>NW_027142525.1:94472-509090 GCF_026170545.1 Melanerpes formicivorus | reverse complement strand
AGAAAGAAAGAAAGAAAGAAAGAAGGAAGGAAGGAAGGAAGGAAGGAAGGAAGAAGGAAGGAAGGAAGGAAGGCTAAAAGAAAGAAAGAAAAGAAAGAAAGGAAGAAGAAAAAAATGAAATGAAAAAGAAGAAAAAAGGAAAGAAAAATAAAAGGAAAAAAGAAAAATGAAAGAAAATAAAAAGGAAGAAAAAAGAAAGAAAAAAGAAAAAAAGAAGAAAAAAAAGGAAAGAAAGAAAAAAGAAAAAAGAAGAAAGAAAAAGAAAAAAGGAAGAAAAAGAAAGAAAAAAATAAAGAAAAAGAAAGGAAAAAAGGAACAAAGAAAGAAAAACGAAGAAAGAAAAAAGAAGAAAGAAAAAAGAAGGAAAAAGAAAGAAAAAAGAAGGAAAAAGAGAAAGTAAAATGAAAGGAAAAAAAGGGGGGGGAAGAAAAAAACAAAAAGAAAGAAAAAAAGAAAGAAAAAAAAAAAGAAAGAAAAAAAGAAAGGAAATAAAGAAAAAAGGAAACAAAAGAAAGGAAAAAAATTAAATTAAAAAAAAGAAAGAAAGAAAGAAAGGCAAAAAAAGCCAAACCTCAACCCTCAGACAGAGCTAAGGGAAGCCCTCAGCAAACAAATGACCACGAGTGTGAACCTGCCTTGGGGCTTCCAAAGGGCAGGCAGGAACCAGGCTGTGCCTCATGAAGTAATGAGTGAGAATTAGGGAGAGATCCTTAAATACCAGAGATAAAAAAAGCACAGGGGACCTGGCAGGGAGCAGCTGCAGAGAACATCTCTCGCCTGAGAAACTTAATTGTTTTGTCAGGAAGAATTACTGGAGGAGGCCAATTAGAGCAGGGGTTTGGGCTGGTGCCTGAGCTGATGGCCTCTCAGATTAGCACCCACACGCATCTCAGTGTCCTGAGCAGTGTCACACCAGCCCTGGCCCAGCCTGTGGAGCGATGTCTGGGAACTGCTGGGGGACACAGGGAGGTGTCCTGCGTTCCATGGCCGCCAGCCACCCCAGGAGGGGGCTCAGGGTCCATTCCTGAGTCCTGAGGACATTGGGTCCAGAGGGGTTGGGCTGCTGTTGCACAGAGAGATGTGACAGCAGTTGAAGCGAAGCCTTTGAACCTGGGGATCTCATGGCTGGTCCAAGGGGGGTGTCCTCTCCTCATGCTGTGGAGAGTGGCCCTGAGAGGTGGAGAGGAAAAATGAGTTTGCACTGTGATGGGGCAGCAGGAGCATCCCTGGAGGACAGGCCAAGAGGAGAGATGAGTTTGCACTATGATGGGGCAGCAGGAGCATCCCTGGGGTACAGCCCATGAGGAGGGATGAGTTTGTACTATGATGGGGCAGCAGGAGCATCCCTGGGGCACTGACCATGAGGAGGGATGAGTTTGTACCATGATGGGGCAGCAGGATCATCCCTGGAGCACAGACCATGAGGAGGGATGAGTTTGTACCATGATGGGGCAGCAGGAGCATCCCTGGAGCACAGACCATGAGGAGGGATGAGTTTGTACCATGATGGGGCAGCAGGAGCATCCCTGGAGCACTGACCATGAGGAGGGATGAGTTTGTACCATGATGGGGCAGCAGGAGCATCCCTGGAGCACAGACCATGAGGAGGGATGAGTTTGTACTATGGTGGAGCAGCAGGAGCATCCCTGGGGCACAGACCATGAGGAGGGATGAGTTTGTACCATGATGGGGCAGCAGGAGCATCCCTGGGGCACAGGCCACGAGGAGGGATGAGTTTGTACCATGATGGGGCAGCAGGATCATCCCTGGAGCACAGGCCATGAGGAGGGATGAGTTTGCACCATGATGGGGCAGCAGGAGCATCCCTGGGGCACAGGCCATGAGGAGAGATGAGTTTGTACCATGATGGGGCAGCAGGAGCATCCCTGGGGTACAGGCCATGAGGAGGGATGAGTTTGTACCATGATGGGGCAGTAGGATCACCCCTGGGGCACAGGTTAGTGCTCAGAGGTACCATACCCAGGAGCAGCCCATCATGAGCTGCTCTGGTACCTGGAAGAGGATGTGGAGCTCCATTAGCAGAGCAATGCTGGTGGGTCAGGACCATCCTAGCTTCAGGCTGGGTGCTGGAACCAGGAGGAGGGCCCCATCCCAGGCAAGTACGATGGGAAAAGAGCTTTAACCAGTCTGAAAGCCACAGCCCAGGGCTTGGCAACAAGGTCAGGGTCCAGGGGCACCCTCGGGGAGCAGCCTGAGCTTTCTCCAGCTCTTTTCTGCCAACCTCCTTCATGGTTTGCCCCTTCTGGGACAGCCCCAGGTCGTGACATCTCTCAGTTCCTTCAGCCCCTCGAGCATCATTGTGCCCTGGCTGGGTGAGCATCCCTGTGTGCTCCCAGAGAATGGCAGAGGTTGGAGAGGGCTTGTGGAGGTGTCTAGTCCAGCCCCACTCCCCTCAGCACAGCAGGTCCAATGTGATGATGTTGGCTGGGACCATAGCTAGTCAGGACCTGGGCATCTCCAAGAGCAGAAATCCAACCAACAGCTTTCTTCCCATGCTCGATTGTCCCTTCTTGTGGCCTCCCAGGATCTGCAGGGGGCTCCAAGAAAGCTGGGGAGGGACTTTTGAGGCTGTCAGGGAGTGATAGGACTGGGGGGGGGGGGGGTGGAAGAAAACTAGAAATGGGGAGATTGAGATTGGCTGTGAGGAAGAAGTTGTTCCCCAGGAGGGTGGTGAGAGCCTGGCACAGGTTGCCCAGGGAGGTGGTGGAAGCCTCCTGCCTGGAGGTGTTTGCAGCCAGGCTGGAGGTGGCTGTGAGCAACCTGCTGTGGTGTGAGGTGTCCCTGCCTATGGCAGGGGGCTTGGAACTGGCTGATCCTTGAGCTCCTTTCCAGCCCTGACAGCTCTGTGATTCCATGATTCTATTTGATATGGGGAAAAATCCTTTCCATCAGGAAACATTCTGCTGATGCCATCACCTCTGGTCCTCCTGCTGCACCCCAGTAAGCTGAAGCCACCAGACCATGTGGGGCATGGGATGGTGCAAGCCCCACGCTGCCCATTCCCTGCTGCTCCCATCCTCCTCCTCCTCCTCCTCACCCCCATGGTCCTGCTGGATGACCCCAGGCAGTCTCCTGGCCAGAACACAGAGGTGTGCCCTGCTGAGGGCCAGCTGGCTGGAGGGAGCCTTTGCTCTCATGGTAGGTGCAGTTTTGCAACACCTCCCAGGAGGTGCTGACCTGCCCAGGCTGGGCTTGGGGCCAAAGGGAGTGTGAAGGGTCTGAGAGGGCAGCAGGGGAAGTGGAAAAGGGCAAAGGGAGGGAAAGCTCTGGAGCAGCCCTTGCTAAGGAGGACATCCAATCACTGCAGACAGCAACCCAGAGCCTGAGTGAAAGCAGACCCTGGCAGGCAGATATCAGCAGAGTTCTGGGGAGCCTGGAATTCCACCCGGGGCTTGCTTGCTCTTGTAGGGGAACAGAGCAGACAAAACAACTCAGGAAGGACCTACCACAGGCACACGGCCCTGGGCACCAGCTCTGCCTGCTGATGATAGATAATGGCTCCAGGGGCAGGGCATCTCCCACCTCTCTGGGCAACCAGGGCCAGGGTCTCACCACTCTCCTTGTCAAATATTTCTTCATTCTGTCCAGTCTAAATCTCCCTCTTTCAGGTTATGAGCTGTAACCCTGAGACTCTCACCGAGGGACAGAAAGTAGCCCCTGGGAAAATACAGTGAGGAGAGGTGTCCCTCATCACCCAAGGCTTCTAGAGCTGGAGGAGGAGAGGTCTCCCTCATCACCCAGGGCTTCAAGAGCTGTAGGAGAGGTCTCCCTTGTCACTCAAGGCTTCTAGAGGTGGAGGAGAGGTGTCCCTCATCACCCAAGGCTTCTGGAGCTGGAGGAAGAGAGGTGTCCCTCATCACCCAAGGCTTCTAAAGCTGGAGGAGAGGTGTCCCTCATCACCCAAGGCTTCTAAAGCTGGAGGAGAGGTGTCCCTCATCACCCAAGGCTTCTGGAGCTGGAGGAGAGGTGTCACTCATCACCCAAGGCTTCTAAAGCTGGAGGAGAGGTGTCCCTCATCACCCAAGGCTTCTAGAGCTGGAGGAGGAGAGGTGTCCCTCATCACCCAAGGCTTCTGGAGCTGGAGGAGGAGAGGTGTCCCTCATCACCCAAGGCTTCTAGAGCTGGAGGAGGAGAGGTGTCCCTCATCACCCAAGGCTTCTAGAGCTGGAGGAGGAGAGGTGTCCTTCATCACCCAAGGCTTCTGGAGCTGGAGGAGAGGTGTCCCTCATCACCCAAGGCTTCTAGAGCTGGAGGAGGAGAGGTGTCCCTCATCACCCAAGGCTTCCAGAGCTGTAGGAGGCTGCCCCTCTCCACCCAGGATCCCTACAAGGGGACAGGGGCCGCTCCATGGGACATGGTTGTCCCCAGCCAGCCCCCAGCTGCCTTTTCTTGGTGCAGCAGCCCAGCATCCCAGGATGTGCTTGTCAGGAGGAGGAAAGCAGAGCATCCATCACCCCAGCTGTGATGGGAGCTGGGTCTGAGCCATGAGCATGGCAGCCCCTCCTGCTCCCCTTGCCAAGGGGAACAAGCAGGGCACGGGGGGGTGCTGGCTCTGCCGCCGCCAGACGCAATCTGTCTGCAATGCTGCATGTCCAGCCAGGGGGCTGGGCAGCTGCTGGCTGCCTCCACATCAAAGGGGGGGAGAGGGGTAGGAAGGGGTCAGTTATTTCATTGTGTCACTTTTTTCTTCCCCCCTTCTGCTACAGCAGGAAATAGCTGGGATCATTACATACCTGGCAAGGTGGCCGAGGGACCGGCTGCCAAGAAACATAGAAAGTTCTGGCACCCCCCAGAGCCTCTGCGCCGTGCTGAGCCTGCAAGGGTGGAGGCTGCCACGGGAGCCTGGGTGCTGACAGCAGGGCAGAGGGGCACAGTGAAGAACAGGGGGACTAGGGAACTGATTGCCCCCCCCACCCCCGGACTTGGCACTGGGGAGGCTTCAGTGTGGGGGCCCTCACTCCGAGAAGGGCATTGAGGTGTTGGGATGTGTCCAGGGAAGGGCAAGGAAGCTGGGCAGGGGTGTGGAGAAGAGGAGGCTCAGGGGAGACCTCATTGCTCTCTCCAACTCCCTGAAGGGAGGTTGTAGCCAGGTGGGGGTTGGTCTCTTCTGCCAGGCACCCAGCAGCAGAACAAGAGGACACAGTCTCAAGCTGTGCCAGGGGGGTTGTGGTCTGCAGCCCTCTTTGGAGTCCCAGGGACACGCTCCAGGGTTTACAAAGAGAAAAAGGGATGTGGTCAGCAAGTCACAGTGAGTCTGGGGGTTGGTCTCTTCTCCCAGGCAAGCAGCACCAGAACAAGAGGACACAGTCTTAAGCTGTGCCAGGGGAGGTTTAGGCTGGAGGTGAGGAGAAAGTTCTTCCCAGCAAGAGAGATTGGCCATTGGGATGTGCTGCCCAGGGAGGTGGTGGAGTCTCCATCCCTGGAGGTGTTTAAAATAAGCCTGGATGAGGCACTTGGTGCCATGGTTTAGCTGGTCAGATGGTGTTGGGTGAGAGGTTGGACTTGATGATCTCAAAGGTCTTTTCCAACCTGGTGAATTCTGCACTCTGTCTGGGGAACAGGGCTGGGGAGGAGCAGCTGAGGGAGCTGGGGGTGTTCAGCCTGGAGAAAAGGAGGCTGAGGGGAGACCTCATTGCTCTCTACAGCTCCCTGAAAGGAAGCTGGAGCCAGGGGGAGGTTGGTTTAGTCTCCCTAGGAACAAGTGAGGGGACAAGAAATGGCCTCAAGCTGCACCAGGGCAAGGTTAGGCTGGACATGAGGAAAAATTTCTTTCCTGAAAGAGTGGTCAGGGATTGGAAGAGGCTGCCCAGGGCAGTGGTGGAGGAACCATCCCTGGAGGTGTTCAGAACCCCTGTGGCCATGGCACTTTGGGACATGGTTTAATGGCCATGGTGGTGGTGGGCTGATAGCTGGACTCAATTGTCTTAGAGGACTTTTCCAGCTGAAACAATTCAATGATCCTTTGACCTCCATGTATGGCCAACACTTTGGGAACTGGTGGGGAGCTCCAGCAAGCACTGGGTGGCTTGAAGAGGGTTTTCATCCACCCAGTGCTGAAGCCTGGCTCTCCAGGCACCTTGGAATCATAGAACCATGGAATGCACTGGGCTGGAAGGGACCTCTAGAGGTCATCTTGTCCAACCCCCCTGCAGCAAGCAAGGACATCCCCAACTAGTGCAGTTTGCTCAGAGCTCCATCAAGCCTGGCATTGAATGCTTCCACGAATCAGGCCTCCACCACCTCCCTGGGCACCTGTTCCAGTGTTCCACCATCCTCACAGTCCCACTACACTGGGATGAAGTTCAGACACCTCCTCACATCCCCAGGTCTTGCTTTGCCTGATGATTCACAGCCCAGGATGGGAGCAGGCAGCTCCAGGACCTGTGAAGGTAGTAGGAGAGAGGTCCAAAGCACAAGCTGTGCATGCCTTGTGCTTCCTCCTGTCCCAGGCAGGAGCCACTGTCCCAGAGAGGTTCACATGATGGTGCCATGTGACTCATGCCCCCCTCTGGCCAGTGTGAAGCAGCATCCAGCACCTCCCTGCAGTCAGGAATGGGACATGGACCTTTTCCACCTGCCCTTTCACTTGCTGTGCTGGAGGGTGGGTGCAGTGCCCCAAAGCTTCATCCATGCCACTGGCAGAAGGGAACAGCAGCAGCACAGGACCCACACAGGACCCACACAGGGTGACACATCCTCAAATACTTTCCCAGCTTACAGCACTTTGCAGTTCATGGCCCTCCTGAGCCAGAGCTGAGCCTTTTTATGTGATAATCCCTGGTGGATTTTCCTTCCATGAACTTGAGCTGACCTCCCCCTTGGAACACACGTGAGCTCCTCGCTTCCTTGCTCTCCATGATAATCCACAGAGGAGGTTTCTTCAGCCTGGGTTCCAAGGGCCACAAGACAAAAGCCCCTCACCAGGCTTCTGCAAAGACAGGCTTTATCCAGACACCCTCTCCCCACACCTCCAGCCCACCCTAGGAGGACATCAGCTGCACTCCCCAGCCAACACCAAAGTAGGAAAGGAAGGTAAGCAGCCAGCCACCCCAGAGCCAGATGTACTCACACCTCCCCAGGACCACTGGGACCACCAAGGGTCACCTTCCCCTTCCCTGCAGACCCTCAGAAGCAGAGGAGCCACCTCCAGCAGGCTGTGCTGCATCTGCCCTGCACTGCTGTTACCCTGTCTCGAACGATCCAGTGCTGTTTCCGCTGTCTGGGCTCCTCCTCCTTGTTCCTGAGATAACTGCAGAGATCCCATTCTGCAGATTCCTAGCCTTTCCCTGAACTTACTCCCTTCAAGTTCTTTCTGAAGGTCCAGGCAGCTGCCCTGTGGAATCCTCCCTCGCTTCCCCGGAGTCATTACGCAGCAGCTCTCAGCCCGTAGCCTTCCTGCTGCCGCTCTCCCTCCTTCCTTTTCCAAGGCATTAAGTGCACATCCTCTTCCAGCTGCAACTGTGAGTTAGGAGAGACCCACCACTAGACTGCCTAACCAGGTCATTTGGATCAACACAGCCTGGAGAGCTTTCAGAGGAACAGCTCAAGCCAGGAAATCCAAAGCTGAACTCCTTCAGCAACATCCTCCAGAGCCGCAGTCCTCCAGCAAAGCCTCAACAGCCAGCAGTGCCTGTGTGGTGGGGGTTCAACCACGAGAAAACATGTGGAGCACCTTGCCCAGGGGGGTTGTGTCCCTTCCCTGGAGGTGCTCAAGGCCAGGTTGGATGAGGTCTTGAGCAGCCTGGGCTAGTGGGAGGTGTCCCTGCCCATGGCAGAGGGATTTGGAACTGGGTGATCTCTAAGGTCCCTTCCAACCCAAACCATTCTATGATTCTGTGTCACCAATCTAGGACAGAGGAAATCTCAGCCCATGGTCACCACCACCCAAACCACTGGCACCTTCTCTGCTGGACAGCCCTGACTCAGAGCTGCTTTTTTCCCCTGTCTTCTGTACGTGCTGCTTCTGGATGTGTTGCATGGTCCACGACTGGTGGTTTGGTTCCAGCTGGAGGTGGCAAAGCTCAGCTCTGGCTCATCTCAGTGCAAGGGGAAAGTAACTGTTTGACCTATTTGGCTTCACTCCCCAGGGGAACCTCACAACCCTCAGCTGGGCAGGATGGGCAGAGGGTGAAGCAAGCAAGGGACCCTCCATCCTTCCTGCCAAAGGCAAGAGCTGGGATTCACAGATGCCCCTGTGAAAGGAACCCCCAGGCTCCAGGAGATGACCCAGGAGCCTGAGGATAGATCCACAGGGGCAGCAGGGTGCCGCAGCCTACCCTCCTTCCTGAGCATCTGAAGGGTTGGCTGCTCTGCAGGGAATCCCAAATGGCTTTTGACGATTCAGACACCCAAACACCACCTAAGGCCTGGTGCAGGCAGAGCTGAGATCGTTTGACCTCATTAGAAGTCCAAGATTGCTTTAGGAGCTCAGCAGATAAGGTCCAGGCTGCCACGCTGTTCGGCACGCTGTCTGCTGGAGCTACACCCAAGCTCACTGCAAGCTCTGAGTCACCTCTGAATCAGGCACCAGAAATCCTTTGTTTATTTACAGCCACTAATGTACTCATTAATTCCTGCTCTAGTGAAAGTTTGCACCTTATTAAGGAGCTGAACTTTATTGACTCCAGCTTCCACCTCCTGGCTCTCGGCCAGCCTGTTCCCGATGTTTCCCAGGAGGTGGCAGACGCTTCCCAAGGCTTGTGGGCAAACCAGGAGAGTCTCAGGGATGAGATCTTTACAGTGAGGGCGGTGAGACACTGGCACAGGTTGCCCAGGGAGGTGGTGGATGGACCCCACACCCTCAGAGGGGTTCAAGGTCAGGCTGGATGAAGCATTGAGCAGCCTGAACTAGTAGAATGTGTCCCTGCCCAGGGCAGGAGGCTGGAACTGGATGATCTTTAAGGTCCTCTCCAACCCAAACCATTCTTAGAATCACAGAACTGTCAGGGTTGGAAGGGACCTCAAGGCTCAGCCAGTTCCAACCCCCCTGCCATGGCCAGGGACACCTCACACTACAGCAGGTTGCTCACAGCCACCTCCAGCCTGGCTGCAAACACCTCCAGGCAGGAGGCTTCCACCACCTCCCTGGAGGTGTTTAAAATAAGCCTGGATGAGGCACTTGGTGCCATGGTTTAATTGATCAGATGGTGTTGGGTGAGAGGTTGGACTTGATGATCTCTGAGGTGTTTTCCAATCTGGTCTAGTCTATCCTATCCTATCCTATCCTATCCTATCCTATCCTATCCTATCCTATCCTATCCTATCCTATCCTATCCTATCCTATCCTACCCTATCCTATCCTATTCAGGGCAGGAACATGGAGCTCCTGGAGTGCTTGCCTATGATTGCATGTGGGGAGTGACACCAAGTCATGAGGGCGCTGTCCCACGAGGGCTGCTGAGTCAGCGGGCTGAGGTCTGCCCAGGTGCTCACCATGTGATGCCTCTGTCTGCGGGCATGGGAGTGGGGAGCTGGGGGTGTGGGGTGCCCGGCTGTGGGAAGGGCTGCTGAGGAGGGGAAATGAGTGCAGGACATGAATCACAGACACAGCCCTCTGAGGAACCACGGACTCTGTTCTCAGGCTCTCTCAGTATCTTAATGACACTGAAAAGGGAAGCAGAAGAGGGCAGGCAGAGCAGCAGGAAGCTGTTTGCTAGCAGGAGGCATTTTCACCCTGCACTGTCTCGATGTGTGATCAGACAAGGAGGTGCAGGTGACATCATGGAAACAGAGCTGTTTTGGTTGGAAGAGACTTTTAAGGTCATTGAGCCCAGCCACTGACCCAGCACTGCCAGGGCACCACGAAACCATGGCCCTCAGCACCACTTCTCCACGGCTCTGAGAGCCCTCCAGGGATGGAGACTTCACCACTGCCCTGAGCAGCCTGAACAACCCTTTTGGGGAAGAAATTGTTCCTCATGTCCAATCCAATCTAATCCTTCCCTGTCACAACTTGAGGCTGTTTCCTCTTGTCCTGTCACTTGTTACTTGGGAGGAGAGACCAACCCCCACCCCGTGGGTGTGGACATTGTGAGCAGCGCTGCTGGCACTTGGGATGGGGACAGTGAGGAACAGGAATGTCACTGGTGTGGCAGAACCATGGCCACACAAAGGACTGCTGTGCCTTGAGGGTGCAGGGCAGATGGTAGCACCTTGTAGCTGGGGTACAGGAGAAGTGGGGGCACCATGCACTGGGGGAGTGCAGGAGGGATGGGAACACCATGCACCGGGAGGCAGGATGGAATGGAGGTGAAACAGGAACAGATGCTGGGGTCGATGTGGAAGCACCACAGCCTGAGGATGATCTCAGCATGGTGAGTAGTTGAGTGAGGTGAGGCTGCAGGGAGGTGTGGGTTGACCTCTTGTCTGGTATCAGGTGATGGAATGAGAGGAAATGGCCTGAAATTGTGCCAGGAGAGCTTTAGGTTGGAGATTAGGCAACATTTCTTTGCTGCAAGAGTGGTCAGGGATTGGCACAGGCTGCCCAGGGAGGTGGTGGAGTCCCCATGCCTGGAGGTGTTCAAGAAGCCTGTGGCCATGGCACTTGGGGACAGGGTTTAATGGCCATGGTGGTGTTGGGTTGAGGGTTGGGCTGGGTGACCTTAGAGGTCTTTACCAACCAAAACAATTCTGTGGTTCTATGACACCTCGCTGCCACCAGGCCCTGGGGGAGCAGCCACAGTCAGAGCCATGCAGGGTGGCAGGTCACAGCCAGGGCACCTGTCAGGTGCCCAGGGCAGCTTGGCTGGCAGGAGCACAAACCCTTCCCAGCCATGAATCAGCTCCCCAGGCTGCTCCCCAGCCTGCCTGCCCCTCCGCTCTGATCCGCAGCCAGCTCAGAGCACTGACTCATATCTCAGCCTCCCCTTGCTACCTGCTGGTGAGCCACGTGGGTGTCAGGGGCCAGCACTGGATGGCTGAGTGGCAGCAGGCTCCATCTATCACACAGCAAGACCTGGATTTATGAACTGAGAAGTCGGGCAAGAGCCCAGAGATCCGTGGGGGAGCTGGTGGTGCCGAGCGGCGCGTGTTAGGGGGCAAAATCCACTTGTCCCTGGGCACCAGAGGGCTAGGCTTTAGGGGAGGACTGGACAGTCTGAGGGGCTGATGGACTCCAGACACGTTTGGATGGGGGAAACGAAAACTGCTGTGTCCTCTAGGCATGCAGGAGTGGAGCTGTCCCAGCCCCTGGCAGCCAAATCCCACCGCCCCCCACCCCCAGCCACCCTGCTCTCTGCCACCTCCGTAGCCAGGGGGAGATGGAGCCTCCTGCCTCTGCTTCTCCAAGGAGCTCTCCAGGTCCCACCTGGCTGGTACCCCACAGGGCTTTCCTGCCCTGCTCTGTGCACCCTGCAGAGCACCCCACTGCATCAGGGCAAGCCCCAAAGCCTGTGGGGCTCGAGTGCCCCAGGGGCTGGCTGTTCTTGCTTCCCCAGGCTCCAGGTGTGCACCAGAGAGCTCAGAAGATCACAAGGGGTCCCTTCCCAAAGCTGTGCATACCTTGGGGTATCCTGAGGACACTCCCTGTCACTGGCATCCTCCCCTCACCCCGAGGAGGGCCTGGAGTAGGCAGAGGGGTACAGAGATGCAGTGCATGAACCTGACAGCTTTAAATGACCATCATGAGGGTTCTCACCACAGGCCCCTGAGCCAGCAGCTGCTGTGTCCCCAGCTGGCCCCATCAACCTGACCCCGGGGAACACATCCCTGCCTGAGCCCAGGGAGCATGTCCACCCCGTGGCTAAAGCATGGAAAACACCCAAGGGCCAGGCCCTCAGCACCCTGTGAGGGCAGATGCAGACCCCAGCAAGCACAGAGCCACCCAGCCAGCCCCTGCAGCACATTGCTCCTGCCCAGTCACCATGGCTGAGGGCCTCGTGGAGAAGTTGGAGTCTCAGCTGCTGATGGAGGCAGCTTCATGCTGCCCAAGGGGTGGCTTTTGGCCACCATGGCACCCAGAACCTGCAGGGCCTTTGTCCCATGGGGCTGTGTAGGACAAAGCACCTCCTGGGCAGGTGATGCATCAGGCTGTGATGCTGGGGTGGGGAAAGCATCGTATCATAGTATCATAGGATCATAGGATCATTCAGGGTTGGAAGGGACCACAAGGATCATCTAGTTCCAACCCCCCTGCCATGGGCAGGGACACCCCACAAAAGCAGAGGGGAGGCAGCTGGGAGGGCTGTCAAAAAATGATCTGAAGGGATTTGTTTGCTCCATAAGCTGGAGATGGATGTGGGTGCCAGGGTAGATCGGGCAAGAGAGAGGCTGGGCTCAGGCTGGTGAACACCTGTGAGCTCCCAGAAGCTGATACCAGCAGGAGCTGGACATGGGCACCAAGAGGATGCTGGCTGCAGCCTCCAGCCCACATTCCATCCCAAACCTCACAGGCACAGCTATCATGATGGCCCAAGACCCAGGGGCATATGTGTGAGGGATCTCATCTCAGGCCACCTGGAGATGCCAGGGTGCCCACAAGAGCACAAACCTCATGTATGTGCCTCCCTCTGTGCTCCTGCTAGGAACCAGCACACCACTGAGTGGTGCCACTGGGCTCATGCACAGCTGCATGGACAACCCAGCAGGTCTCTGGGACATGCAAGGCTGTAGGACTGGCATCCTGCAGCTCCACCCGCAGGAAGAGGCTTAGGGACTGCCCTCCAGAACTGGTTTGTTCAGGGGACAGAGTGAGTCCCATCCAGAGGGCCAAAGCCATGCCAGGGACACCCTGCACATGCCCACCTGCCAGGTGCACCAGCTGCCACTACACACCTTACCCAGGGTAAGGCTTAGATGTGGGACCTGAGGGCGGGTTGGAAGCAGATGACGTTGGGAGAGCTGGAGCTCCCTGGTGCTTCAGAGCATCCAAACCCAGCTCAGACTCTGTCTTCCCCATCACCTGTCCCAGCTCACTGACAGGCTGGAGGGTGAAGGACCCACCTAAGCTGCCCTTCCACCCCTACACCACCTTCTTGGTGGGGGAGGGTGTGGGAGGTCATGCCAGAGGTCTGTGAGCTTGCAGTGGCCACTCAAGCCCCTGTCTTGGGGCCATGCATCCCTCCAGCCCACATGCTGAGGGGTGATGGGGACACCCCCACCTCAGCAGACACACAGAGCTGGCCCAGCCCCAGCTCCAGGGTCCCAGCAGGATGCACCTCATGCAGCCAGCCCAGCCAGGACACAGGCAGGCAGGGGCCGAGGACATTAACCCAAGGAGCTGCACCATGGCAGCAGGAGGCCACATGCCCATGTGGGAGCCCTCCAGCGCCAGGCCACGTGCCAGGACAAAGTCCAGCCTCAGCTCCAGCGACCTGCCACAGCCTGCTGCCACCCTTCATGGGGGTCCTCACTGTCCCTCCACCCCTCTCTCATGGGACAGGCTGGGTCCTGGTGCTGGCAGCAGGATCTGCCCAAACAGCAGCTGGCCAGTGCTGGGTCCAAGCCAGCCCAAAGCCTCCATGACACAGAGCAGAGCTGTTTGCACAGCTGTGAGCAGTGCAGCAGGACCAGCCAGCTCCAGGAAGGTGAGGGAAAAGCACCACCAGCTCCACAGAGCAGGATCTGGAGTGCTCATGGACAAGTTCACTGTGAGCCAGCAATGTGCTTTCATGGCCAGGAAGGGCAATGGCCTCCTGGGGTGCATTAGGAATGGTGTGGCCAGCAGGACAAGCAAGGCTCTCCTCCTCCTCTACTCTGCCCCAGTGAGGTCACAGCTGGAGTCCTGGGTCCAGTTCTGGGCTCAGAAGTTCAAGAGGGACAGGAAGAGAGTCCAGTGGAGTCTATGGAGATGCTGAGGGGCCTGGAGCATCCCTGTGAGGTGGCAAGCTTGAGCGCCCTAGGGGTGCTGAGCCTGCAGAAGAGCAGCCTGGGGAAGAAAAGGGATCTTCTGAATGCTCAGCAAGACCTGAAGGGTGGGGGGAAAGAAGGTGGGACTGGGCTGCTTTCAGTGGTGGCCTGTGACAGGACAAGGGGCAACAGGCACAAATTGGAACCCAGGAGGTTCCATCTGAGGATGAGGAGAAATTTCTTTGCTGTGATTGTGGCAGAGCCCTGGAGCAGGCTGCCCAAAGAGGTTGTGGAGTCTCCTTCTCTGGAGAGGTTCCATACTCACCCTGGCATTGTGATCCTGGGCAAGCAGCTGTGAGGGCTCAGACTGGATGACCTCCAGATGTCCCTTCCAGCCCATACCAGGACAGGATTCTGGAATTCTCTAATTTGGGTCTAGATCCATGCAGGTCAAGACTCAGGGTAAGGGCAACACAGCTGCAGCCCAGAGGGTCACCGGAGCTGGGGTCTGGGGCTGCTGGTGGCATCTTGTAAATGGAGGTCTGGCTTCAATGAGTGGTGGAAACCACCCTGGGAGGCCTGGTGATGAAGCCATCTGGTGGTCACCACCGTGCAGCTGGAGGTGCAGAGCTCGGGAGGCAGGATTGGAGCCGCACTGGTGGCGGCGCAGGGCACAAAGTGCCGGTGTGCGGTGACAGGAGCTGTCATCTCCAGCAGTCCCTGGTCCAGGAGCCATCGGTGTCCCTAGGTGGGGATGATCCCTGCTCTCACGGGTCCCACTCCAGCCCCATGAGCCCCCTCTGCCACCCCCCGGGGATGCTGCGAGGGTGTCACCGGGAGTGACACGGCACTGCCGCGGGGGTCGCGGGGGCGTCGGCAGCGGCCGGCGGCGCCCGAGAGCGGGCGGAGGGCTCCCTCTCGAGGCCCCCGGCCAGCACTGCCCGGCCCAGGGCCAGGGCCCCCCGTGATGGACCATGAGCAGGACCACCCTACACGGGCCGTGGGCAGAGTAACCTCACATGGACCATGGGAATTCCACCCCACATGGACCATGGGCAGGGTTACCCCACATGGACCATGGGAATTCCACCCCACATGGACCATGGTCAGGGTTACCCCACATGGATCATGGGCAGGGTTACCCCACATGGACCTTGGGAATTGCACCCCACATGGACCATGGGCAGGGTTACCCCACATGGACCATGGGAATTGCACCCCACATGGACCATGGGCAGGGTTACCCCACATGGATCATGGGCAGGGTTACCTCACATGAACCATGGGAATTCCACCCCACATGGACCATGGGCAGGGTTACCCCACATGGATCATGGGCAGGGTTACCCCACATGGACCATGGGAATTGCACCCCACATGGACCATGGGCAGGACTACCTTACATGGGCCATAGGCAGGGTCACCTCACATGGATCATGGGCAGGGCTACCCCACGTGGACCATGGGAATTCCACCCCACATGGACCATAGGAAGGGTCACTTCACAAGGACCATGGCAATTCCACCACACAAGGGCCATGGGCAGGGTCACCTCACATGGATCATGGGCAGGGCTATCCCACATGGACCATGGGCAGGGTTACCCCACATGGACCATGGGAATTGCACCCTGTATGGACCATGGGCAGGACCCCATGGTGCTCCTGGACCCGGAGAGCACCTCCAGTTGGGGTCCTATCCACCAATGAACAATCAAACGTGTCTCCTTTATCAGCTAGATGTGGTGCAGTACAAATGTTGGCTACCTGGAGCTATGTAGAAGACATCTGCTCACCCTCACCTGCATTGTGTTGGCACTCAGTGGCGTTTCTTGTGCTGCCCATTTGTCCAGCAGTAGGTGTTGGGGCTGAGTGGCACCAGAAGACACAGAAACAGGCATGGAGATGACAGCACAGCACCAGGGCCCTGTGAGGCTGGGACAAGGGGCTGAGCAGGAGGTGACCTGTCCAAGGAGCAGTCATTATGCCTGGGACATCAGTGACATGAGGGCATACTGACCCCTACAAGTGACAGAGCAGCAGATCTTCAGCAGCAGTTGGGTGGGATGGGGCTGGGGAACACTTTGGCAGAAGAGTGGTGGCTTTAGGGCACTTGGTGCCAGCTCTTCCAGGGCACTCTGTGACACCCCCTGTAAGCATTTGATGTCACCATCCCCGGGGCACTTGGTTTCACACCCCAGGACACCTGGCCACCCCAGGGCACTTGGTCCTCCCAGGGGCAGTTGGTGCTGACCCCTCCCAGGGCACTTGGTGCCAGCCTCCAGGACACTGGCCGACGCTGCCGGGGACAGGAGGTGCCACCCTGAGGTCACTGTGTGCCTCCTTGGGGCACTAGGTCACCGCACCCGCCTCCGCCCCGGACACTTGGTCGTGCCCGTTCCCGTTCCCGTTCCCCATAACGGAGCGGGACACGGGCGGGGAGGCCAATGGGGTACTGGGGGCGTATCCAGAGCGGGTGAGCGGAGCCAATAGAACGCTAGGGGGTTACCGGCAGAGCCAATGGGGAGCTGGAGGCGTGGCCGCGGTGGGTTCATTGAGCCAATAGGTTGCTAGGGGGGCGTGGCCGTGACAGGTGCACGAAGCCAATGGGGCACTGCGAGTGGCCCGTCCGGGGTTCGGGGTTCGGAGCCGGCGGGGGGCATGCGGCTGTCGGTGGCGGTCCGTGAGCGGGTGGCGGCGGTGCACCGCGGCTCGGCGCTGCCCGAGCGCCTGCGGCTGTACGACGGCTGGGCTGACAGCTACGAGCAGGTACCGGGGAGCACCGGGGCGGGAGCCGGGGCCGTTCCACTCCGCTCCCCGTCGCCTCTGACCGCCGTGTCCCCGCAGGATGTGGCGGCGCTGGAGTACCGGGCACCGCACCTGGCCGCCGCTTCGCTCGCCTTCGCTTTCCCGACGCCGCCCGCCGAGGCTCGGCTACTCGACGTGGCTTGTGGCACAGGGCTTGTTGCGCGGGAGGTACTGGATGGGATGGCATGACATGGCATGGCATGGCATGGCATGGCATGGCATGGCATGGCATGGGGAGCTAAGTGTGCCCTCTGTCCCTCTATCCCCTCTGTCCCTTCAGCTCCACCGCCGCGGCTTCCGCTGCCTGCACGGTGTGGACGGCAGCACGGGGATGCTGGAGAGGGCGCGGAGCACCGGGCTGTACCAGCAGCTGTGGCAGTGTGCCCTGGGCCGGGAGGCCCTGCCCGTGCCAGCAGGTAATGGGCTAGCACCGGGTGGGGTGTGTGTGGGGTGGGATGCCCCGGAGGGCCCCTCCCAGTGATGGCCCAAGTGTCCCGGCAGAGCACTACGATGCCGTGACGCTGGTGGGAGCCCTGGGCGAGGGGCAGGTGCCGACCACGGTCACGCCGGAGCTGCTGCGTGTCACCAAGGCAGGTGAGTATGTGTTCCCTGCTGTCCCCTCCCTACGGGACCCCCAGGGGTCCAGACGAGGACTGGGACTGACAGTGCATGCGGGTCAGCCAAACCTTGTTCCCCCTGCCGGGTGTAGGCAGGGACGTGTGGTGGCAGCTCGGTCCCTGGCCATGCCTTCTGGCAGGGTTCAGGCAGGGGGAGGTGGCACTGACACTCCTGATGCGTGACAGCCTGTGCTCAGCGTGATGTCCTGCCTGTCCCCTGCGTGCTGGCCTCCTGGCCTGCCTGTCCCCTCCCAGTCTCCCTGCTCGCTGCCCTGCCTGTTCCCTGCCCTCTTGCCTCCTGGCCTGCCTGTCCTTTGGCCTTCTTGTCCCCTGGCCTGCCTGTGCCTTGCCCAGTGGTCTGCCTGTCCTTTGCTGGCCTGCCAGCTGACTCCTTGCAGGGTCCTGCTGCCTCCCCTCACCCCAAGGGGATGCCATCCCCAGCAGAGGACACCTGGCATCCATGTCACCCTTCCCCTCTCCTGGCAGGAGGGTTTATCTGCCTGACAACGAGGAGCAACCCCCCGAACCTGCAGTACAAGGCAGAGCTGGAGGCGGCACTGGAGAGGCTGGAGAAGCAGGGAGCCTGGCAGAAGGTTCTGGCCCAGGAGGTGGAGTACTGGGAGAAGGCCACCTCCGAGGAGGAGAGCACCCAGGGCACTGGCTACATCTCTGGGATGATCTACATCTATCAGAAATGCCCTGTGCCCCAGCTCAAGGAGGACTGAGAGCCAAAGCAGCCCTGGGGAGAGGCAGGATGAGCACTTAGCCCCTTGTAAAGCCCAGCCCAGGGACCCTCTTTGGGAGCAGAGCAGCTCCTGGGGGGTGACAATGTTCTGGAGGAGTGTCCCCATTCCCTTCTCTGGCTCCTTCCCACCAAGGTGGGGGCCTTGGGAACCCAGCCTGTTCCTTAGCATGGGGAGGGTCTCCTGGTTTCACTGGAGTCTTCTGCACACCACCATTAGCTCTGACACTGTGGTGTTGTCACCAACACCTCAGCCCTCACTGTGACATCTTCAGACCCACCTGGCTGTTCAGAGCCATCTCATATCTGGGCTATCTTCTCCCCACCATGCCAGCTGCTTAGTCCTCATCATCAAAATCCTGATTCTTCTTCATCTTCCCTAGTCCAGACTCCTGTGGTCTTTACCAGAGGATGGTTGGAGGTGGGTGTCCCCCCCATCACCTCATCCTGTGCTCCTCCATCCTTGTTAACCCAGCACACCCTAAGGTGCAGGATACCTCCACATCCAAACCAGGAGGTAGCCCTCAGCTGAGGGAAGTTTCCCAGCACCACATCAGCCTTTCATCCCACAACATCTGCTTAAGTCTCTCATTTTCCTACAGCTTTGTAGATAATGGTCTGTAGGGCTGTAAAGGACTTCAGGAACTGGTGGCTGCTCCCCACCCAGGAGCCACCCAGCATCACCTGCTCAGCCTGTTCCCCAAGCCCCTTGCCATGCTGTCTCCACCCCTCCTCCTCCACTACTCCCCTGGGAAGGTTTTTACCCAAATCTCTTGCTGGGAAGTTTCCTTTTTCCCTTTTCTCTTCCCTCAGACCTGTTCCTGCCTGTCCCATTCCCATGGGTCAGATTACTTCCTCCCCCTCTGGAGCTCTTCTCTGGCAGGACAACATGCCTGTGATTGTCCCCATCCCCACCAGGGACACCTCCCATCTCCCTCACTCGCCCTCCCTGTGCATCTTGTCACCCCTGCACGTTGCCTTCTCCTAAGCACTGGGGTCCCAGTGCCCATCTTGGGTAGCTGCCCTGCTCCCCTCTCCCCCCATCTGTCCCCAGCACTGTCCTCTGGGCAACTGGAGGTCATGGCTGTCCCCATCCCTGCACTTGGCTCTTTAATAAACCACTCTGCTACTGCTGCCTGCCTGCTGTGTGTGATCCCTGGAACAGAAAGGCTGTGGTGTGGACCCTCTGGGGTGGGCAAAGGAGGGTGGGGGGATTTGGCTTTTTCCTGGGGTTCCCTCCCAGTCCCTGAGGGCTCAAAGGACCAAGCTCTGTGAGCCTGGTGTCCTCCTGTGCCTCTCTTGGCTCTCAGCACGCTCTCCCTCCCTCAATTTCCCTGCTGGGGATTACACAGGGCTCTCCCTGGTGGCTGCTGCCACATCCTCGTGGGGACATAAGGCCGTGCCAGGCACTGGCACAGCACTCCCCAGCTGGCAGCAGGCTGGCAGGACACAACACCCATAGGACATGTCACTGCCCTTCCCCCCACCACGATGCTTAGAAATGAGCCCAGGCAGCCTTGGTGGCACCAAGATGTTTATAGCCCACCATGAGCACAGCCCCTGCGTGCCAGGGGAAAGGGACGCAGCGGGGAACCATGCCAAGGGTACAGCCAGTGTGGGGATGGGCAGGAGGAGGCAGCACGTGGGGAGGGAGGGTGGCACGCAGGGGCTGGACAGGGGGTGGTGGCGAGGCCTCGGGCGGTGGAGAGCCGCGGGGTGGCGGAGAGCCCTCGGGGCTGGCGTCCGGGCGCGGTGGCTCCCTCACTCACACGTAGTCTTTCATGGGGTAGCTGCAGCTTTTCCTCTCTCTGTCACTGCCCTTGCGGGTTGAGAGCCCCGCGGCACACAGGACAGACCCGCCGATGAGCTCCAGGGCGAAGGAGAAGATGCCAACGTAAATGGCAGAGCCCAGCTCTCTCTTGAGGTAGTCGGGCACCATGGGGTTGTAGAAGTGGCAGACAGTGCTGTTAGCGCTGGAGGCGACGGGGATGAGCAGCATGACGCTGGCCATGGTGAAGGTGACCCCGCCAATGACCGTGTTCCTGTTCTTGATGTTCTCGTCCTCCGCGAAGCGAGAGGAGCCGAAGCCGGTGAGGACGGCCACCAGGCCGAAGAAGGCTGTGAAGATGGAGGTGATCACCAGCCCGCGGCCGGCCTGCAGCGCAGGGCTGATCTCCTGCAGGGTCTCGTAGTACTTGCACTGCAGCCCCCCCGCGTTGTCGTTCACGCAGATCTGGAACAGCCCTTCCGTGATGGCCTGGGCTGCCACCATGTTGGCGCCGAGGAAGGCTGAGAGCCTCCAGGTGGGCAGGGCGCAGGTAATGATGCTGCCGATCCAGCCCAGCAGGGAGAGCACCAGCCCGGACAACTGTTGCGTCGGGTTTGTCATTTCCAGCACCTGAGGGGACAGGGCACAACTGTCACAGCCACAGCCAGAGACCCAGGCAGGCCTGCTGAGGAGCATGGCCCTCGTGCTGATGTGTCCCGCTCCCCGTCGGGGTGGGGACACTGCAGACCAGCACAGGGACACGTGTGGCTTGGGGCGCCGGGGAGGACAGCATGGGGACATGGGGCATTACTGCAGGCCGGTGTGGGGACACATGTGGCACTGAACACCCAAGGAGGCCAGGGAGCAGGGCCTCCCATGTGTGATGTTTCCCTCTATGATGTCCCCACAGCACAGGGCAGTCTCCTGACATTGCCCCTTCCCAGCCTGGCTGAGCAGATGGCAAGCGTTAGGGAGGGGACAGCTTTCAGTGAGCAGGATGAGGAGCTCTCTGCCCGTCCTAGCACACTTCAAGCACAGGAACACCACCACCACCACCTTCTCACCCTGCTTCAATGCCATAGCTTCGTCCTTCTTGGCCAGCTGCACGGTGCCAGAGGGCAGACGAGGCAGCCTCTGCCCTCACCATGGCACTGGCTGTTCCCTGTTCAAGGCCAGGTTTTGTTTTGCTCTGGGTGCCGCGCTGCAGTGCCCTTTGGACCCAGGATTTCCTCTCTGGGATGCAGGAAATGGGTCAGAGCTCAGGTCTGCCTCCAACCCTGGTTGTGGGGCTCAGCACTTTCAGGGATACCTGCTCTTCTTTCAGACCAGGAGCAGCACCAAGAGGGCAAACCCCTGGTGAGGGACTGTGGAGCCCAGGGTCATCGCAGGCATTACCCCTTTGACCCTCAGATAAGAAGGGTATCCAGTACCTGGAGACACACCAGATACATGGCCCCACCACAGACACACGTGGCCACTATGGCTCCTGGTTCAGCCCAAATAACTGCTCAGCCCCACACAGGGCAGAGCCCCCATGCTGCCAAGGGCAGAGCGCACCCATGGGTGCTGGCACCCATGCTTGGTAACCGAGACTAGGTGAGTTTTTATGAGCCCCATGTACCAGCACGGTATCGGCTGTGCCTGGCACACCCTGTGGCACTTGCTGGAGGTTTCACTGTGATTCCTCCAGTCCCAGTTTCAGTTTCTTCAGCCTCTCCTCCTCCACTGTGTCCTGACTCCCTCCCCAGCACCTTTCAGCCCTTGGCATCTTGACAGATACCCAAGCACTAGGGCTTTGCCTCCCCTGGTTCACGAAAGCCTCTTTGGGCCACAAATAAAGTCCTTCTCCTCATGAAAGGGAGACCAGTCTCCTGGGAGGTCAGGATAATGGGAAACCATCCCAGGCACCCTCCCCCAGCCAGCAGGACCATGAGAGACCCACGACATGGGTAACACGACCACCTGCAGCAGGCACAAGAAGCAGGGATGCCAGCAGGGATGCCAGCAGAGATGCTTGCCAGAGCATCACATTTCCACCTGGACCCTGACAGCACAGGGCCACAGGTGCATTTTCCACTGGCAGCACCTCAAGCCCCCAGACCCAGCTAAGACACCCAGAGTCAGGATGGCACCACCCATCACACAGCTGAAAGCGGCGGGGAAGGATGTTCCCAAGCCAGCAGAGTGCACCCTGGCACAACCTGCCATGCCGGCAGCACGATAGGCAAAACAGCTGGCGTGGCCCACCCCACCCCGGGCTGCTCCCAGACAGGAGAGGGCTGCTGGGTGGCCCCGGGGCCAGCGCGTCCCAACCTGCCCTCAGCGGCGCCCATCACCTTCTTCCTGCTCGGCTGGGAAGATCACCTCAGGACGAGCCTGGGACGTCCCCAACACCACGTTCAGCGTCACCAAGGCATCGTGCCGCGAAGGCAGCTGCTGTCACCCTCCAGGATGGCTCAGGAAGCAGGGGCCAGGCAGTGGCTGGGATGGCAGGAGGCTCGGGAAAGCAGATCTGGGGAGTCTCGTGGAGGCCAAGGGTCTGCGGCACAGGAGCACCAGGGCGCCCCAGCGCAGAGGCAGGTGTTGGAGAGGGTAAAGAAAAAGCAGCACGCAGGGTCCAAGCAGCTGCTGTTTAATGTGGGAAGGCTGCAGCGTGGGGACAAACGGCGGCACGGCCTGAGGGGACACCTTGAGCCACCCTCTCCTGCCCCTGGCCTGGGCACCCCACTCAGTGAATGCCGGGGGGGCATGGGGCTGGATGCAGCCCATGGGATGGGGTCGGGTGTGGGAGTCACCCCGTTCCATGCAGGTGCCCAATTCCGCTCCATTCCTGCCTCCCCGACCGGTTCCTCCAGCCCAGCCGCTGCCTTCCCACTCCCAGGATAATGATGCCCCCGCCCCGGGGAGCTGCCACCAGAAATCAGACATCAGTGGAGCTGCTCCAAGCCCCAAAAGTAGGTCAACATCAAAGTTTAGGCTACAGGCAAGCAAGAGCCCCCGCAGCCCCTCAAGACCCTGCCGGGGTCTGCAGAGACCCCACATCCCTATGACTGCATGGGACAGGTTTAGTGTCCCCACCAGCACCACTGCCCACCCCAGAGGGCACCTGGCCACCTGTCCTGGGGGGGTTTAGCCTCCAAGTGCCATGTGGTGCCCATGGAATCTGTGTCACCATGTGACATAACCCAATACCAGGAGCCAGGACATGCTCAGGGGGAGATTGGGTGATTTGCCAGAGAAGATGCCATGGTTGGGTGCTCCAGAGGGAGCAGGACCCCCACTAGAGGGAACAGCCAGGACAGGATCTCCCTGTTCCCAGCCTCAGCCAAGATTAAAGAACCAGCTTCAACCCCCTGGCGAACAAAGGCAGCTCTGTCTGCCCTCCCTCACACCTCCCCAGCACCCAGCCCTCCCTGCCCTGGCTCCCAGCCAGCCCCCAGCCCAGCCGGGGGGGTCCACGAGCCAGGAGGGGCTCTTGGAGTTTCCAGCTTCCCAGGAAGGCTGGGGGGGTCCAAGCAGGCACAGCGGCTCCTAGACGTAGTTGCTGGCTGGCAGAGAGCGAGCGGCTGTGAACTTGGCAGAGTAGGGCTGCTCGCCCCGGGGGGGGCAGCTGCAGCACAGGATGCCCCCTCCGAGCATCAGGAGCACGGAGGCCGCCCAGCCCACGTAGAGGGACGAGCCCAGGTCCCGCTTCTGGGAGTCGGTGACCAGCGGGTTGTAGAAGTCCCGGATGATGGTGTTGGCCGACCAAGAGATGGGGATGAGGATGAGGACGCCGGCGACGATGAAGATAACCCCGGAGAGGATCACGACCTTGGCTTTGGCAGTGTCGTCCTCCACGCAGTTGGTGCACTTGCCGCCGGTGACGGCCAGCAGGGTGCCCAGGATGGCCAGGACGATGGCCACCACCACCATGGCGCGGGCGGCTTGCAGGTCCTGCGGCAGGGCCAGCAGGGAGTCGTAGACCTTGCACTGCATCTGCCCCGTGCTCTGCACCACGCAGTTCATCCACAGCCCTTCCCAGACGATCTGGGCCACCACGATGTTGTTGCCGACGAAGGCTGTCTCCCGCCACATGGGCAAGGCGCAGCAGAGGATGGAGGCCAACCAGCCGATGACCGAGAGGGCGATGCCCAGCACCTGCAGCCCCATGGAGGCCATCGCTCGCTGCCCGCAGCCCTGCCTGCCTCCCGCCGCGCAGTGCCGGCTGCCGGGACCATGGCAGGCGCTATAAAAGCCTCTGCCGAGGGAGGAGCAGCGGCGGCTGCCGCCGTCCTGCCGCCAGCACCGGACAGAGGGGTAAAACCAGTTTCCCGGGATTCTTCCACTTGCATTTCTCCCCGCAGGGATGACACTTAATATCCCAGCTGCTCCCACGGAGGAGGATGCAGAAGACCGGGCTTGGGCCACCCAGGTGCAGGAGTTGAGTCCCACCGCTGCCCGTGGGCAGGCAGGGGATGCCAAGGGCAGATGCCAGGGCACGGCCTGGGATGCTGACGGGGAAGAGCCGGTTGTTGTGCGGGCACCAGGATGTCTCTGCCATTGCTGCCAGCACCTCTTGGTTCATCGCCTGGGTGGGGTCCCTCTGTGCTTTCATGCCTCAGTTTCCCCCCAGCTTGTGGGGCAGCCACTCCTGCAGCAGTCCAAGCTCTGGCCCCTGTGGCCCCATGCCAGGGTAGCAGCACACACTGTCCCTGCCCCGCTGCTGGGCTCCATGCCTGGCAGGACACAAGCAGCTCTTGTTTGTTCCTTGGCATCCATACCAGCTCTTCCCAGCCCTCTTTCAGGCCTCGGGCAGGAGGTGTCGCCGCCCAGACCCACAAACCGGTTGGAGCAGCTGCCAGCTCCCCGCAGAGAAAAGACAGCACTGCCTGGGGCGAGGAGGGGGCAGACCCCAAAACCCACCCCACCTTGTGGGGCACCACCGAGATGAGGTTCACACCGCAGCCCTCTCTGCCAGCCCTGTCCTCATCCTGCTGCCTGCGCTGCCTGCACGGCCCAGAAGGTCAGGGCTGAGGGGCTCAGAGGCAGCCTCAAGGTGTCCCTGTGGGTTCCAGGGTGCCAGGTGCAGGCAGGGCAGCAGGGCTGGCAGGGCTGGCATCCTTTTGGCACAGCCAGCTGAACCCTTTGCCAGGCTGTGCCGATACCCACGCCGATGCCGATACCAATGCTGATGCCAGTACTGATGCAATGCTTTGGCTGCTGCCCAGCTTCTTATTTCACCCACAAGCCCCCCCCTCCAAACACATCCCCTCCCTGCTCCTTCCAAAGTCCCACCAGCACCTGCATAGGTGCAGCACAAGGCCAGACAGACCACAAGGACAGACAGACGGACATTGCACTGTTCCCCCAACCTCACTTAATCCCGGGGCTCTGGAGCAGATAACAGGGCCTGAGATAATCTTGGTGTTCCCAGCAGGGGGGTGACGGGCACAATCCCATCACTAGTGCCAAGTGTTTGGCACCACAGGCTCCAGAGCTGTCACTGCCCACGCTGGGACGTCCCTCAGCCATCAGACCCTGGTGTGGTGGGATGAGCTGGGTGAGGATGGCAGTGCTGCCTGGGCTGGGGAGGCTCATGCCCAGTGTGGCAGCAGTAGGCAGGGCACAGCCCAGGCACTCCAAGACTTTTGTCTTGCTGCACACTCTGACTGGTGATGACAAGCTGGGTCCTGTCTGCTTGACCTGTGCAGAAGGAGCCATCCAGGCACCCAGCTGCACTGGGATGCTGCCTCCATCCCTCTGTCCTGCTGGAGCACCCACATTACTCACATACCAGTGCGCCCACCCTAGGGCCTCCTGGTCAAGGTCTCCCTTTAATCTGCAGGACTCTGGAAATTCCCTGCCAGGGCCAGACTCTGCCTGAGGCTTTCAGCTCCCAGCCAGCTGCTGCAACCACCAAAGGGGTTGGGGCTGGAGCAAGGCACGTGCCCAGGTGTGTGTACACCCCAGCCGGGCATGCCTGTGTCCCCACAGACACGTGGGGCCCTGCCTCTGGGCCAGGGACAAATGGCAAGGTGGGGACAGGGACTCTTTCATTTGCAGAGCATCAAAGAGCAGAGCCACTCAGGCTGCCCCTTGGAGCCAGAGCAGGCGCCAGCAGGGCCCTTGGACGGCCAATTACTGTAATTAAAGCCAGAACGTGACTTATATTCCAGCTGGCAGCTGCCCTCAGAAACAGCCCCCATGCCCTTCCCCACGTCCCCCCGTGACGCACTCACCCAACTGGCACAGCCAGCCCAGTGCCCACAGCGCTGCCAGCAGCAGGACAGCTGGACACAGACTGGCCAGGGAGCAGAGGAGCAGCAGCCAACCCTGGGGGCAGCGCCCTGTCACCAACACCCACTGATCCACACTGCTCCAGAGGATGCTGGAGCGGCACAGGTAGGACCAGGGCAGTGCCTCAGCACACCTCCTTCAGGGCCATCAACACAGGGACACCTGCCCCACCCCGCTGCCCATGCCCAGATGCATCCCACAGGACTGCAGCCCCAGATTCATCCCAGTGCCACCTGCAAGGGGACATGGTGCAGGGACATGCCATGGTAGGATCACAGCCCACCTGCTCAGCAGAAAGCCCCTCCACCCCAAAACAAGGTGCTCATCCTATCCCAAGCTGTCACCACCTGCCCCAGCACCCAGCTGGGTGTGGGAGCCCTGCCATGAATCCGTTGGGATTTGCAGGATGGGGGAGCTCAGCCCATCTCTCTTCCACTGCATACTTACAGGGTCAGATTTAGCCTGGAAATTAGGATGAAATTCTTTCCAGTGAGGGTGGGGACACACTGGAACAGGTTGCCCAGGGAAGTTGTGGATGCCCCCTCCCTGGAGGTGTTCAAGGCCAGGTTGGATGCAGCCTTGAGCAATCTGGGCTGGTGGGAGGTGTCCCTGCCCATGGTAGGGGGGTTGGAACTGGATGATCTTTAAGGTCCCTTCCAACCCAAAGTATTCTACAGCTCTATGAGTCTATGAATCCTGGCACATTGGCCACCAGCCCTTTATGGCTTGGGAAATGCCCTCAACCAATCATCCCCACTTCACTGGGCTGGAGACATGCCACAGCCTCACAGCTGGGCAGCAAGGCCATCCCCAGGCAAAGAGGTGGCATTAAACCCAGTACCACCACAATGTTGGGCAGTGCCAGGTACACAGCAGAGGCTGCACCACCCTGACCTTGCTCAGAGCAGAGGATACCCTGTTGGGAGAAGGCTCAGGGCATGGAATTCTCTGCCACAGGGCTTGGGGACATCCCCAGCCAGGACACAGGTGACATTCCCACCTTACACACATCCAGCACTGAATCAGAGCCATGTCACTGAGCCAAGAGCCCCTTCTCCCCCAGCACTCACACCCAAACTCGCTGCCCTGGCTACCTCGAGATCCAGAAACATGGGCAAGACCTGCCAGCAAACGGTGATCCACCAGGATCCACCTGGCTTCACACCCAGGCCAGGCACGGCCACCGGCAGGGAGCTGGGGGATTAGTTACCGGCAGCCCCGAGACTCAATGTTCCCAGAAAGAGTCCTTGCCCAGCATCACCCCCCCCGACCTGCTCAGGTCAGCAGAGTCAGGGAAAGCAAAGTCTGATCGGAGCCGCAGGACAGGAGCCGCCTGCCCGGGAGCCGCGGGGTCCCCAGCGGGACTCAGCTGCTGCTGGGAGGAATGGGACCTCTAGCCTCAAGTCACCCACTCTGCCCTCTTTGCTGAGCAACCAGCAGCTCTGAATGGCGAAAATAGATCCAAGCGGTGCTGAAAGGATGGGGGGACACAGCCACAGAGCAGGGAGGGGGACAGGAGCGGTGCAACGGGGGTGCTCCCACGGACAGTGCTGAGGGAAAGCAGGATGCTGCCGCGAAGCCCAAGAGAGCTGACCTGAAGCCATCCGGGTGGGGATGCCCCGGGCACGCTGAGATTTTGGGTTGCCCGGCATCGCCTGGGCAAGCCGCCAAGCCCTTTGCTGCCTCCGTGTGCCCCTCACCAGCCCCCAGCCCCCCCGTGTGCTGGCGGAGCACCGGCGGCCCCATCCCCGCCCCGAGTGCCGCCAGACAGAGCCACCATTGATGCCGGGAGCAGCCTTACCTGCTCGCACCGCTGCAGAAGGGCTTTCAACAATAGGCAGTCTGTGTGCCCTGGCCGGGGCAGAGCCAGCAGCCCTGCACTGAAATATAAGCAGCCGCGGCAGCGTTTAGCGCCCGGCCCTGCTCCCCCCGGGGGGCAAACGTGCCGTCACCCCGACCGCAGCGGCGGGGGAACACCCCAAACCCTTTGCCAGGTCCATGTGAGTCGGACGCGGCCCCACAACACCCCGGGGTGGTTTCTGCTGTCACCTCCTGCTCGCCCCCAAGGGTGCTGGGTAAACGTTAGGAATGTCTGCAACAGGTGTCCCCACCCCACCACAGCAAGTGTCCTGCCGTGGGCCACCCAACCAGCGATGCTCCCAGGACCCTTTGGGTCTGACCTTCTGCTGGGGTCCACATGAGAAGGTGGGGCAAACCTGTCCCTACGTCACCAGTGGCTCCACGAGGCCACCCTGCTTTGTCCCCATTCCAGGAGAGCTGCTGTGGGTGATACTCCTCATCCCTCCCTAGCTGTGGGGAGGGGACGAGCAGAGAGGCCTCAGCAGGGCGCAGGATGCAGCAGCAGGAGGGATGGGGATGCTCGCAGGACCCCCATTAGGGACGCTGGCCCTGCTGGGCTGCTGTTTTTGGTAAACACCAGCAAGCTGCTGGTTTGCTCACCACAGGAGCGTGGTGGTGGCCATCACCCCGAAACCAGAACCTGGAAAAGCCCAGTGATTTGCCTCTTCCTCTGCCGTGAGTCAGGCAGTGGTGGCTGCCCCGGGCCGGCACGGCACCCTGCAGCCTGTACTTTGGCCAATTTGGGGTGATGATGTAGGGACGCTGCAGGTGGGGCTCTGATTGCAGGGTCAGGGGCTGTGCTGCTTCATGTCTGCCCTGACCCATCAGCCCCTACCCCAGGGGTACCCCCCTGCTGCCCTGTACACCTGACTGGGGTGTCCCCATTATGCCACAGCCCTACCTAGAGTGTCCTACGGTCCTACACCACTGCATGAGGTATCCTTCATGCCCCATGTGCTTGTCTGGGGTACTCCCACTGCTCCACAGCTCTGCATGAGGTATCCTTCATGCCCCACGTGTTTGTCTGGGGTATTCCCATTGCTCCACAGCATGAGGTATCCTTTGGGCCCCACATCCCTACCTGGGGTACCTAATTGCCCCACATCCCTACCCAGGAGTATCTGCTGTGCCCCACAAGCTTACCCAGAGGTATCCCCATTACCCCACAGCCCTACCCAGGGGTATCCCCATTACCCCACAGCCCTGCAGGAGGTACCCTTTGTACTTCATATCTCTACGTGGGGTATTCAAATTGCCCCAGCCCTATGCCCTACATCCCTGCCTGGGGTATCCCCATACCTCCATAGCCAGGGGTAGCTCCCTCTATACGACCCCCCTGCCTGGGGTTTCCTCCCTGCCCCTTGCCCCTGCATGGAGAATCCCCACTGCCCCGCAGCCTTGCCTGTGGTACAATCCTTCCCCTACTGCTGCCCCATAGCCCTGCTCTGGGGTACCCCCAGCCTCTGCTGGGGTGTCTGTCCAGCCGTGGGTGCCCGTGCCGGTGTATCTGCAGGCAGTACATGGCACTGCCGTCGTGTGCCTGCTCCCCGCCGCCTGTGCGTGCCTGTCTGCCCGTGTGTCTGCCTGCCCTGGTGTCTGTCTGTCCGCAGGTGCAGCTGCGCGTCCGGGTGCTGCTGCCGGCAGAGGGGGTGTGTGTGGGTGGGTGTGAGTGTGGGTGGGTGTGAGTGTGGGTGGGCGTGTTCACGTGCTTGCGTGCACCCCAGGGGTGCTGGCTCTGCCCTGCCTGTGGAGTGAGCTGCCTGCACCCCTGCCTGCACCACCTGGGGGCCTCAGCCAGCCCAGCCCCTGCTGTGCTTGGCAGGCTGGGTGTTGTAGTACTAGCAGCACCCCAGCCAGGCCTGCCCACCAGTGGGTAGCCCTGGCACCGTGGGCACTCCAAGGTGCCCCGAAGGAGTGGATCCTCAGCACCTCCCCGTGACACAGGCACAAGTACCTGAGGTGCTGCTTTCATGGGTTCCTCATCAATAGCACTGGGCAGCCCCAAAGCCACCAACCCTGGCTGGCTGTGAGAGGGTGGGGGTGACCAGGGGGGATGATCAGTGGGGTGACAGACATCCACCTGGCCAGATACAGAGGGGATCAGGGGGACAGAAATCCACCTGGCTAGGTGCATGGGGTATTAGGGTGCCACAAGATGACAGAAGCCCACCTGGGCATTTTTGGGATTCCATGGGTTGGCAAAGGCTAACCTGTCTGGGTATGGGGCAGTGGGGTATCACAAAGTAGTATAAGCAACCAGAGGCCAATCTGGACAGACACAGGGTTCTAGGGTGACATGAGATGGCAACAGCTGACCCACCCAGATATGGGGTGTCGGGGTGCTATGGGGTGGCAGACTCCACCGGTTATGGGGCTTCAGGGTGCTGCAGGGCAGCAAAACCTGACTGAACTATTTTGGGACGCTGTGGGATATCCAAAACTTATCCCTGCCCCCAGCTATGGAGCGCTGGGGTGCTGTGGGGTGCAGCCAGGCAGACACCGAGCTCCCCTCATCACAGCCCTCAGATGCCCAAGCAGGGAGGGGACCTTCCGTGGCGCCGGCCGCCAGCATCCCGCCGGACTCTTGAGTAGTTAATAAGTTGTAGGAGGGATTTTGGCGCAGGCAGGGAACAGGCAGGAGCAAGCCCGTGTCCGGCGAGGGCCAGCAACCACATTCCTCGGGAGGGGGTGGAGAGTGGCTGGAAACACCAGCAGCACCACCACCATACAAGGTTGGGGTGGGGACAACAGACTGGGGGGACACCCACGCACCCCACAAGCGTGGGGTTGCCAGGTCAGGAGTGTGTCTGTCGGCAGCCTGCCCGCACCTGCCCGCTTAGGTTTGTTTTCCCTTCCTTGCCTGCCTGCTCAGGTTAACAAGGTGACGCTGCCTGGGGCACTTACGTGCGTTATCAGCTTCCTTCAAGGCCAAAATACATGAGCAGGATGAGTACAGAAATTTATTATCCACTCAGGGTGAGTACAGAGATTTATTATCCTCCCAGGGAATTCCCATTGCTGCTCCCTGCCTAGCAGGGTGGGAGCAGGAGGGGGTTGGGCGGTGGGGTATAACCCCCTATCTGACCCCCTCCTGCTGCCACCCTGCCCATGGAACCCCTGGGATGGTGGCACTGGAGCAAGGGGCATCACAACACGACGAAGGGCTTTGCACTTTGCACGGTGATGCAAAGTTGCCCGGCGCTTGCTGAGCCCCAGCTGAACGTGAGCGAGCACTGATAAGGTTCCCCAGAAATAAACCAAACTCTGACCTGCCAGCACCTCCAGGAGGTGGAGGCAAGGGGGTGGGGAGCGGTGAAAATGAAGGACTTCCACGTCTCCAAAGGGATTTGGTGGGTCTGAGCGAACGCAGCGGCCTTGCTTCCTGGTATCCATCACCCCGAAACCAAGGGGATGGCCATGGCAGGTGGCGTCTCTCCCCCTCCCGCCCTTCTCAGGTAACCAGCGCCATCTCTGCAAACAAAGGGGAGGGTGTGGGACGCAGGTGACGGAGGAACGGAGAGGAGCGTCCAGCAGTGAAACCCCACCCGGGGCGGGCGCAGGAGCTGGCCCCGCCAGCCCTTATAAATACAGGTGCACCCAGGTGTAAGCTGATCCCCCGAGGGCTGTGAGCGGTGACGGGTGACGGCCACGGCATTCCCTCCCTGGGTCTTTCTCCGCCATCACCCGGAGCGCAGCAGCAGCAGCAGCAGCAGCAGCCACCAGCAGCGAAGCGGCCACCATGTCGATGGCGTTGGAGATCGGTGGGGTGGCCTTGGCGGTGTTGGGTTGGTTGTGCAGCATCATTTGTTGCGCCTTGCCCATGTGGAGGGTGACGGCTTTCATCGGCAACAACATCGTGACGGCCCAGATCATCTGGGAAGGGCTGTGGATGAACTGCGTGGTGCAGAGCACGGGGCAGATGCAGTGCAAGGTCTACGACTCCATGCTGGCCCTGCCGCAGGACCTGCAAGCCGCCCGCGCCCTCCTGGTGGTGGCCATCGTCTTGGCCGTCCTGGGTTTGATGGTGGCCATCGTGGGCGCCCAGTGCACGCGCTGCGTGGAAGATGAGAGCACCAAAGCCAAGATCACCATCGTCTCCGGCGTCATCTTCCTCCTCTCCGGCGTCATGAACCTCATCCCCGTCTCCTGGTCAGCCAACACCATCATCCGGGACTTCTACAACCCGCTGGTGCTCGACCCACAGAAGAGGGAGCTGGGCACTTCGCTCTATGTGGGCTGGGCGGCCTCTGCCCTCCTGCTGATGGGGGGGGCCCTGCTCTGCTGCTCCTGCCCCCCCAAAGAGGACAGGTACCCCACGAGCAAGGTGGCCTACTCCGCCCCGCGCTCCGCCGTTACCAGCTACGACAAGAGGAACTATGTCTGAGCCCTCTCGGGACCCCCTGGCACACCCCAACACCCCAAAGCCCTCCACCCCACACCCCGGGACACCCTTATCATCCCCACGGGGACCGGGAGTGGCAGCAGCTGGGCAGGGGGGGGGCGCGAAGGAGGGGTCTGGGACGGCGTCGGGGTCAGGGCCGGGCTGTGTAAATAGAGACGGTTTCGGTTAAACAGGAGGCAGTTTCGGGTCGGCGGGAGAAGCGGCGCCCAGCCTGCCCCTGCCCGAGCCGGTGGGATGGGATGGGAGGACGGGGGAGGGGGGGGACGGGACAGTGCCGCCCCCCCGGTGTGTGTGTGTCCCCCACGGCCACCGGGCGGGCGCCGTCTGTCCCTGTTACGCGTGGTCTGTACCGGTTACATTTGTCAATAAACGTGTCCTGTTTTGGTAGCACGAGTATCCTTGGATTGGGGTGGGGGGAGGCAGGATCCCACCGGGCACTGGGATCGGGGGGTACAGCGCCCCGCAAAGAGCCACCCCACACGCTCCAACAGCACCGGATTTGGGGATGGGGGGGGGGGGGGGTTGTTCTCATGCCTCCGTCTCTCATCCCCCTCACCCCGGGGTCTCTGCTCTGGGAGGGGGGAGTGCAGTTACCCTTCCACAGTTGGAACAGTTCTGGCCGGGGTGGGAGGCAGAAGGGCAGGTGCTGAAGGGAGGCAGCGGCACTCCCTGCCCGCCCGGGCCAAAGTCTCGCTCTGCAGCGGGGAACACCGGGCGCTGCTCTCCCCCCCCCCCGCTAACCCCTCCCGGTTACAGACCAGCGGCTGGGGCGAGGCTGCCTTGCACAACCGCTCCCTGCGCCTCGGCCCGGCCGCGGCAGCCGCCTTCCGCGCCACGCTCCAGCGGGCAGGGACAAAGGAAAGAGCTGCTGCAGGTGCACCGGGACCCGGCGATCAGCGGGGCCGGCCGCGCAGCGGGACCGAGCGGGCGCCCCGGCAACCTCCAACCCGCCCCGGGGCTCGGAGCGGCTTTCGGGAAAAGGCTGCCCAGCGGCAGAGGGGAGGTTTTGGTGCCCCGCGGCCTTGGCTGCACCTGCAGCAGGAGCAGGCGGCCCTGACCCTGCCCGGCCCCAGCGGCCGGTGCCGGCGGAGCCAGCTGCCCCGCTCGCAGGCAGGTGATGGGCCCGGCTCGGCTTTCCTCGGGGCCCCTCCCGTCCCGCTCCTCGGCACGCCTGGCTGCAGGCAGACACGATAAGGATCTGTAGGGCAGTTCTGCCCGGCTCTGTCTGGCCCTGGGAGGGGTGTCCCGGGAGGACACGGCCCCAGTTCCCTGCCTAGCCCGCGGCTGGCTTCGTTCCGGTCCCCGCCCGCAGGCAGCGCTGACCTTGCGGCCCCGAGGCTGGCAGGAGCCAGGCGGCCGTTAGGCAGAGCCGCCCTCCTGCCACCAGGGGGCGCCCGCTTTCCAGCTGGCGGGGCGGGGCGCGGCGCGCGGCGCGCGCGTACTGCGTCAGCACCCGCGCGCCGCCGCCAGGACCACTGCCGCCGCCATCATGCTCCGCAGGTTCCCCCGCGCCCCCGCCCCAACGGGAGGGCTGAGCGTCCGCCCGCCGCTTGTCGCCGCTGCCCGCTCCGTGGTGACGTAAGGGCGCGGTCACGCGAGTTGGGAGGGGGACGGAAGGAAGGGTCCCGAGAGAAAGGGCAGAGCCGTTGGGCGGAGCTGGGCCACGCCCCCCGCGGTAACCCCGCCCAAAGTGTTAGCCCCGCGCCGTGCGCGTTTGGCTGAGGCCTGGCCCCGCCCCTAGGCATTAACCCCGCCCCTAGCCCAGTCCGCGCCGTTCTTCCCGTCGCCAGCGGGCAGCCGTTGGCCCCGCCCCGCCCCTAACCCTGCCCCTCGCTCCGCCCGTGTGCCCTGGCTCCGCCCTGACGCCCCTCTCGCGCAGGGCAGTGCCGCTGGCACACGTGGAGGTGCCGGGCCGTGAGGACCGGCTGCCCCTGGTGATGCTGCACGGGCTCTTCGGCAACCACGGCAACTTCCACACGGTGGCTAAGGCGCTGGTGAGCCGCGGCAGCGGTAAGGTGAGGCCACGGCGATGTGGGAGAGAAGCCCGCAGCGCCCCAAGGAGGAGGTGATTAGCGGGCGGTGCCTGGAGCTGCGGTGACAGTGTGCCTCTGCCCAGGCAGGTGCTGACGATGGACGCTAGGAACCACGGCAGCAGCCCCCATAGTCCGCTGATGACTTACGAAGCTATGAGCCTGGACGTGCAGCACCTCCTGACGCGCCTGGGCATCACCAAGTGCATCGTCCTGGGACACAGCATGGGGGGCAAGACGGCGATGACGCTGGCCTTGCAGCGGGTTGGCACACACAAGGCTCCCGGGGCTGTGGGGGTGAAGGAGGTTGTAGGAAGGGGGGTGGGCATCTGTGGGGGCTGTTAAGTGCCAGCCTTGCCCACAGCCCTGCAGCAGGTGGATTTTCTTTGTCACAGTTAGGGTGCTGTCCCTTTAAGTTCAGAGCAAGTCTCTGCCCCGTCCCTCCAGCAGTAATCATGAGAAACTTGTAGAGGCCTCATGCCAAGAGACAGGGAAACGAAATTGGGAAGGGCAGAAGGAGGAACTGCTGAGGCAGGAGGGAGCTCAGAGCCCCCAAGGTGTCTGGGTGGGAGCAGAACCCTGTGCCCCATCCCACTGAGGCAATCTTGGCTAGCATCTATGTGCCATGCTTGTGTCCCCAGCCTGACCTGGTGGAGCGCCTCATCTCTGTGGACATTAGTCCCGTCACAACCGCGCTCGTCTCCGAGTTCTCTACCTACATCTCTGCCATGAAGTCCGTGAGGATCCCGGACGGCCTGTCCCGCTCTGCTGCCCGCCAGCTGGCAGATGATCAGCTGAGTCCTGTGGTCCAGGTGGGACATCCCACTCCTTGGATGGGGTTTCCACTCCCAGTGTGGCCCTGGAGCACAGTGCTTTAGGGCCATGACGCTTCCCACCCCTGCTCTCTGTCCGCTGCTGTGGGCAGGCCGTCAGGGTGCTGGGGAATGCGACAGCGTGGCAGATGGGCAGGCTGGGGTGGAGGGGAGGATGGAAGCTGCTGGGACATCTCAAGGGCTTGTTGCTGAGGCATGCATGGTCCCCTTCTGTGGCAGCTCCCGCACCTGAGACACTTCCTGCTCACCAACCTGGTGGAGGTGGAGGGCCGCTACACCTGGCGGTTGAACCTGGAAGCGATTTCCCATCACCTGACAGACATCATGAACTTCCCTGTCTTCCATAAGCCTTACCTTGGCCCTGCGCTCTTCTTGGGAGGATCCAAGTCACCCTATATGAGGTGGGACTGGAGAGAAGTGGTTCAAGTCTGTGGTTTGATCTCTTGTGCTCTTCTGCAGCCTCTAAAGCGGGGAAGGAGACCCCAAGATGGGAAAGGTCCTAGAGCAGGCTTTGTGATTCCAGCAGCCAGTGACAGAGAGCAAGGGGGATGCTGGGAACAGCCTTAGGCTTACCCAGCTGGGAAAGGGATGATCTGGGATCTTCCTCTACCTGTGGAGGGTGAGGGAAGGCACCTGAGTAGACCTCTGACCATGCCTCCCGTGGCATGTTCCCTTGTCCTGCAGCTCCAAAGACTACCCAGAGATCCAGCGCCTCTTCCCCAAGGCAGACATCCAGTACATCGAAGGTGCAGGCCACATAGTCCACCAAGAGAAATTTGCAGAGTTCATCACTGCTGTCTCCAAGTTCCTGCTACCACCTGAGTGCTGAGGTCTCTGCAAGCACAATGTGGGACCTGAGAAGCTCCAGGCAGTGAGGTGTAGCTGTGTAAGGCAGGGCTCAGCCTGGACCAACTGACCATGTTGCCATCCAATCCTGCCTGCAAAGCCTCCCACCCCAGCTCACCTGGAGCCAGAGCGGGGAGGCTCTTCCATCCTGCTGAGCTCTCCTGCCACCTTGCAGGGTGGCACTGGCCCAGGACACTGTCCTGTCTGCACTGGAACATCTGGGAGGCAGAGAAGGGACACAAAAGCCCTCTCACTTTCTAGCCCACCTGCTGGTGAACCTGGCTGTGACTCTGAAAAACGTGCAATAAAGATGAATGATCCAGGCCAAGGCAGAAAATGGTTTGGACTGGTCCTGGAGGACAGGGGGAGGGGTGGTGGGCACAGGAAGGGGCTCTCCCATACCAGTGGGGATGCTGGTGGGAGGGGACAAATGAACTGGGCTTGCAATGCACTGAGTGTCCAGTTCTGGAGCCCCTATTACAAGAGGGATGTGGAGGTGCTGGAAGGTGTCCAGAGAAGGGCCACGAGGATGAGCAGAGGGCTGGAGCACCTCTCCTGTGAGGACAGACTGAAGGAATTGGGGCTGTTCAGTCTGGAGAAGAGAAGGCTCTGAGGTGACCTCATTGTGGCCTTCCAGGATCTGAAGGGGGCTACAGGAAGGCTGGGGAGGGACTGCTCAGGATCTCAGGTAGTGATAGGACTAGGGGGAATGGAACGAAGCTGGGGGTGGGGAGATTCAGGCTAGATGTGAGGAGGAGGTTCTTCACCATGAGAGTGGTGAAGCCCTGGAATGGGTTGTGCAGGGAGGTGGTTGAGGCCCCAGCCCTGGAGGTGTTTAAGCCCAGGCTGGACGAGGCTCTGGGCAGCCTGATCTAGTGTGGGGTGTCCCTGCCCATGGCAGGGGGGTTGGAACTAGCTGATCCTTGTGATCCCTTCCAACCCTGACTGATACTATGATACTATGATACTATTAAGATGGGTCTGAGGATCTTTCATGGCTCCCAGGGGAACTGTGTCCTACCTCCATCTCAGGGGCAGCAAGATGGACCAGCGAGTGGGGGAAGAGGTCTCCTGAGCAGGGAGGTGCTGCGAGTGGGAGGCAGGGAAATCCCCTGGGGCACATCTGCCCAGCCTGTCCTCTCCTCCCTGAGCTTCCTCCAGATTCTCACCTCCCACCTACTCAGCATCCCCTGAGAAGGCAACGTAACAGCAGCTACTCGGCGGCTGCCAGGAGCCACCCACCCAGCCTGGGCTGCAGGCAGAGGAGCGCAGCCGTCTGCCGTGAAAATCCCTTTATTAGGTGATTGGGGAAGCCACAGACAGGGTGGGAGCAGCTCTGAAGGTGACAGATTGTCTCTGTCGCAGCTGGGGACAGGCTCCTGCGTGCAGCTGGGCAGGGAATCATTAAGGCTGGAAAAGATGTCCAGGATCATCGAGCCCAACCATTAATCCAGTGCTAAACCATGTCCCTCAGCACCACATCAATGTCTCTAGGGACAGGGACACCACCAGCCTCAGCTACACAGGGATGCAGTGTCCTGAGTCCCCAGCCTGATGCATGCTGGGCTCCATCCCTGTGCATTGGGCCAGGCCAGGTGAGTAGGAGCCTGTCCCACCCCTGAGCCCCAGCACCACAGGTCATACTCACGCATCCCTGAGGAGCCATGAAAACTGTTTGTGCTGCAGGGGGGAAATGAAAGCAGATGTTTGCCACAGCTTCATTTCCTGTCTCCCAGCTGGGCTGTTGTTATAGCCTGCCCAGGCTCCTGCAGTCACCTGTAGCACAGCACATGGAATCAGAGACCCAATAAGGTTGGAAAAGACCTCAAAGACCAAGTCCAACCTCTCACCCAACACATGACTACTAAACCATGGCACCAAGTGCCATGTTCAATCCCCTACTGAACACCTCCAGGGATGGGGACTCCACCACCTCCCTGGGCAGCACATTCCAGTGGCTAACAACTCTCTCTGAAGAACTTTCTCCTCACCTTCAGCCTAAACCTCCCCTGGCACAGCTTGAGACTGTGTCCTCTTGTTCTGGGGCTGCTTGCCTGGGAGAGGAGACCAACCCCCACCTGGCTACAACCTCCCTTCAGGGAGTTGGAGAGAGTAATGAGGTCTCCCCTGAGCCTCCTCCTCTCCAGGCTAAGCAACCCCAGCTCCCTCAGCCTCTCCTCACAGGGCTGTGCTCCAGACCCCTCCCCAGCTTTCTTGCCCTTCTCTGGACACCTTCAAGTCTCTCAATGTCCTTCTGAAACTGAGGGGCCCAGAACTGGACACAGGACTCAAGATGTGGCCTAAGGAGTGCTGAGCACAGGGCACAAGGACTTCCCTGCTCCTGCTGGCCACACTCTTCCTGATGCAGGCCAGGATGCCCTTGGCCTTCTTGGCCACCTGGGCACACCAGCTGTCAATCAGTACTCCCAGCTATGCCTGTGAGCACACCACAGCCCCTGCACTCTTTGTAGCCATGCTCAGATTTCCTCCTGGGAGCACTCAGCACATCATCAATGCATGTACCTGTCCCCAGAACCACAACACAGACACCCACAGGGTGAGGAGGAGGCTTCCTGGCAGCCCCTCTCAGAGCCAGGCTTAGGGCAGCTCTGCTTGCAGCTTGAAGCTGCAGGGACAGGTGGAGGTGGCTATCCTCAGCCATGGACCAACATCTCCTTCATTCACACATCACTCAAACCTTCCAGACCTGAGACTGAGCTCAGCTCATCCCTGTCCAGGTGCTGGCAGGCAGACACTACCTCAGGCAGCAGCACCCTCACCCCTCTGAGGGTTTCACCAAGGGTTTCTGGTGAGACCTCACCTAGAGTACTGTGTCCAGTTCTGGAGTCCCTATTACAGGAAGGATCTGGAGGTGCTGGAAGGTGTCCAGAGAAGGGCCAGGAGGAGGAGCAGAGGGCTGGAGCTGCTCTGCTGTGAGGACAGACTGAGGGAGTTGGGGTTGTTTAGTCTGGAGAAGAGAAGGCTCTGAGGAGACCTTCTGGTGGCCTTCCAGTATCTGAAGGGGGCTACAAGAAAGCTGGGGAGGGATGCTTTAGGGTGTCAGGGAGTGATAGGACTGGGGGCAATGAAAAAAAAACTAGAAGTGAGTAGATTCAGATTGGATGTTAGGAAGAAGTTGTTGCCCAGGAGGGTGGTGAGAGCCTGGCACAGGTTGCCCAGGGAGGTGGTGGAAGCCTCCTGCCTGGAGGTGTTTGCAGCCAGGCTGGAGGTGGCTGTGAGCAACCTGCTGTGGTGTGAGGTGTCCCTGGCCATGGCAGGGGGTTGGGACTGGCTGAGCCTTGAGGTCATTTCCAACCATAACAATTCTGTGATTCACCATCCTAGGCTCCACCTCACAGCAGCTGGGGGGGAAGAAGAGCCTGCCTGGAAGTTAAAATCCAGACTGTAAGAAAGCCTGAGGGAGGTTGTTCCATAGCCCTATCAGCAGGGCTGCTTCACAGGACAGCTGAGTGTAGGGCAAGACGTGAGTGGGAGTGACAGAATCACACCAACGATGGGGAAAGCCGGGGACAAGCTGTGGGGAAGGGAAGCACCCAGTCCTTTGGGATGTCGAGGCAGCTGCTGCAGGCTTGGGAGGGCGGCGAAACACGGAGACCTTAAGGATCTTTTTACCGTCCCGAAGCCTTCCGCAGCCCGTGGCGGGGAGCTGTCACACCGCAGCTCCGAGGTGCCAGCACCGTGAAAAGCCCCCCGCGCCATCCTGTCCCCAGGACACGGCTGGGAGGAGGCAGTGCTGCCAGAGCCTGTCCACACCGCGGGCCTCCTCTGACGGCCGCTGTTCGGGCAGCACGTACCCCGCTGCTCTGCCTCCCGGCCTCGGCCGCGCCCTCGGGCTGCTCCCTTACCACGGGGGGGCGGTTCTCCGCCGCCTGACACAGCCGGGGGTGCGAGGAGGGCCTGGCCGCCGGGCCGGGCGGGGCCACCCCGCCTCCGGCTGTACCCCCCGCAGGGCCCCGCTGACCGACCGCCCTTTCCCGAGTGGAGCAGCTGCCCGCCCGCGGATTGGCTGCGGCGGGACGCGCTGTGATTTCTCATTGGCTGCCAAGCGCTGGATCCCACCCCGCGCTGCGCGGCGCGCCGTGTCACGGGATAGGCTTGCGGGCGAGGGGAAAGGCGTGGCCTGGCGGCCGGCGGCGCTGGGCGGGGACGCGTTGGCTGTGTTCATTGGCCGGCGGTGCCGGTGGCGCTGGGCGCTGATTGGCAGCGCTGCGCGGGCCGGTGTAGGGGGGCAGGGTGGGGAGCTGCACGCGGCAGAGGCGGGATCGGTGCGGACGGAGCCAGGTGAGACCCTGCTGGAGCCCCCTCCCCTCCCTTCTGCTCTTGGCGCCCACCGAGCCCCGAGCACGGGCCCTGCTCGCCTTCCCGCTCCTCGCCCGGGCCTCGCGGCGCTCCTCAGCTTCCTCTCCGCCGCCCGGTCGGGCCCCGCTCCGCCCTCTCCTCGCCGCCCGATGAGCGGGGCCTCCCCGGGGCCTGTCTGCGAGGGGCGGCTGCCGGGCCGGTGTCGGCAGCGCTGCGGCGGCGGTGGCGGGCCTGCCGCGCGGTGCCGGTGGGGCGGGCTGCGGCGGCGGGCCCGGGCTGGCCTTGCACTGCTCCCCGCCGCGCGCAGCGTGGCCGGGGACCGCAGGGGACGGCCCCGGGGTGCAGAGCGGGGTAAAGACGGATTCAGTTGGAGAAGAAGGAACGAGACGCGGGGCTGCCGCCGGGTCAGGCCCGGGGCGGGGGCGGCCTGCCTGCCTGCCTGTCTGCTGCCGGCCCTGCCGCTCGGTCCGGCGGCTCTGCTGGGCCTCCGCCCCCTCCGTACCGGGAGCGGCGGCTCTTCCCCAGCCCCGCGGCGGTAGTGGGCGGGCCCCGGGCTCGGAGAGCTCTCGCCGACGGAGCGGAGGCTGCGGCCCCGGCTCGCCTGCCCTGCCCTCCTGCCAAGGGCCGTCCATCCCTCCCTCCCTCCCACCTGTGCAGGGGCCTTAGAGATCCCACCTGGCAGCGCCTCTCGGGTGAGGGATCCTAATGCTTCACCGACCATGGTAGCGGCACGGAGCTGCTTGTTCTGCCAGACTCCTGCCTCCTGCATCCTGCCTGCTGGTTTTGCCTGGTGCCCCCTGCACGAGGCCAGGCAGTGCAGGTTTGTGGAGATGGTGCCAGCTCTCCTTGCTGGATACAAGCCAGAGAAGCTTTCTGTCCTGATTTGACTCTGCTGGTGGCTGAAGTTTGGTGTGGACTTGGCACTGCTGGAGGTTTGACACTTGCCAAACAAAACCCTCAACCAACGGTGTTGTAAACGTGGGTTTCCTTAAAGCATTCCATAGGATGCTTTGGGGTTTTCCCCTCTGAATTCACTGAGGGAGGATGAGCTCATGATAACCCATGTTAAATTGGTGGCTCCAAGAGAACTTTGCTGTGTTATACTGACAGGCTTGTAAGGATCCTACTGCTGATTGTGTCAAGTGACCTGAAGCAAGTTTTGCAGCTAAAAGCTGGTGAAGCACCCAAGCAACCTGGAGTGCTGAGTGGGTTATAAGAGATGAGGCTCTGATACGCTGCTCTGGTTAGTTTGGGACTTTACCTCTGTTCTGACCACGCATCTGTTACAAGAGAAAGCAAACTGTTATGCAAACCCAGGTTTGGTGCTTGAGTATGGGGCAAAGGCTGGTAGAAAGCTGGGCAGAGTTTAGAGACAATGCACAGGGGTGGGATTAAAGGTGGAAAAAGCTGCCATGTGGTGATGAGAGCTCCATCTGCTTCATTCAGCAAGAAGATGTGGTCAGTCTGTGTCCTTGTGGAGGACAGAGGTTGGGCTGTGGGAATTGTGTGGCTGCTGGTGTGTGTGCATGGAAATGGAGTGTGTGTTTTTCAGTGACAGAGACTCAGACATGAGAACAGACTTCCCCAAGTCAGTGATGACTTAGTGTTTGCTGGCAACCTCTCTTTTGTTAAGAAAAGCAAGTGGCAAACATTGCAGCCCTGCTAACAGGCCAGGAGGTTGTGTGGTCTGCTTTGCTCTGGAGTTTGCAAGCTGGCTGCTTCCAGGGGGTTTGCTGGGAGCATGGATACCTTCAGTGACCAAACTGAGCTGAAGACTGGGAAATAGATTTCAGAGTTTTACTTAGAGTCCTTAATTTCTAGGAACATCTGGTTTCCCCCTTTGCTGTGTTCACAGGCATCTGTTTACACTGGCAGCAAAGTTGTTTGACGTTTCTGAACAGGGCTGCTTCCTCAGATGCATTGTTGCTGTTGCTTTGGTGGCAGTGTCCTCCCAGCCCTTCTGCCCTGCTGCCAGTGTCACTTAGCTGTCAGATTGATCTGTGGCAAGGTAAATGGAGAAAAAAAAATAGAAAGAAACAAAATGAAGGGAAGCTTTAGGGCTAGATCTTAACCACGATACAGAGGCTTTGGGAGGATGCTGCTGTGCAGCAGCTTTTATTGTTATTGCCATCTGCCAAAATATGCCCTGGCTTTCTTGGGGTTTTTGTTCACATGGGGCTTTTCAATGCCAGCCTTGTCCTAGCCCCGGTGGGAGTGAAGGGGGTGATGTGTGCAGCCATTCCCTGGCCTGCTGGCCTGCATCTCACTGAGCTTTGCTCACCTGAAAGCAGGCACCAGAGCTGGATGGCTCTTGTCCACCCTGATTGTGAGGCTTGCTCTGGGAGCTGGGCCTCTTCCTCGTGGAGGTGTTGCTTCCATCTGTGCTGTTTCAGACAGCTATTTCCCCCCCTGTTCTGTATCCTCAGGTCCTCCTTAGAGGCTGCTGTCAGGTGAGGGAAAGAGTTGCTCTCAGTAGTGGTTTGGAAAGTGAATTAAAAAGAGGCTAGAGAGAGAATGATTGTTTCTTGGGGGATTGTGTGGTTGCATGGAGTGTGTGGAGTTCAAAAAGGGATTGGATGTGGCACTTGGAGCCATGGTTTAGTAGTCAGGAGGTGTTGGGTGACAGCTTGGACTTGATGATGATCTCTGAGGTCTTTTCCAACCTTATTGATTCTATGAGTCCATGAAGTTGTTGAGCATGGTTGTAGAAGCAAATCAAGCAGGTTAATCTCTCAGACTTTATTTTTATCGGGGGGGAAAAAGTTGAACAGGAGGGGAGGGAAAAGTGAATTGAAAAAGTCATTGTTATGTACTTGCACATCACACTCAGCTTCCCAGAGCAGGAATATTCCCTTATTGGGGGGCTAATTATTACTAATAACTAGCAGGCAGTTATGAAAGGTGGTGCCTGTGCCTTCCACCCAAGGCAGCTCCTTCCAGCCCCAGCTGTCTGCTTCTTGGTGCTTCTGAGTTTGGATGTGGGCTCAGCTCTGTCGCTGCCTGCAGGAAAACATCAACGTTTGCAGGGCTCTGATGGAGAGCCATGAATGGGGGAGATTGCTATTAACAAAATGACTTTGCTCTCAACAAATTAGCCTAGCAGATTAATCCCTCCTTGTAATCCCTGGCTGGCTCTCCAGGAGGATGCCCGTGCTGTTAGGGAGCAGGGAGGTATTTTGCTGATGGAATTGCTTCCTTCTGTTCCTCCCTGAGCAGTCCTGTAGGGACTGTGCAGTGCCACACACTCTCACCAGCCTGCAAGGGTAGGATTTCCCTGAGGAGGGATCAGATCATTAGCTTATAAATAGTAAATGCCTGTCCAGGCCTCCTTTGGAGTGGTGGTTGGTTGGTGGTTGTCTTGTGTCCTGCCTCTGCAACAAGTAGGGCTGCATCTGCCCCTCGTGGCCCAAACAGCAAATCCCAAGGAAATCAGGCGTGCTTCCTGTTGGAGGTGATGACTTTGTGCAAGGAAGGAAGCTGCCCTGGTGTGAGGTGCTTCAGCTTTGCAGAGTTGCAGACGTGACTGATCCCAAAGGCTCCAGCGGCAGCAGAGCGCTGTGCTGCGCTGTGCCCCAGGCTGGTGCCTGGTTCCAGGGGAAAATCAGCTCTTCTTTCTGGGAACATGGGCTGAAGTGGAACTGAAACACATCCACTGGGTGAATCCCCTGTGAAATCAGCCCATTTGGCCTGCCAGAGAGCACGTGGGGGTACTGGGGAGCCCTTCTCTCTAACTCGGACCTCTTGGGAGTCCTTTTGGAGCTGCACACACACATTCCCCTTGCCTGCCACCTGTTTTCCCTCCAGTTTTGCTTCATTTATTGCAGATTTGGTCAATCTTATGGCTGCTGCAAGTGTTTGATGCCTGTGGAGGTTTAGGGTCTGCAGAGACTCCCTCCTGACGCAGCTCCCCAGCAGCAGACCTGTTGTGTTCATGCTCAGCCTTCTTGGTGCTGAAGTTTTGGGGGGGAGCTTCCATTCGCCCTGTTGTTCCTGGCTTTGCCTCTGGGCTGGAGGAGCAGCTTCCTCTTCTCCAGGATGCTTCACTTGGACTTGTGGGGATGGTTTTCTATGGGGTTTGTTTTGCAGCATTGTCCTGCAGACCTGAGTGATCTATGGGCAGTCAGCTTGAGAGCAGGGTCTTGCATTTTCCTGGGGGAGATCCCATTAATAGGACCCAGCAGCAGCAAAGCCAAACAGATGGCCCCTGCTCTCAGCTGTGGTTAATGACTTTGGGGGGGACTTATTATTTTGGCTTTGTTGCCCTTTCTCAGTTGAGAGATGTCCTCAAATTTCTTCTTCAAGAAGGGGAAGCCTGCCCAGGACCCTATCCCAAGAGAGGAGAGTTCTGTGTCTGTGTATTCCCTTTCAACATGTATCAAGTAACCAGCCTCAGAGGCTTCCCTTTGTGTTGTGTGCATCTGTAGGAGCTTTATTCCTGTGAGTCTGAGCTGGAGCAAGAGCAATCTTCCTTCCCTCGTGGATCACAGTGCTTCTAGGTGGAGTGTTTGCTCAACAGCATGTTTGATACAGCTGATCTCCTGCACTCTAAACCCCGTGAAGGTCAGCTGTGCTGGGCACACACAGTGGTTTGCCTTTTGCCAGGGCTGCTTTTCCTGGGGGAAAGAAATCCCCCGCTGGCTCTCGCAAGGGTGCAGGTCTGGTGGTGCCAGAGCCAGGCTGGCCAGCAGCCATGGCCTTCATAGGAGAGGTGGGGATGTGGGCTGAGGTTTACCTGAGCCTCGGGAATGGGCTTAGCTAGAAACAGGGTGGGTGGGCCTGTTGTGGTGGCAAGAGAAGAGGAGACTGAGGGGTGACCTTATCACTCTCTACAACTATCTGAAGGGAGGTTGTAGACAGGGGGATGATCGTCTCTTCTCCCAGGCACCCAGTACCAGAACAAGAGGACACAGTCCCAGGCTGTGCCAGGGCAGGTTCAGGTTGGATGTTAGGAAGAAGTTCTATACAGAGAGAGTGATTGCCCATTGGAATGGGCTGCCCAGGGAGGTGGTGGAGTCACCATCATTGAAGGTGTTCAGGAGGAGACTTGCTGGGGTGCTTGGTGCCATGGGTTAGGTGTTTGGGTGGGTTGATTGGTTGATGAGTTGGACACGATGATATTGAAGGTCTCTTCCAACCTGGTTTGGTTTATTCTAAATAAAGGTTTATTCAGAGTGCAGGCTGTGTGTTGGGCAGCCCTGCCTGAGACCTAGCAAGAAGCCCAGCCTGGTGACTCCTGCTGGGGCTGTTAACCACCAGCAGCTCCACCCCTCCCTGGAGGTGTCTGTCCTGGCAGCAGACACATAGGTAGACATGGCTCCTAACTTATCTGCTCGGGGGGCAAAGTCTTGCATCTGAACTTAAGCCCAGATTCAGGGCAGGCCATTCTCTGGAGCTCAGCTTGCTTCCATTTCATGGCTCGGGCAGCGCTGGCTGCAGAGCAGAGTCGTCGTTCCTTTGCCAACCTGACCAGCTCTCCCTTGCAGAATGAAATGGTGGGATTGTTCTCTCTGGCAGAGCGTGCTTGGGATGTGGGACTGCTTGTGAGTGACAGCTTTATGGTAAGGACCCTCAGAGCCTTTCTCCTTGAGTCAGTTCAGTTGCTTAGCCTCTGCCAGCCTGTGTCTGGTGGCCTCTGTTGAAACCCCCCGCGGGGAGCCAGGGGTGCAGTTCGCATTGTTCCTTCTGGAGGCCTCGGAGGGCTTTGTTATTTTGTTGTTATTCTAGAAACTTGTTGAAGTAGCCAGCTTCCTCTGAGAGGACGAGTGCCTTGTGGCAATCCAGCACAAATCTATTCAGTTGCCTCTTGTTATTTCAACTGGGCTGCCTGGATGTGCAATAAAATCCTTCTCCCCCCCCTCCTCCTCCCCCCCTTCCTTTAATGTTTCCAAGTAATTGGCGGAAGTTTGCTTTATTGCCAGAGCATGACTGGCATGAAGCACTTGGTACTAGCAGTGCAGAGTGTGCCAGAGCCAGTTAGAACTCTGTCTCACTGTTTTTATGTGGACAAGAGAAGCTGTTGTCTCGTTTACGAGGCACCTACACCCAGTGGTGAGAGCGCCTCAGCCAGGGTCCTGCAGGAGAGCCTGGCTGCCTGCCAGCCCAGAGCTCAGGTGGCTGCCTCTGCTTCCTGCAGCCTGGCTTGCTGCCGGTTCCCCCTGCCAGCACTCTCACCTGAGGGGCTTCTCATCGCCCCCAGCCTTCAGGTGTAGGTTTAGGAGGACAGAAGGAGCCACAGAGCCTTTGCTTCTCGCTCCACTCAGCATTATTCGGGCTTGTACTCCCTTCTGCTTTCTGGTCAGGCTGCACAGCCCCTTTACTGCCTCCTACCAGGTTAGGGCTGCAGCCACCCCAGGGCCAAAGGCCCTTCTCTTCCTTCCTTGAATTTCCCAAGGACTAAAATGCTCAAACCTCAGTGAAAACGTTGGAGCAGGCCCATGGCACCTGGGTGCAAAGCAGAAAGCCTGTGCTGCCCTGGAGCTCAGACGTGGGCAAGAGGGAGTGAGGCTCCTCGGGCACAGGGCTTGAGGGTGCTGCAGCTGGATGTGAAAGGGAGCAGCCTGTGTGTGGTGGGGCAGAAAGCTGTGTTTGGGGGGGGGGGTTGGTGGGCATGTGCTCAGCAGAGTGGGATTTGGTGAGCTCCTCTGTGTGTTAAACTGCTCCCCTGGCAGTGCTGAAGTACAGTTCATGTCTTGCTGTCAACTGCCCTGCAGCCTTGGGGAGCTCTGGGCCCTTGTCAGCCCCTCGTTCCCTCTGCAGTGCAATGAGTGCTGTGACTCCAGGGTCTGTCACAAGCTGATACTTTTATGTCCTCTGTATGTGGGAGTTATTTCCTTTGATGCTCTAGTTCAGTGCTGCTTCTGTGTCTGCTGTGCTCCTGGGCAGCCATTTCCCTACACTCGCCGTGGGTGAGGCAGTATAATGGCAGGGATCCCTGCAGGGCAATTAACTCTGCTCTTTCTGGGGGTATCAGCTTTGCTTTCTGTGCATCTGACTCCTTTGTGCTTCTAGACCATCTGCCTGGTTCTACTCAGTCCCTCTGCAGACATCTCTCTCACCTGTACAAGGCTGTTCATTGCCTGCCTGGTATGGAGGGGAGATCTGCTTCTAGAAAGTGTCAGCTCTGTCAGGGGAGCTCCTGTCTTGCTTTTCTCTTATCCACACCCTTTAAAGCACATGACAAGAGGGGACTACTCTAGCAAAGGAAAGCTGCAGTGCCCCCCCCCTGTTTCTCTGTACCTTCTCCAGTGCCCTGGTGCTATCCAGAGGCCATGGATGTGTGTGCAAACCTAGCCAGGAGCTGCAGATATGAGAGAGAGGGAGTCTAGGCAATGAGAAATCTTACCTTGCTTGCAGCAAGGAAGCTTCTCTGCCTCAATCTGGTTTCCCTGAGGTGCCAGAGTCTGTGTGTGCTGCCCCTTTCCCTTCTGCAGGGAGAGGGAACGGCATGGTGCCCAGGGAGAGGGATAGAGCTGAGGGTGAGTGGCTTGTGTAAAAGCCATAGCTGAGCTGAGTTGATCAACCAAACACTGGTGAATTTTGGCACTGATGCCAACACTGACACTGCTGGCTGGTCCTGGAGCAGGTGCAGTGCCTTCATTAGGTAATTTTATTAGTATATTGAGGAAGCTTTCTCACCCCTGGGATAACCCAGTGCTGTGGATCCTTTCATTCCTGTTCCAGCACCCACCCTGCTGCCCTGCTCCAGGCCTCAGTGCTTCTAATTCAGGGAGGTGAAAAGTACTTTGGGCTCTGAATGTCTGTGGCTGGCGTGGGCTGAGCTGTTCGGATTTAGCTGCCATGGGAAGAGAAAGTCCCTTGCTTTCAAAGCAGAAGTGCCTGCTCAAGCTGTGAACTCCCCTGTTTTCCAGGGGGTTTTGAACCCCCAGTGCGTCACCCTAGCAGCAGCTGTAAGTAAAGGGCAGCACCACAGCATAAATAGTCCTGCCAGGAGCCCTGTGGTAAGGGAAGGGGCCAGGGTGGGAGACTCCCAGGTACTGGAGGCACGTTCAGAAATCCCTGAGACGACCTAAAGGCAAGTCCCAGGCTTTCCCTGCAGCTTTGCCAGGTTGCACCATCACACAGGGCAGTGTCAGGGGCTTCCCTGCTGGGAGATAGCACCTTCAATTTGTTGCTGGAGCAGCTTGGCTCTGATCCTTCTGCTGCTGTTTGCCCAGTGGCTGTGACAGCTTAATTGCTGTTCCTCAGCCTGGCAGTTGTCATCCTTCAAGTGGACATCTGCAGTGGCTGGGTGGGAAATCCAAAGAGGGGGGCTTTGGGGGAGGCACTTTCAGAGAGGTGACCCGGGCAGAATGAATCTGTGCCTTAAACATGAAGCTGTGATGTTGACTTTGTGTTCCTATAGAATGTTGTGGTGCTGTGAGTCACCAGGGTGCCAGCCCTGGAAGAGCAGATGCCTTCTTTTTGTAGCACAGCAGTCTGGGAGCACGATGAACTGTGCTGGAGAGGAGCTTTTCTGCTTGCTGAAGGTGAGGGCTGAGGCATGGTGAGGGAAGTGGTAATTAATGGAGTTGCCTCAGGCTGGGATTCGATGGGAGGTGATTCTCCCCTTCTGCTCAGCTCTGGGGAGACCCCACCTGCAGTACTGCCTCCAGTTCTGGAGCCCCTATGACAAGAGGGATCTGGAGGTGCTGGAAGGTGTCCAGAGAAGGGCCACGAGGATGAGCAGAGGGCTGGAGCACCTCTCCTGTGAGGACAGACTGAAGGAGCTGGGGCTGTTCAGTCTGGAGAAGAGAAGGCTCCCAGGTGACCTCATTGTGGCCTTCCAGGATCTGAAGGGGGCTACAGGAAGGCTGGGGAGGGACTGCTCAGGATCTCAGGGAGTGATAGGACTAGGGGGGATGGAATGAAGCTGGAGGTGGGGAGATTCAGGCTGGAGGTGAGGAGGAAGTTCTTCCCTATGAGAGTGGTGAAGCCCTGGAATGGGTTGTGCAGGGAGGTGGTTGGGGCCCTGTCCCTGGAGGTGTTTAAGCCCAGGCTGGATGAGGCTCTGGCCAGGCTGATCTAGTGTGGGGTGTCCCCGCCCATGGCAGGGGGGTTGGAACTACCTGATCCTTGTGGTCCCTTCCAACCCTGACTTATTCTATGATTCTGTGATGGGCTCAGAGAAGCTGGGCCTGCAGGGCAGCCCCTGCAGATGAATCATTGATCAGAAGTGATGACTGAGCAGACAGGCTTTGGTCTGAAAAATCGATCGTGTCCTTTCTTGTGCCTGTGGCTGACTCAACCTCTGACCATTCCTGTCAGGAGAGCCAGCAGCTGCGGGGAGGGAAGGTACAGTGCTGCTCACAGGGCAGCCTGGAGGCGTGCTGCAGGCAGGGAGTGCCGCGGTACCGGCGGGAGTGCCACGTTGCAGGCAGGGAGTGCCGCGGTACCGGCGGGAATGCCGTGGTACCAGCGCGCAGCCGGCACCAGCGGGATGCGGAATCACAGCGGGAAGGAATGCCAGAGCTGGCATGTGCCAGCAAACAACTCACAGTATCACCAGGGTTGGAAGAGACCTCAAAGATCATCAAGTCCAACCTCTCACCACAGACCTCATGACTAGACCATGGCACCAAGTGCCACATCCAATCCCCTCTTGAACACCTCCAGGGATGGAGACTCCACCACCTCCCTGGGCAGCACATCCCAGTGGCTTACAACTCTCTCAGTGAAGAACTTTCTCCTCACCTCCAGCCTAAACCTCCCCTGGCACAGCTTGAGCCTGTGTCCTCTTGTTCTGGTGTTGGTTGCTAGAGGGAAGAGACCAACCCCCTCCTGGCTACAACCACCTCTCAGGTAATTGTAGAGAGCAATGAGGTCTCCCTTGAGCCTCCTCTTCTCCCGGCTAAACAATCCCAGCTCCCTCAAACTTGTAGCCCTCCCTCCTGTCCTTTGCACTTCTTAGACTGGCAGAAGACCATTTCTTACCTGCTCTGTTCATTGCTCTTTTCCCCCTGTCTGGAATGACACAAGTTAATCTATTCAGCCTGCTGGCAGTGCTCCCCGGGGGCTCTCACCCCTCCTGCTGTGCCAGCGGGCAGAGACCTTTCCTGCTGCCTGCTCTCAGGCTCTATCAGAAAGAGGGTAGCCAGGCACCTTGGGACACCAGCTAATATGATCCTAGACAGAGCCTGTTTTGTTCAGCAAGGAGACTAAGTGGAGATCATTTTTAATATGGAAGTGTTGAATGCAGAGGTTCTCTGCAGGTCTGACTGCCTCATTAGGAAGCAGCTTGCAGAGCTGCCATTGCCTTTGCTAAATGAAGCAAAAGAGGAAGCAAAAGTGCTGTTGTCCTGTGCAGTGGACTTTGAGTTTTGTTTTGTTTTGTTGATGAGAAGTGAAACTCCCTCCCTCCTTTTCCTCCCTCCTCTTCTGGGTCTTTCTTCCTTCGATGGGTATTTCTGCTGGAGAAGTGTGAGTGAAACCTTTCCTCCTGTGGCCTTGCCTTCTGGTTTTGAAATGTGAGAGGAAGTTCCTTAAGCTTCTCAGAAAAGCTTCAATAGGTCTGGGGGCAGAGGAAGTCACGTTTTCAGGGTTTGACTGATGACAAAGCCCTTGGAATCCAACCTCCAAGGAGCAAGCTGGTTCTGCTGGAGGTCTCTGGGGAGCTGAGAGCCTGGCAGGCAGGATCCAACCACATCTGTGCTGCAGATAGCTGTGCTGCTGCTCCTGCTCCTGCCCCACAATTGCAGAGCAAAGGGTTCTTACAGGAGCAACAAGCACAGGCTGGATTGAGAGAAGGATGTGGGGGTGCTGGTGGATGAGACACTTGCCCTGAGCTGGCAATGTGTGCTGGCAGCCCAAAAAGCCAACACTGTCCTGGGCTGCATCAAAAGATGTGTGGCCAGCAGGTTCATGGAGGTGATTCTGCCTCTCTATACTTGCTCTTGTGGGACCTCATCTGAAGTGCTGTAGCATACAGCTCTGGAGCTCCCAACTCAAGAAGGATGTTGAATGGTTGGAGAGGGTCCAGAGGAGGCCACAAAGATGATCAGAGGGCTGGAGAACCTCCCCAATGGGGAGAGGCTGAGAGAGTTGAGGGTATTTGGCCTGGAGAAGAGAAGGCTCCAGGGAGACCTTAGGGCAGCCTTCCAGTACCTGAAGGAGCTACAGGAGAGCTGGGGAGGGACTTTTTACAAGGGCTTGTAGTGACAGGGCAAGGGGGAATAGATTGAAGCTTGAGGAGAGTGGTTTGGACTGGGGGTTAGGAAGAAATTCTTTACTCTGAGGGTGGTGAGACACTGACACAGGTTGCCCAGGGAGGTTGTGGATGCCCCTTCCCTGGAGGTGCTCAAGGCCAGGTTGGATGAGGCCTTGAGTAACCTGGGCTAGTGGGAGGTGACCCTGCCCATGGCAGGGAGGATGGAACTGGCTGATCTTCCAGCTCAAGCCATTCTGTGATGATTCTGTGATGAGGAGTGCTGCAGCTCTGACTTTTCAAAGATGCAGCTTTCAGCTCTGCCTGTTCTGCATCAGTGGCAGCACCTGGAGCTGCTGTGCTGCAGCCCTGGCTGCTGGTGTGTGCTGCAAACTGAACTTGCTGAGAGAGCTGCTGCTGGTTTCAGCAGCCATGGGATCCCCTCTCTGCCTGTCAGTGGTCTGCCTCCTATCTGAGCCAAGGCAATGAAAACCCCTTTGTGTTTGTGCTAGGTCTGATGCGTTTGCGTCTTCATCCCCAGCCTTTCAGAGGCAGTGATGCTGCTGAATGAGTTTTAATGCAGTTATTTAATGCAGTTATTAGAGGCAAGAAATCCCAGGCACTGTTCCTAGCCCTAAGAGTCAGAGTTGCAGCAGGGGAATGTAAATCCTGAGTGCTTCTGCCAGTGCCCAGCTTGTCCTCGTGCCCGGTGCTGGTGGAAGCCGGCGGCAGGGAAGGGTCAGTGCGTGTGGCTTTGTGCAGCTCTTGCTGCTAGATAAGCAGGGGCCTTGCTATATTTATCAAGTTGCCTTCTCTTTCCTTTTATTGATTGGCTGGGGATTTCCCTTTCTAAGAGGGGAGGTCATGGCCAGCACTGTTTTTAGAAGCCGTTAAGCTCATGGCAGAGAGCAGACCCAGGAGCAACTCAGCTGACCTGAGCTTGCTGTCCTGCCCAGGCCGCTCGAGGAGAGGTGATTGATGAAAGCAGGTCAGTGGGCAAGGCAGGCCCCCTGCTAAAGTGCAAACCATTTGAGAAGGCTCTAGATATCGAGAAATGAAAGACCAGAGGCTCCAGTTTAACCCTCCTAAACCAGAGATTTCAGGGCTTTGGAATGGGAAAGGCAGATTGTTAAAGGTCAGGCTAGGTGTGGAGAAAAAGCCTCATGAGGGGCATGTTTCCCAGTCTCTTGGGAAGAACAGTGATGACAACGTGTGGCCCTGAGAGGGCTCTCCTCTGCAGTGGGACAGGCTGAGGGAGTTGGGGTTATTCAGCCTGGAGAAGAGAAGGCTCCAGGGAGACCTTAGAGCAGCCTTCCAGCACCTGAAGGGGGCTACAGGAGAGCTGGTAGGGGGACTTTTTACAAGGGCTTGTAGTGACAGGACAAGGGGGAATAGATTGAAGCTTGAGGAGGAGGATGCTTTAGACTGGGGATTAGGAAGACATTCTTTACTCTGAGGGTGGTGAGACACTGGCACAGGTTGCCCAGGGAGGTTGTGGATGTCCCCTCCCTGGAGGTGCTCAAGGCCAGGTTGGATTAGGCCTTGAGCAACCTGGGCTAGTGGGAGGTGTCCCTGCCCATGGCAGGGGGGTTGAAACTAGGTGATCTTTGAGGTCCCTTCCAACCTAAGCCATTCTTTGAATGCAGGCTGTTGTCACCATGAGGCCACCCAGAGCAGCTGCCCTCAGGCCAGGCCTTTTGCAGGGCTGACAGCCCTGGCTGCTGGCTGGCTGTGCTCAACGCACGAAGAGAGGATTCAGGCCCAACGTGTAATCGAAAGTGAGCTCTTCACTTACTAATAACAGCTCTCAAGGGCTTTCCTCTCATCTTGTGGTCTTGTGTCTTCCTGTAGTGTGGTGGTAGAAACCCTGAGCAGATGTTCACCGTCCTGCTATAGAGAGTGCTTCCTGTGGAAGGTGGAGTTGTGTGCTTCATTTGATAATGGAGCAATTAGTGCGAGCTGTGGAGTGGAACCAGGCTTCCACCAGGAGCAAGGAGGAGTTCTCAGCAGATGTGTTCTCATCCACGTGTCAGGAGCTTGGAGGTTGCTGTCAGAGCTGCAGACCCTGGCTACCCTGGCACAGGATCCTCCTCCTCTTGTTGGTGCAGCAGGTTGCGGGGAGGCTGCTGGGGAAGCTGGACTTGGTTTGGGTGAGTCAGGAGAATCAGCCTTGGGGCTTTGCTGTCTTTGGGTCTGTTCAGCTTGGATCAGAGGAGGCTGAGGGGAGATCTTATTTTGCTTAGTGTCAGGAAGATGGGGCCAGACTCTTCTCAGTGGTCCCCAGTGAGAGGACAAGAGGCAGTGGGCATAAACTGAAAAGATAGGAAGCTCTACACATGGAGGAGCTTCTTTACTTTGCTGGTGGAAGAGCACTGGAACAGGCTGCTCAGAGATGTGGTGGAGTGTCCACCTTTGGGGACTTGCAAGGCCCACCTGGATGTTTTCCTCTGTGATCTGCTTTAAGTGCTCCTGCTCTGGCAGGGGGATTGGAGCCAATCATCTCCAGAGGTCCCTTCCAAACCCTACCATTCTGTGATGCTGTTCCCTCAGACCTGCTCTAGTATCACTCATAGCTCTTCCAGCTCCGTGGTTGCGTGGGCAACTGAAAAGTGCTTCCCATGGAAGAAAAGTACCCTTGGAGCAACCAGGCTCTCCTAGACCTTTTATAGGCAGATGTTGGAGCCTGGGCTCTGCCTCTGGTCAGCAGCATGTGCAGAACTAAAGCTGGGGGGGTGGGATTCAGTGCTGGGGGGGTGGGATTCAGTGCTGAGGAGGCGCAGACAGAGCTGCAAGCGTGGCTGCCTGGGGGCTGTGCTGCAGGACTGTTACAGGGCATGTGCTCACCTGCAATAACAGCAGCAGGGTTTTTTTCTTTCAGACACTGTTTCTCTCCCACTGGGGGTTCAGATGCTTGCAGGCAGGTACCACTTTAGTCTAGTGCCAGCCTGGATGCCAAATGAATCCTGCCTGGCCTCCAGCTGGCGATTCCCCCCCCATCGGTTCTGCCCTTTGGCCGCAGGCAGATGTCTTGGAAACCTTAGCACTTGTAAAATAACATCAGCTGGGCATGTTTATGCACCTGGATAAAAGAATAAGAGAAATTTTAGCTGTCCTAGCAACAAGGCTGAAGTTGTGTTGCTGCTGTTTGGTTGAAATGGCTTCAAAATACCCAGCTGGGTGCTCTGAAGAGTCTCGAGCTTGGCTTGGGCAGGTTGGAGTGGGGCGGAGAGGGGGAGCGGCCCACTTCAGGACTTTCCCTTTTGATTTCTGAGCCTCCTGGTGCATTTGGGTCACATATTTCAGGCTTCTTTTCTGTGTTTTTTTTTTTTTTCCCCCTGCAGTCACAAAGGCTGCCTTTCAAAGCAAAACCAGGCCTGTCAAAGGGCTGCACAAGTCGAGGGGAGCTGAAAGGCGAGCGCTCCCGCTGCAGCAGAAGAAATGAGTGTTTGCACAGGGACCAGTTTAGACAGCACTGCTCCAGCCTGGAGGCTTGGGATGTGACCTCAGTAGTGGCAGGCCCCGTTTCCTTGAAGCTGTTGCTGCTTCCTTCCTGAGATTGAGTTAAAAATCTGTGCATGGGGTGGTGGAAAGAGAGGGAAGGAGGCTGCCTGGAGCCCCTGCGTCGCGCCGGGGCTGCAGGCAGAGAGGAGCAGGAGCTTGGGTTGCAGCTGGGATGGCTCCATCTGCATTGCTTTGGGTAGGAACCAGGCAATTGTTTGCAGTTGAATAAAGGCTTAATTGTGACTTGAAATGTCCCAACTGCCTTTTTCTTTTTGTTTTGTTTTTTTCCCCCTCAAGAAAAGCAAACAAAACTGGAGAACAACAGGCTGGAGTTACAGGGGGGCTTGGGAAACCTTTGCCAGAGCTGTGCTTCCTGTCTCCCTGAGTCCAGCCATCCTGGAGTTCAGCCTGGAGCCTTGCCTTCAAAATCCCTTCTCTGCCTGCTGGGGATGAAAAGCCTGGAGGGTGGGGATGGGCCAGGGGGCAGTGGGGGCTCCTTAGGTTTCATGTGCCACTGAAATGAATGCAGGGTCTGTCTGGCTCTCTGCTGGTGCCTCAGCTTGGGGCTGGCTGTGCTGGGAGATGAATCAGCACGGCAGTGGCAGCGTGTGTGGCATGGTGTGGAGCCTCTGCCAGGCTCTGTTCTCTGCCAGTCAGTCAGGAAGATGAAGGAGGAGGCAGAGGCTGCCCTGGTAGGGGAGCATCCCTGGTGTGCTGCTGCCACCTGGTGCCACCGGCTGCCCCCAGCCCTTTGGTTGCTTCTGCAGAGTAAAAGCTGCTTGGCTTAGGTAGGAGGAAAGATGCTCCTGAGTAATGTGGGCTGCAAGGGTCCTCAGTCTGCAGTCTGTGGGGTTCCTCTGCAGTTCCTGCCCTCCCCTTGAAATGCTGGTTTCACTTCACTAATGCACAGAGCAGAATCAGCTGGCAGGCAGGCTGCTGGAATGAATCCTGCTGCAAACCATGGCAGCCATGGCTAGCAGTGCTCCTCAGGGGTCTGGCAAAGCACCTGGGCTCTGTTCCCTTCCCTCCTCATCCTGCACACCTTGGTGACATCTGGGGGGCGCTGCTGGACCCTTCTTGCTGCAGGTGTCCTCCGAGCTGGTCTGCCAGTCTGGCTGCTCAGGCACACAGTGTCAGCTGCTTACTGGCTCCTCTGAGTATCCATCTTTCCTGACTCCTGGCACAGAGACATGGCAGGGTGACCTTGGCAGAGGAAAGGATGGGATGGATGGTGCTGGAGAAGTCATCCTGCAGCTTGGATGTGCCATCAGGATCTCCCCCTCCCCTTTTCCTTCACTCTTCCACAAAACGAGTTGTCATTAGCTGGCTTTGCTGTTGTCCCTAGGGCTGAAGCACAGAGCTGGGCAGCAGCTCTTCACTGCCTGGGTATCTCAGGCCCAGCCTACAGAGCTGGGTGTTCTTCACATTCTGGCAGTGTTTTCCTTCCCTGAGCTCTAGCCCTCTTTGCCCATTTTCCCCCTCCAGCTCTCTCCACACCCTCTTCTGCATTCCCAAACCCCTCCTTCCATGGTTGCTGCTTCTGCTGTCTCCTCCACCCTCAGCAATCCTCATTCCTACACCCTTCACCAGTATGAACCCTAAACCTGCCTGTGCCTCACTGCCTTTCCCTTCCTGGGGTCCCTGGTGGTCCTCATGCCAGCCCAGCTCGAGCAGAGGGCCCTGGTGCCACCAGTGTCTCTGCCCTCAGGCTCTGTGCTGCTCTTCCCAAGCTCTGCTCTCTCCAGTTCCTCTCTCCTCTCATGTATTTACTTCCCCAGAGCCTCTCAGGTCTCTTCTCACTTTTGGCAGCAGCACATCAATCGTGGCACTCTGGGCCCAGGCATGCCTGTGGCATTGTGGGCTCCAAGGCTCCTGTGGGGTCTGCTCTGGTCTTTGTTAAACATGAGCTTTGCCTTCTCAGCCTGGGGCTGCTCTGGGCACACCTGACTTCTCCAGGCTGCTTTGCCTTTCTGCTCAGCTGCAGAGGATCTTGTTTCAGAAGGGAAAAGTCAGAGTCCTGTGTCTGTGTGCCCTCCCCCTCTGCATTTCTCATAGTGCTCCTCTTCTCTGTGCCAGGCACAAGCTCTCCTCTGGTTTGCCCTCTTACCTCTGATCCCGTGCTCTTTATTCCACCCACAGAGTGCACTGGGTTGGAAGGGACCTCTAGAGATCTTGTCCAACCACCCTGCAGCCATCATCACAGACATCCACAGCTAGAGTAGGTTGCTCAGAGCCCCATCAAGCCTGACCTTGAATGTCTCCAGGGCTGGGGCCTCCACTGACTCCTTGGGCAACCTGTTCCAGTGTCTCACCACCTTATTAGTAAAGAGCTGCTACCTGATGGCCAACCCAAACCTGCCCTGCTCTGCTTTTACACCACTGCCCCTTGTCCTAACACTACAAGCCCCTGTGAAAAGTCCCTCTCCAGCTCTCCTGTTACCTCCTCCTACTGGAAGGCTGCTCTAAGGTCTCCCCAGAGCCTGCTCTTCTCCATGCTGAAGAACCCCAACTCCCTCAGCCTGGAGGTGCTATCAGGTCTGTGTCCTCCTGTTGAGGGCCCCAGAGCTGGACACAGTACTCCAGGTGGGGGTCTCAGCAGGGCAGAGAGGCACCACTGCCCCATTCCACTTCTCCTTTATGCTCAGTTTCTTACCTGCCCCTGAATCCTTCCCCATGCTGTGTAGTATCTCCCTTGTTAAAGGCAAAGCTGACCTCTGCTGCTGCTCACTTCACCTCCTTCCTCTGCCTGCCTTTTTTATCCCCCCGTCAAGTTCCATGCTGAGTCAGGCTGGAGGTGAGGAGGAAGTTCTTCCCCATGAGAGTGGTGAAGCCCTGGAATGGGTTGTGCAGGGAGGTGGTTGAGACCCCAGCCCTGGAGGTGTTTAAGCCCAGGCTGGATGAGGCTCTGGCCAGGCTGATCTAGTGTGGGGTGTCCCTGCCCATGGCAGGGGGCTTGGAACTAGCTGATCCTTGTGGTCCCATCCAACCCTGACTGATTCTATGATACTAATTCTTCACCTTCAAATTCATTCTTCCCCAAGACCCTTATCCCAGAGGCCAGGCTGGCACCATAGCACTTGTTCACTGATGTTTGGACCATTAGAATGTTCCTTTACTCTGCTTTGGGCAGTATCACATCCTTCATCTTTCATGTTTTCAGGTGGACACTGCAAGTGAGATGGAAGAGCTGGATGTTGATACTATGCTACGAAGTCCTTTGTAGGTGACCCACTCAGCTTGAGGTCCCATGCCTCACCCTGCCTTCCCTGCCAGGCTAGAGCTGCTGCAGCCAAACCCAGCAGCTTGGCAGAACCTCTGCATTATTCTCTTCACCATTTGGGAGGTTTGACTCCACAGCAGCTGTGCTCCTGGAATCCCTTCCCTCAACTTGCTCTGCCGCTCCTTCAGTGCTTCCCTAGGGATCTGCTCTCCCAGCCTGGCTCTGGCTTCCGGCCTGCTCTCTGCAACCCTATCCCTGCACAGCTCCCCTCCACTGCAGCTGCCACATGCAGGTCCTGTTTCTCTTCTCCTTGATGTCGAGTTGTCACTCAGGCAGGGCTGAATCCTCTGCCCCAATGTCACCTGGGTGGCTCTGTGACCCATAGGGGCTCTGGCTCGGGGGTGGCCTCCGACACCTGGCTCTGCAGAGGGACCTTGACTGACTGGACAGATGGGCAGAGTCCAGCAGGATGGCATTCAACAAGTCCAGGTGCCAGGTGCTGCACTTTGGCCACAGCAACCCCATGCAGAGCTACAGGCTGGGGTCAGAGTGGCTGAGAGCTCCCAAACAGAGAGGGACCTGGGGGTGCTGATTGACAGCTGCCTGAACATGAGCCAGCAGTGTGCCCAGGTGGCCAAGAGGGCCAATGGCATCCTGGCCTGCATTAGGAAGAGTGTGGCCAGCAGGAGCAGGGAGGTCATTGTACTCTGTTTTGGTTTGCCCCTGTACTCTGCTTTGGTTAGGCCACACCTTGAGTCCTGTGTCCAGTTCTGGGCTCCTCAGTTTAAGAAGGACATTGAGAGACTTGAAGGTGTTCAGAGAAGGGCAACAAGGCTGGGGAGGGGTCTGGAGCACAGCCCTGTGAGGAGAGGCTGAGGGAGCTGGGGTTGCTTAGCTTGGAGAAGAGGAGGCTCAGGGGTGACCTCATTGCCCTCTACAACTATCTGAAAGGTGGTTGTAGCCAGGTGGGGGTTGATCTCTTCTCCCAGGCAAGCAGCCCCAGAACAAGAGGACACAGTCCCAAGCTGTGCCAGGGGAGGTTTAGACTCGAGGTGAGGAGAAAGTTCTTCACTGAGCGAGTCGTTAGCCATTGGGATGTGCTGCCCAGGGAGGTGGTGGAGTCCCCATCCCTGGAGGTGTTCAAGAGGGGATTGGATGTGGCACTTGGTGCCATGGTCTAGTCATGGGGTCTGTGTTGATAGGTTGGACTTGATGATCCTCGAGGTCCTTTCTAACCTTAGTTATACTGTGAGACTGTGACACCTCCACTGCTTGGCTCTGTGAAGTGGCTCTGAGTGTGCATGAGGGCTGGCAAAGCACCAGCCAAATGTGGCTGTGTTTTTGAGGGCCAGAAGGTGAATTTCTCCACTAGGCTGATGCTGTGCAGTCAGTCTGCCTGCAGCAGCTTTCTCTGCTCTCTCTCTGCAGTCCTGCAAGAGCTGCTTAATGTGTCCTGGGCTGATCTCTGGAGTGCTGTTCCATCCTTGAAACCTAAGCTGCTCCTGTTCATGTGTCCTGGGCTGATCTCCTGGGTACAGCCCTGTGTTTGAAACCTAAGCTGCTCCTGTTCATGTGTCCTGGGCTGATCTCCTGGGTACAATCCTGTGTTTGAAACCTGGATGTTCCTGTGTGGAGTGCAGGAGGGGCCTCATCACTCTTCAAAGAGCTCCTGGGTGTTAAGCATGAAAGGGAAGCACTATCAGGACATTCTAATCTTGAACTGGCTCTTTAGGTTGGACACCCAGGAAGGGTTTGCAAGCCACTGCCCTCTCCCAGTGCCACAGTGGCTGTGGGTAAGCTGGGATGGTTCAGCTCTTGTGCATCCTGTGGTTCAGTGCTGTGGGCTGAGGGAGATGATGTCTGTGTCTTGCTCCTTGTCGGTCTGAGACCGTCCTGCAGGACCCAGGATGGGTGCTGCATGTGCAGGAGCTCTGCAGTGACATGGTAGGGCCTCCTGTCTGCTGGGAGCCCATCTCCTGTTGACCCCAAATCTACACATTGGCCACAGCAACCCCAGGCAGTGCTACAGGCTGGGGGCAGAGTGGCTGAGAGCAGCCAGGCAGAGAGGGACCTGGGGGGACTGGTTGATGGTAGGCTGAACATGAGCCTGCAGTGTGCCCAGGGGGCCAAGAAGGCCAAGGGCATCCTGGCCTGCATCAGGAAGAGTGTGGCCAGCAGGAGCAGGGAAGTCCTTGTGCCCTGTGCTCAGCACTGCTTAGGCCACACCTTGAGTCCTGTGTCCAGTTCTGGGGTCCTCAGTTTAGGAAAGATGTTGAGCTGCTGGAAGGTGTCCAGAGAAGGGCAAGAAAGCTGGGGAGGGGTCTGGAGCACAGCCCTGTGAGGAGAGGCTGAGGGAGCTGGGGTTGCTTAGCCTGGAGAAGAGGAGGCTCAGGGGAGACCTTCTTGCTCTCTCCAACTCCCTGAAGGGAGGTTGGAGCCAGGTGGGGGTTGGTCTCTTCTCCCAGGCAAGCAGCCCCAGAACAAGAGGACACAGTCTCAAGCTGTGCCAGGGGAGGTTCAGGATGGTTGTTGGGAGGAAATTCTTCATAGAAAGAGAGATTGGCCATTGGGATGTGCTGCCCAGGGAGGTGGTGGAGTCCCCATCCCTGGAGGTGTTTAGGAAGAGCCTGGATGAGGCAGTTGGTGCCATGGTTTAGTTGATCAGATGGTGTTGGGTGAGAGGTTGGACTCACTGATCATGAAGGTATTTTCCAACCTATCCTATCCTATCCTAGTTGACTTTGAATGTGAAATTCAGTCTGGGGAAGAGCAGCTGAGGGGTGGGCTGTGCCCAGGGCAGCTCTGCTTACTCAGAGCCCTGTGGAGATTCACTCCTTCCAACCTGGCCAAAAAGGAAAGGATCTGAGCTGCTACTCTTAGCAGTAAAAAGACCAACCCCAAACCCCCCCAAGGCAGCTTCTGAGGAGAGCTTGGTGGCATGTATCCCACTCTGGAACTCCATCTACCCAGCAACTGGATTGAGTTATGTCCTTGTCAGCAGAGCTGCCTGGAGCCCTGCATCAATATTCAGCATACTGAGCAAATCTCCTCTGTGTTTTCCCTTGGGTTGAAGCTTCATGTTTTGCTTTGGGTCACTAGATGAGCTTTGGGGGTTGGTTTCCTTTTCCTGCTTCAAGCCTGCTGTCTGAGCTCTGGCCACCTGCAGGCAGCTGGGCAGCAGGGCAGAGCTGGGGACAGCAGTGCCAACCTTTCACCCCCCCTCCTCCCTCTGCCTTTGGCTGCTTCTGTAGCTCCCTGCAGGAGGCTTTTTGCCTGCATCTTGTCTGGCACCTCACATGGGAGGTGACTGAGCACCTTTAAGGTAGGTGACCTGTGGCCTGCCAGCAGCCTTTCATCTTGTGGCTGCCTTTGGATCTCTGGATGCAGACCTTGCCTCTGCTTACAGCCACAGTGCAATTGAATGATGATCACTTAGTGTTGCAGAGCAATCTGAATGCTTTGGCAGCTTGTCACCATCCTCTGGTGTGACTGGGGCATTCCTGAGCTCTGGTACCCCCCCTTCCTCCCCCCCAGCTCTCCTTGTGAAGAGTTATTCATCAGTAAAAGTTTTGTGCTGTTGAAGAGCAGCTGGTAGCAGCCTTTATTAGAGCCCTCAGACCTGTAATCTGGCTTAAAATAACCAGGGCTGCCCCACACACTCTGCTTTGTGTGGAAATGGGTGGCCTGACAATTAGATTCTTAGCCTCTAATTAGTTGAGAGGCTTCAGAGGGCAGTTTCCAAACCAGGCTGCTGGGGCTCTTCCTGCCTGGGTCTGCTGCCATCTCTGCTTTCAGCTGGGCCACTTGGGTTTCCCCCCCCATGAACCTCCTCAGGACCAGCTCCTCCCTTGTAGCTGAAATTCAGAGCCAGGCTGTGCCTGGGGCAGGCCCTGAGCACAGGGAGCTCTGCTCCAGCTCCCAACAGTTGGCCAAGTTTTACAAGCCATTAAAACCCAGTCCAGGAGCAGGGAGTTGCCAGGGAGGCCACCCACCTTGCCTGGGGTGTGCACCCAGAGCTGCAGCCCAGCAGCATTGCTGAGGCTGGGCGCTGGGACTGGGGTTTCCTGCCTGTCTCCCACCTTCCCAAGGCTCCTTGTGTGCCTCTGAAATGCCTCTGTGCCCCCCAGCAGGCTCCTTTCCTTCCTTCCTTCCTCCCTCCTAGAGAGCTCTGCTCCCTACTGCATCTCCCACCCTCCCAAGGCTCCCTGTGTGCCTGTGAAGTGCCCCCAGCAGGCACCCTTCCTTCCTCCTTCTCAGAGAGCTCTGCTCCCTGCCTGTCTCCCACCTTCCCAAGGCTCTCCCTGTGCCTCTGAAATGCCTCTGTGCCCCCCAGCAGGCTCCTTTCCTTCCTTCCTTCCTTCCTCCCTCCCAGAGAGCTCTGCTCCCTGCCTGTCTCCCACCCTCCAAGGCTCCTTGTGTGCCTCTGAAACGCCTCTGTGCCCCCCAGCAGGTACCCTTCCTTCCTCCCTCCCAGAGAGCTCTGCTCCTTGCTGCATCTCCCACCCTCCCAAGGCTCCTTGTGTGCCTGTGAAGTGCCCCCAGCAGGCACCCTTCCTTCCTCCTTCTCAGAGAGCTCTGCTCCCTGCCTGTCTCCCACCCTCCCAAGGCTCTCCCTGTGCCTCTGAAATGCCTCTATGCCCCCCCAGCAGGCTCCTTTCCTTCCTTCCTCCCTCCTTCTCAGAGAGCTCTTCTCCCTGCTGCATCTCCCACCCTCCCAAGGCTCCCTGTGTGCCTCTGAAGTGCCCCCAGCAGGCACCCTTCCTTCCTTCTTTCCTCCTTCTCAGAGAGCTCTGTACCTTGCTGCATCTCCCACCCTCCCAAGGCTCCTTATGTGCCTCTGTGCCCCCCCAGCAGGCTCCTTTCCTTCCTTCTTTCCTCTTCCTCAGAGAGCTCTGCTCCCTGCTGCATCTCCCACCCTCCCAAGGCTCCTTATGTGCCTCTGTGCCCCCCCAGCAGGCTCCTTTCCTTCCTTCTTTCCTCTTCCTCAGAGAGCTCTGCTCCCTGCTGCATCTCCCACCCTCCCAAGGCTCCCTGTGTGCCTGTGAAGTGCCCCCAGCAGGCACCCTTCCTTCCTCCCTCCCAGAGAGCCCTGCTCCCTGCCTGTCTCCCACCTTCCCAAGGCTCTCCCTGTGCCTCTGAAATACCTCTGTGCCCCCCAGCAGGTTCCTTTCTTTCCTCCCTCCCTCCCTCCCAGAGAGCTGTGCTCCCTGCAGCGTGCCAGCAGCAGGCCATGGGCCCAGGGAGTGGCTGTGCCATCCCTGCTGTTTCTGCTCCAGCTGGCTGGCTGAGGTGTGGAGCAGGCAGGGCCATCAGGCTGTGCACCAGCTTCCCTGGGAAGGTCCTGTGCAGAGCTGGTGAAGCAGGGGTGTGCTTTCCTGCCACCTCCCTGGAGAGGCAGAGGCAATGTTCCTGCTGGGGTGTGCCAGCCTGCTTGCTTGCTAGCAGGGTCAGGTTCCCCATCTCATGAGGGGAGGTTGTAACCAGGTGGGGGTTGGGCTCTTCTCCCAGGCAAGCAGCACCAGAACAAGAGGACACAGTCTCAAGCTGTGCCAGGGGAGGTTTAGGCTGGAGGTGAGGAGAAAGTTCTTCCCAGCAAGAGAGATTGGCCATTGGGATGTGCTGCCCAGGGAGGTGGTGGAGTCCTCATCCCTGGAGGGGTTCAAGAGGGGATTGGATGTGGCACTTGGAGCCATGGTTTAGCTGTCAGGAGGTGTTGGGTGACAGCTTGGACTTAAGGTCTCTTCCAACCTCATTGATTCTCTGTCCAGTTTGTCACTGAATCCCAGCCTGATAGGCCTTGAAGGGACCTCTGGAGGTCGAGTCCAAGCCCCTTGCCCACGCAGGGTCACTCCCAGCAGGCTGCCCAGGTTTGTAATCCCTCCAGAGAAGACTCCACAACCTCTCTGGGCCTGCTCCAGCACCCTCAGAGCAAAGAAGTTTCTCCTCCTGTTGAGGTGGAACTTCCTGTGCTCTAGTTTGTGCCCAGTGCCCCTTCTCCTGTCACTGGGTGCCAGTGAAGAGAGACTGCCCCCTTCTTCTTGCCCCCATCCTTAGGGTGTTTGTAATCATTGAGCTCTGGGGCTGCTCTTCCCCAGGCTCTCAGCCCCGGGGCTCTCAGCCTTCCTCCTCCCAGGGATGCTCCAGGCCCCTCAGCATGGTCACAGCTGCTGCTGGGCTCTCTGCAGTAGTTCCCTGTCTGCTCTGGACAGAGGAGCCCAGTCAGAGAGAGACCTGGGCTTGGCTTGTGGCTGAGAGGCAGCCAGCAGCTCAGAGAGTGGAGAGCAGGCCCTGGCTGGGCAGTGGCTGGCTCAGGTGCTGGCTGGGAGCAGGAAGGGTCCAGCTCAGCTGGCAGATCTCTGCCCTTCTCACCAGGCTCCTTTCTTGCAGCCCCTGCCTCTCTCCTGGCATCTGCAGCAGACCAGGGCAGAGGTTTCCTGCTGGCTGCTGCCCTGCCCTGGCTTGCAGGGGGAGAGGAGAGGCAGCTCCCTGGGGGAGCAGGCTGGTTGTGCAAGGAGGTAGCACAGCCCATGGCTGCCAGGGGCCACAGCCCCATGGGGACACAAGGGGAGGGGTTTATGAGTCCTCTCAGCTCTGCCACTTCCTTGTGCTCAGAGGGTTTGGCTCTGGTAGAACAGTGCCAGGGCAGGATCCAGGCTGTAAAAATGCTCAGGCAAAGGGAGGGATTTCTCTCTGCTTCCCCCCAGCCCCAGGTGTGTTGAGCAGGATCCCCTCAGCAGGGCTGGCAGCACTGGCCCTGTCCTGCCCTCCCTCCAGCTGAGTGATGGAGAGGGCAGTGAGCTGCCAGCTTTGGCAGCCCCCAGCTCTGGGGGCATGAAGCCTGCCCTCTGCCCATGATTGCAGAGCAGCAGGAGGCTCAGGGCTGTGGTTTCCATCTGTGCAAAAGGGCATTCTGCTCTTTTGTCTCCTCTCCAGTCTCATCCTTCTTTTTGTCTTGTCTGTCTCTGGTCTCCTCTTCAGTTCCTTTGGCAGTGTCAGCCTTGCCTCAGCATAGCAGGTGGCCAGCTCCAGCCCATCCCCTCTGACCAAGATTTGAGGGGAGCTTCTGACCTGGATTTTGGGGTAAACAGCTCCTTGAGCAGCTGCAAACCCATGGACACAGCTTCCACAGGGGAGCTGATAGGTGCCAGCCACGAGAGGTGCTGGGCAGGGGTGCTGGGTGTCTTGGGCAGCTGCCATCTTCCCCCCTGGAGGCTGGAGACTGCTTGGCTGGAAGCCACAGCAGCAGAGCCAGCAGAGGGTTGAAGAGGCAGCCTTTGAAAGGAGGAGGACCACAGCCAGCCCTGAAGGAATAAAATAGAATTAACCAGGTTGGAAAAGACCTCAGAGATCATGGAGTCCAACCTCTCACCCAGCACCATCTGATCAACTCAACCATGGCACCAAGTGCCTCAGCCAGGCTCTTCCTGAACACCTCCAGGGATGGGGACTCCACCACCTCCCTGGGCAGCATTTCCCAAGGGCCAATCTCTCTTGCTGGGAAGAACTTTCTCCTCACCTCCAGCCTAAACCTCCCCTGGCACAGCTTGGGACTGTGTCCTCTTGTTCTGGTGCTGCTTGCCTGGGAGAAGAGATCAACCCCCAGCTGGCTCCAACCTCCCTTCAGGGAGTTGGAGAGAGCAAGAAGGTCTCCCCTGAGCCTCCTGTTCTCCAGGCTAAGCAACCCCAGCTCCCTCAGCCTCTCCTCACAGGGCTGTGCTCCAGACCCCTCCCCAGCTTTCTTGCCCTTCTCTGGACACCTTCCAGCAGCTCAACATCTTCCCTAACCTGGACACAGGACTCCAGGGGTGGCCTGAGAGAGGCTGCATTTGGGATGCAGGGCAGGAGCACACAAGCAAAGCTGCCTGCCCATGGGTGGACTCCTGGCCAGGTGTAATCCAGGCAGTGCTGGAGGCCCAAGGCTTCCCTTGGTGCTACAAGCACCACTTGAGGTCCTGTGCTATCTCCTTGCTTCCTGTGCCCCACAAACCCTCAGCAGCTCTTTCAGATCAGTCCCTGCCCCAGGCAGGGGGAGGAAGAGCAGAATGAGGAAGCCCTGGGAGCAGAGGAGCAGCAGCAGCATTCCTGCAGGCTGAGCTAATGCAGAGCCCTGGCTGTTGTGAGCTGCCTTCTCTTGGGCAACTGGCTTGCTGGGATGGCCTGGGGGGGATGGGAGCCAGGAGCTAGGTCCTCAAGCAGGACCTAGCCCAAGAGAGGTGCAGTTCCTGGTGATTACAGACCTCTCCTGCAGGAAGGAAGGGAGCAACTCAGGTGGCCATTAGCAATGACCCAGTGAGTGGGTAGGAAGCATGCTGCAGGGAGAGTCCTCCTGTGTCCCTCGGTGGCAGCAGGCTGCAGAGGTCTGCAGAGCAGTGCACAAAGCAGGCTGAGCTCTCTACTGCCCTTGCTGACTGTGCTGCTCACCTGCTTTGTCACTCACCAGATGGCAGAGACTCTGCCTGGTGACACAGGCTGCCCCTGGAGTCTCTTCTTTCCCTAAGTGAAGTGTGAGCCAGGAGGTGATTTGCCTGAAGAGTGTGGGAAAGTCTGCTCTAGGTGGGAAGAGACCTTGGAGGGAGCTCCTGCCCCAGGGACAGGCTGGGCCTGGCCTTGGAGGGAGCTCCTGCCCCAGGGACAGGCTGGGCCTGGCCTTGGAAGGAGCTTCTGCCCCAGGAACAGGCTGGGCCTGGCCTTGGAGGGAGCTCCTGCCCCAGGGACAGGCTGGGCCTGGCCTTGGAAGGAGCTTCTGCCCCAGGGACAGGCTGGGCCTGGCCTTGGAGGGAGCTTCTGCCCCAGGGACAGGCTGGGCCTGGCCTTGGAAGGAGCTTCTGCCCCAGGGACAGGCTGGGCCTGGCCTTGGAAGGAGTTTCTGCCCCAGGAACAGGCTGGGCCTGGCCTTGGAGGGAGCTCCTGCCCCAGGGACAGGCTGGGCCTGGCCTTGGAAGGAGTTTCTGCCCCAGGAACAGGCTGGGCCTGGCCTTGGAGGGAGGTCTTCCCAGAGAGAGTTGTTAGATGTTGGAATGTGCTGCCCAGGGAGGTGGTGGAGTCCTCATCCCTGGAGGTGTTCAAGAGGGGACTGGATGTGGCACTTGGTGCCATGGTTTAGTTGTCAGGAGGTGTTGGGTGAGAGGTTGGACTTGATTATCCTTGAGGTCTCTTCCAACTTATTGATTCTATTGCAAGGCAAAGGGTAATGATTCCTGCCTGTCAGCAGTGCTGGAGCCTGGTGGGAGCTCCCTCCCACATCCCAGAGCAGTGCTGAGGGACTTGCCAATAGCCAATATCTCTTTCTGGGAAGAGCTTCTTCCTAACATCCAGCCTGAACCTCCCCTGGCACAGCTTGAGACTGTGTCCTCTTGTTCTGGTGCTGGGTGCCTGGGAGAAGAGACCAACCCCCTCCTGGCTACAACCTCCCTTCAGGGAGTTGGAGAGAGCAAGAAGGTCTCCCCTGAGCCTCCTCTTCTCCAGGCTAAGCAACCCCAGCTCCCTCAGCCTCTCCTCACAGGGCTGTGCCCCAGACCCCTCCCCAGCTTTCTTGCCCTTCTCTGGACACCTTCCAGCAGCTCAACATCTTTCCTAACTTGAGAGGCCCACAACTGGACACAGGACTCCAGGTGTGGCCTGAGCAGTGCTGAGCACAGGGCCCCACATGTGCAGGATTCCATGTGAGTTGTGCACAGTGGAGGGGCTGCAGGGCCAGGTGGAGCAGCACTGGGAACAGGAGGGCACAGAGCAGCTCCAGGCTCCCAGCCTGTGCTGGTGGCAGTGTCAGGGGTGTGTCCTTCAGAGCCCTCTGTGGCACTTGCAGGGCAAGAATCAGGACAGAGGAGAGAGATGTGGGTTGCCAAATGGTCTCAGATCAGAGAGACCTGCAGACCTCAAGGGAGGGGAAATCCAAAGGTCCACCTGTGGGACCCTGCAGTGCTATGGGAAAGGATCTCAGAGCAGGACCTTTGCTCAGGTCTTGCCTCTGGGCCCTTCCCCTCCTGTGACCAGCCTTGCTGGCAAGGGAAGCTGGCAGAAGGGGCTGCTGGCTTTTGCCTGTCACTCTGAGCTCTTGCACCCTGCCCTACCTCCTGGGCTGAGCAAGAGTTGACTGTAGACGTCATTTCCTCTTCCCAGGGTCATAGCAATCTCCTCCAAGCCCTGAAGTTTCCTATGGAGAAGGATCCTTCCAAGGTTCCTTCAGCTCCCTCCTCTGCTCCCCTGAGATGGTTTTTTTGCCTCTTTCTGTACCCCTGGGGTCCTGGCTGGTGTGCCCTGCTGGGGAACAAGTCTTCTGTGCACAGTAGTGGCTGACCAAGAAGGCTTTGGTGTCCCCCAGGGGTGCTGAATCTGCTCTCCAGCAGCTCCTGAGCAGGGCACTAAAGAGGTTTGCAGTGATAGGTGCAGAGTGCTGGCCTCTTGGGCTCTTGATGGCTTTCCTTTCTGTGCTCATACTGAGGTATCAGCACTGTTGGGCTGAGCTTCTGCTCTGGCTTGTCTTTGCTGCAGGTGAGGCCAGTGGAAGGATCCAGAAGAGGCTGAGCTGTGCTTCAACTGGGAGGCTGTGGACGGTGCCTGAGGATGGTGAGTCTCTGTTCAGCTCTGCCTCTGCCCTCTCTGGGTGGCTTTTGCTCTCCTTTGTGTGTCCAACCCTTGAAGAACCAACACAGCAGAATGACAGAATGCTAGGGGCTGGAAGGCACTTCCAGAGGTCAAGTCCAGCCGCCCTGCAATGCAGGCCCACCTTGGGCAGGTCACTCAGGAGCTCACCCAGGCAGATTTTGAGCCCCTCCAGAGAAGGAGACTCCACAACCTCTCTGGGCAGCCTGCTCCAGGGCTCTGCCACCCTCACAGGAAAAAAGGTTTCTTTTTGTCTCATGTGGAGATGGAATTTCTTGGGATTGAGTTTGTGCGTTGCCTCTTGTCCTGTCACTGAAAAGAGCCTGGCCTCATCCTCCTGACAGCCACCCTTCAGACACTTGCAGACATGGAGAAGGTCCCCTCTGAGCCTTCTCTTCTCCACACTACACAGCCCCAGGTCTCTCAGTCTTTCCTCATAAGGCTGAGTCACTTCATCATCCTCATTGTCCTCCACTGAACTCTCTCCAGTAGTTCCTTGTCCCTCTTGACCTGGGGAGCCCAGAACTGGGCACAATATTCCTAACCAGGGCTGAGGAGAAGAGGAGGAGAGCAACCTCCTGGATGCACTCTTCTTAATGCCACCTGAGTATGCTACTGGCCTTCAAGGGCCCAGGCCCAGCCAGCATGGAGGAAGGGCAGGTCCTGCCTGACCAACCTGAGCTCCTTCTATGCCCAGGTGACTGCCTGGTGGCTGTGGGGCAGGCTGTGGATGTAGTCTGCCTGGACCTCAGCAAGGCCTTTGACACCATTCCCCACAGCAAACATCTGGCCAAGCTGTCAGCCCCTGGCTGGGACAGCAGCTCTCTGAGCTGGGTTAGGAACTGGCTGGAGGCTGAGCCCAGGGAGTGGTGGTGAATGGTGCCACAGCCAGCTGGCAGCCAGGCACCAGTGGTGTGCCCCAGGGATCAGTGCTGGGTCCCATCCTGTTCAATATCTTCATTGATGATCTGCATGAGGGCATTGAGTCCATCAGCAGTCAATTTGCAGATGACAGCAAGCTGGGGGCAGGAGTTGATCAGTTACAAGGTTGGAGAGCTCTGCAGAGGGACCTTGCCAGGCTGGACAGATGGGCAGAGGCCAAGGGCAGGAGATTGAACACATCCAAGTGCCAGGTTCTGCACATTGGCCACAGCAACCCCAGGCAGAGCTACAGGCTGGGGTCAGAGTGGCTGAGAGCAGCCAGGCAGAGAGGGACCTGGGGGGACTGGTTGATGGTACGCTGAACATGAGGCTGCAGTGTGCCCAGGCAGCCAAGAAGGCCAAGGGCATCCTGGCCTGCATCAGGAAGAGTGTGGCCAGCAGGAGCAGGGAAGTCCTTGTGCCCTGCGCTCAGCACTGCTTAGGCCACACCTTGAGTCCTGTGTCCAGTTCTGGCCTCCTCAGGTTAGGAAAGATGTTGAGATGCTGGAAGGTGTCCAGAGAAGGGCAACAAAGCTGGGGAGGGGTCTGGAGCACAGCCCTGTGAGGAGAGGCTGAGGGAGCTGGGGTTGCTTAGCCTGCAGAAGAGGAGGCTCAGGGGAGACCTTCTTGCTCTCTGCAACTCCCTGAAGGGAGGTTGTAGCCAGGTGGGGGTTGGTCTCTTCTCCCAGGCAAGCAGCACCAGAACAAGAGGACACAGTCTCAAGCTGTGCCAGGGGAGGTTTGGGCTGGAGATGAGGAAGAAATTCTTCATAGAAAGAAATTCTTCATAGAAAGAGAGATTGGCCATTGGAATGTGCTGCCCAGGGAGGTGGTGGAGTCCCCATCCCTGGAGGGGTTTAGGAAGGGACTGGATGGGGTGCTTGGTGCCATGGTTGAGTTGATCAGATGGTGTTGGGTGAGAGGTTGGACTTGATGATCTCAAAGGTCTTTTTCCAACCTGGTTTATCCTACCCTCTCTCATCTTTAAGTGACCAGCAGGAACACCACCTTTACTCCTTGTCCCCCCTCTCTGAGCCTGTATTCTTTTGTGGGGTGTGCAGGTTGGGGAACTTTGGACTTGGTCAAACGTGGAGGCTTTAGCTTTTCACAGTGTCCCTTACCTGTATCTTTCCAGATACTTCCCCTGCCCTGGCCCACCCCCAGCTGTTTCCATGTGTAGTTAGTTTCTTCTAGACAGGAGAGTCTTCTGCTCCTTGGGAGTCCATGAAGAGGGCTTTACAGTTTCAAAGGACCTTCAGAAATTAGTTTTTTTGGTGGGGTTTTCATCTTATTAAAGTGATTCTATTTTTTACATGATTTTTTCTTTTCTTTAGGGGGAACCCCTCCCTCCCCCCCCTGCCAAACTCAGCCAACAGAAAACCCCCACCCCACTCCCCCACTGTTTTGGGAAGAGACTATCAGCTTTTTGCCTCCCCCAGCAAGGGAAAGAAAGCAGCTTGCAGTTGTGAGCTGTAGGGATGAGCACTGGCCTCCCCCTCCTTCCCTGAGCACCTGTCAGCAGCTGCAGGGAGAGCTGAGGCAAGCTTTCGTCAGCCTCCTCTGAGCCCTGTGGTGAGCTCTCTGAGCCCTGGCTTCTGAGTTGAAGAGGTCTGCAGGGAGGGCTGGAGGGCAGTTGCTAGTTACTGGGTGCTCCACGGGGTTGCCTGCTCACCCTGCATCCCTCCAGGGCTTGACTTCTCCAGCCAGCTGCTAGGAGGGTTGGCTGTAAGCCCTGTTGCCTGCAGGCATGCTGAGCACTTGGTTAAGGACCATGATCAGTACAGTCAGAGGGCACAGCACCCTCTGGTTAACAAGAGCATGCCCAAAAGCTGCTGCCTTACACAGCAGCCCCCCAGATGTGAGCCACCAGCTGCTCTCCCCCTGCTGCTGCTGCTGCAAACACCTGGGCTCAGGTTGGTTCAGAGCTTGATTGGCTCTGCCTGTGAGGCTCTCCTCATTTCTTCCCTGAAGCTTAGCTGCTGCTGAAAGTGACCTTGAAGGCAGCACCTGGTGGTGGTTTAATCCTTACCCCTGGCTAATGGAAGCCCTGACAAGCACCCAGTACCTTGATGCATTACCTAAGACTAACCCAGCAGGCAAGTTGGTGCAGGCTGCTGGGCCAGCAGCTCTTGCCACACACTCAGCAGCTCCCCACAGCAAGAGGGGGGAGGAATGCTGCTGTGGGGCTCCTGGGACTGTAGGCATCTGCATTTCCATGGTGGTTCACACTCTAGAGGGGGCCATGAGTGCTGGTCCAGGGAGGGTTTTGCAGCTCAGCCATTCTTCCCCCTACTCTGCCTGGTGGTACAGAGTTGGTGGCCCTTGACCTGAGTCTTTTTTCTCTCTCAGAGGCTTCTGGCTTCATGTTTCTGTTCTGTGCTCAGCTCTGGGCAGCTTTCTGAACAAACAGCCAGTGTGGTATTGCAGCTCTCTGAGCTCTTCTGGCCTGCTGGGAGGATGAAAAGGTGACCCTCTCCATCCCAGCCCTGGTTTCTCAGGGCAGGAAATAGTAACTTGCCTGCACACAGGTTTAGGGGTTTCTTTCTGGGAGGCCCCCTCAGTGGCTCAGCAGCCTTTTGGTTCAGCCAGGGACCTCCTTTAGACTTTGAGGAAATGAACTATTTTTGCAGAGGTGCCTGAAACAAAGTGCAACAGAAGGGGAGGGGGCAGAGCAAGAAGTCCCTTTGGCCACAGCCAGCCAGCTCTCTGCTTCAGCTCACTGCAGATGCTCTGCCTAGGCTGTGGAGGGAAACAGAAGTCCATCTGAGTGCAGCTCATCTTGCCTGCTGTTGGCAGCTGCCCAGCAGAAAGAGGATGAATGAGAACAATGATAGATGTCTCTCCCTTCTCCTTGCCTGCACAATCTGACCAGTTTCTACCTTGGTCTTCATTGGAACTACTCCTCAGGCCTGGGCAGCTACAAACAGGAGTGCCTGGTAGCTCCTCTGCTGCTGGGAGCATCTCAGCCTGCAGCAGCTGGCAAGGCTGGGTGCCTGCTGGGGCGCCAGGCTGCTGGGCAGAGCTGCTCCAGCTCTCCTCAGCTTGCATCTGATGTCCTGGATGTACCTTTCCAGGACAGTCACCACCCCCTGCCAATTCTTTCTGTCACTTTTCTCCAGCTGGAGGCAGATGAGGACAGTCTGTGCAATGAATCTGCTACCAGAGCCAGGGCTGCAGACTCAGCTCTCTGCCCTCAAGCCCACAGGCTCTTGCCTGCCCTGCTCTCCATCTGCAGGGTGATGCACCGTGCTGTGGTGCTGAAAAGCCCACTCTCAGTGTGTGGAAGGGATTGAGTAGTGTCCTCTGCCTCATGAGAGAGTGTTCACAGCAGTTTGATTTGTGGTGCCAAGAAGGGATGGAGGGTCAGGGTTGGGAAGGGTGTACTGAATCCAGTGGGGACCAGCAGTGGGGACCAGCTCTCCTTTCCTCACCCTCTAGCTCCTTACCTCCACCTTTTTGGGAATGACAAGCTCTGCCAGCCCCTGTGTTTCACAAGGGGGTTTTGGGCTCCCCCTGTGCCATCTCTGTGTCATCCCAAGCCCTTTGCTTGACCCCCAAGGTCTTTGCTTTGAGTGCCTTGTGCTTCTGAAGGGGAGCTGCAGACCCGTGAAGAGGAACTGGAGGTGACTCAGCAGGGGGCATGTGTGCTGCTCTTTGAACCACCCTCTTGCCCCATCTTGCAGAAAGTTGATCTAGCTGTTGACAGGAGGGTGCAGGGCAGGGTGTTGGCTGGCTCCAGGCCAGGGGAGGTTCCAGCATCTCACTGGCTGTCCTGTACTCCAGTACAGCTTCCCTGGGCATGTGGCACCAGGTGGCACCTCAGCCCTGTGAAGCCCCAAGCTGCAGGCTGGGCTCCTGGTGCATCCAGGTGTGTCTTTGCAGGGAATATAATCTCCCTTGGAGGCTGTAGGCTAGTCCCTTGAGTGCCAATCCTGCTTTTGGCAGGTACTGTGCTACCTCCAAATTCCTTCTGCAACCTTAAAGAGAGATTCCAAGCTGTGTACCTGCAGTATGTTCCTACTTGCACCCCAAGGGGTAAGAGGAGCAGCAGCACAGGAGAGATCCACCACACAGCATGAGCATCACCCAGTGCTAGAGGGAGGAGGGAAAAAAACAGGATGAATTGCTGCCAACTGGCCTGATAAAGATGCAGCCCAGGTTGGATTCAGCTCCTCCCTTCTCCAGAGTCCATGAAGCCTTTAGGATTGTTGTGGTTGGGAGAAAAGGAGGGAGGCTTTTCCTTCCCCCTGCTTGAGTGGATGTCACTGGGAGCTCAGTTTGTGACAATAACCTTGATTTCCTTGAGGGGCCTGCTGCTGGGGGGCTTGGTGGTGGCAGGGGGTTCTGGGGAGAATGTTAGTGGTGACATGGGGTTAGTGGTGGCAGAGGGGTCTGGGGTTGGGGTTAGTGGTGGCAGAGGGGTCTGGGGTGGGGGGTTGGTGGTGGCAGAGGGGTCTGGGGTTGGGGGTTGGTGGTGGCAGAGGGGTCTGGGGGTGGGGGTTAGTGGTGGCAGAGGGGTCTGGTGGAGGGGGGTTAGTGGTGGCAGAGGGGTCTGGGGTTGGGGGTTAGTGGTGGCAGAGGAGTCTGGTGGAGGGGGGTTAGTGGTGGCAGAGGGGTCTGGGGGTGGGGGTTAGTGGTGGCAGAGGGGTCTGGGGGGTGGTTAGTGGTGGCATGGGATTAGTGGTGGCAGAGGGGGTCTGGTGGGGGAGAGGTTAGTGGTGGCATGGGGTTAGTGGTGGCAGAGGGGGTCTGGTGGGGAAGAGGTTAGTGGTGGCATGGGGTTAGTGGTGGCAGAGGGGGTCTGGTGGGGAAGAGGTTAGTGGTGGCATGGGGTTAGTGGTGGCAGAGGGGTCGGGGGGGCGGTTAGTGGTGGCATGGGCTTGGTGGTGGCAGAGGGCCCTGCTGCTGGGGGGCTTGGTGGTGGCAGAGCAAATGCCAGCTGTTCAGCTGGCATCTGAGGTGGCATTTAGGAAATCCCTCTAGCTAAGCCAGCTAAATGAGGGCTGCAAGTGCTCAGCATTCCTGGAGCTGGCCACCCAGGCTGCCTGGCACCAGGAGGTCTCGCTGCCAGCGCTGCTGCCCTCATGGGCTTGTGTGGGTGGCAATGGGAGCAGGTATTTCAGGGGCTGTCAGAGGAAGAGGTGGAAGCAGTGGGGCTTGAATCTGGTTCCTCCTGCACATGAGCCTGTGAGATGCTGCTGAGCTCGGGGGTAAGCTCTGCTTTCGGTTCTGCACCAAGCTTGGCTGTTGGGCAGAAGTTTCTTAGCCATGTGTGAGCCTTTTTCTGATGCCAGAAGTGCCAAAAAAAAGTGAGAGGGGGAGAAGATCTATTTGTGGAGGTTCGGGTCAGCCTAGGGTGGAAATTCAAACTAAGGATCTGCTGAGCAACCTTTTAACTGTGCGCAGCTGCAGCTTAGGGTTACAAAGGTCCTTCTGCAACTCGAGCTGGAAATGGTCCCTGTGCCAGGTCCTGAGCTCAGTGCTGGTCCTAAAAGTCTCCCTGTGGGCTGGAGCAGCCTTCCTAACTCCTTGGGCACGTTCTTGTACGTTCTGAAGGCTGGGCAGGTGGTGCATGCCCTCGGTGTGTTAAACAGCGCGGCGTGTTCTGCCCCAGAGGCTTCTGTGCTTCAGCTCTTCGCCCCAGATGTGCCTTGCTGCTTTCCTCCTGGTGCATGTGAGGGAAACCAAAACTGGGTTTGCAGTTGTGACAGCTGCAGTGGAAAAGATTCTTTCCACCTTTCACTGCTCTGGTTTCCCAGCAGACCTCTGGCACTCTTCCAGAGGAGAACCTGCAGGAAGCAGAGAGCCTCCGCTGCCGCTCGGGTTTGGCCAAGACCCATCCATCACCTCCTCCCTAACTCCCTGTGCTCATCTTGGCTCTGTGTGGAATGAAGGTCTCTTCCAACCTTAGGAATACTGAATACTGAAAAGGCATTTTGGTTTGTGGGTGTCAGCTGGAGTTGGGGGCCCCCAAGGCTGGGCAGTGCCTCACGTTCACCCACCGTGCACCGGGGGGCAAGGTGGACCTGAGCTGGCAAAGGGATTTCAGGGCTTATCTCTGGGTGCAGTTGTGTTTTCTTCTGGGGCTTCCATCCTGAGCAGTGACTGTGACCTGTGGGGTGGTTTGCTGTGCTTGCTTTCGCAGACCTGCTTTCTGCCTGGGCACTGCTGCCCTGTGGTGCCAGCAGGCAGCAGGTCTGGGTGTTACAAAGCTGTCTCGTGGTCAAAGAGCCTCAGAAGGGTCTCACTCCTAAGGGCTTGGTGGAGAAATGCCCAGATCCTGATTTGAGGAAGAGCTACTGGAGCTGGTGTGGCTATTTCTAGGGAGAGATAGCTGGGGTGTCTTATAGAGTCATAGAGTTGTTTCAGTTGGAAAAGGCCTCTAAGATCATTGAGTCCAACCATCAAAGGCCACCATGGGTCTTTTCACAGAGTCAGCCAGGTGGGAAAAGACCTCAGAGATCATCAAGTCCAACCTAACACCTCCTGACAACTAAACCATGGCTCCAAGGGCCACATCCAAGCCTTTTTTGAACACCTCCAGGGATGGGGACTCCACCACCTCCCTGGGCAGCACATCCCAATGGCCAATCTCTCTTTCTATGAAGAACTTCCTCACCTCCAGCCTAAACCTCTCCTGGCACAGCTTGAGACTGTGTCCTCTTGTTCTGGTCCTGCTTGCCTGGGAGAAGAGACCAACCCCCACCTGGCTACAACCTCCCTTCAGGGAGTTGGAGAGAGCAAGAAGGTCTCCCCTGAGCCTCCTCTTCTGCAGGCTAAGCAACCCCAGCTCCCTCAGCCTCTCCTCACAGGGCTGTGCTCCAGACCCCTCCCCAGCTTTCTTGCCCTTCTCTGGACACCTTCAAGTCTCTCAATGTCCTTCTTAAACTGAGAAGCCCAAAACTGGACACAGGACTCCAGGTGTGGCCTAACCAGTGCTGAGCACAGGGGCAACCACATCTAAAAGGAGCTTAATAGCTCTAGGCTGTGTGCTGTTTTGGTGGTCCAGGAGAGAAAAAAGCTGGTGTGATTTGAGCCAGATAGTTGGTCCTTTGCCTTGGAGGATTGATGAAGGGGCAGGCTGTAGTTTTGCATTGTGAGAAAGAACTTCTCACTCTGGGTCTGGGGGGTGGAGGGCAGGGTGTCAGCAGGAGATAGGAATGGGGGTGGCATGGGCCAGGAGCCTGCTGGCCCGTGGCTTCTGGGACAGGCAGCTGAGCAGCTTGATGTTTGCACCCAGGCTTGAGGAACAACAGGTAGCAGAAGTCAGTTCCTGGGGAGCTGGATGCTGAGCCCACAGCATTCCCTGCCCCTGAGGCATCTGCCCATGGTCTGCAACCATTGCTCAGCTGGAGGTGGTGAAACATCCCCCAGGAGCTGACATGCAAGCAGTCAGTGAGGAGAGCTGATAGGACAAGAGCCAGGAGGGGGTTGGTCTCTTCTCCCAGACAAGCAGCACCAGAACAAGAGGACACAGTCTCAAGCTGTGCCAGGGGAGATTTAGGCTGGAGGTGAAGAGAAATTTCTTCCCAGAGAGAGTTGTTAGCCATTGGGATGTGCTGCCCAGGGAGGTGGTGGAGTCCCCATCCCTGGAGGTGTTCAAGAGGGGGATTGGATGTGGCACTTGGAGCCATGGTTTAGCAGTCATGAGGTATTGGATGACAGGTTGGACTTGATGATCTCTGAGGTGTTTTCCAACCTGGTTGATTCTATGATTCTATGCCCCCTCCCTGTGGTGTTCACAGCCAGGTTGGATGAGGCTGTGAGCAACCTGGGCTGGTGGGAGGTGTCTCCTTACTCATTCTATGAAATGACCTCAGGTTGTGCCAGGAGAGGTTTAGGTTGGACATGAGGAACAGTTGCTTCCCTGAAGGGGTCGTCAAGCCCAGGGCATTGGGGTCTCCCCCATCCCTGGAGGGGTTTCAAAGCCATGTAGATGTGGTGCTGAGGGCCGTGGTTTAGCGACAGTGCTGGGTTAATGGTTGGATTCAGTGACCTTAAAGACCTCTTCCAACCACAACCATCCTCTGAGCGGTGGCCCCGGGGAGCCTTGTGATCACCGGCGAGCAAGCTCTAGCACACTGGTGCTACTGGGAGGCAGGGACAGCCGGCTACCCCCTGCGCACACGGCAGCTCCTGGGAGGGAGGACTGAGCGGCTCGGGAGCGCCGGGCAGCGGGGATGCGGCGGGGCAGCCCCTTTGTGCTCCCCTCCCTGCCCATGCAGCCAGGACCGGGCCGGCGGCGGCATGGCAGGGGAGGGTTTGCGGCCAGCGGCTCCCGGCTGAGCCCCGCAAAGCGGGGCCCGGGGCTCGGAGCCTGCCGGCCGCTATTGTTCCCGGTGCTCCCAGCACGAGGCAGGTGCCGGCGGAGCCCCCGGAGCCCCCGGGCCGGGGCGCATCCGCCGGCAGGCAGCCCTGCCGCGCCGCTCGCCAGGGCTGGGCACGCCGCGGGGGCAGCCGCCCGCTGCCAGGCTCTGCCCCGGGGGCCGGGAGCGGGAGAGGAGGGCTGAGCCCTGCCCGGCGGGCTCTCCATTTTCTGTCAGGGAGACACTTGGATGGCAGAGCCGCTCTCGGCGGCCTTCGGAGGTAGGTGGAGTCTGGCCGTCCTCCGCCCTCCCTGCCTCCATTGTCAGCGGCATCGAGCGGCGGCGGCGGCGGCGGGCACCTGCTGCGGTCCCCGGCGGCAGGGATGCTCCTGCCCTTGGCGGCGGAGCGCGGAGGCTGCGGCAAGCCCGGCCGGGAGGTTTGGGAGCCGGCGGCGGAGGGGCAGAGGAAGGAGATGCTGCTTGCCCGCTGCCGGCCCTGCTGCCGCCTCGGGAATTGAACATGAGTCTGCCAGGCCGCGTCTCCTGCTCCATGCTCAACTGCTTTGTAAGTGCTGCTTTTCTTCCTCCTCCTCCTCCTCCTCCTCTCCTCCATGCAAGCGGGGCTGGAGGCCAGCTTCTCCCTCCACCTCTTCTCTCCAGCTCCCGTGCTGAGCTGGCTGCCCAGATCAGGCCTGTCCTTGAGGCCGGGCTGCGTGCGGATCTTCCTGCCCTGGATCTGCCTGGCCCAGTGTGACGCCCCCTGCAAAGGGGGAGCCCTTTCTCTCCTCCCTCCCACATCACCGTCACCCCGGTCTCTGCTGTGCTGTGCCCAAGGGCACCGCGGGGTGAGTCGGCTGTGCAGCCCCGGGGCAGGGTGCCGTGCCGCGCCGCACCGGCCCCGGCCAGCCCTCCCCTGGAGCTGAAAAATTACCTTCTGAGAGCAGCCCAGCCCAGGGGAGCTCCCACCGTGGCTGGGGTGTGCCAGACCCCCCTCCAGTGCTGGTGCTGCCAGGATGGTGGTGTAGTGGGAGGAGGTCCTGAGCTCTCTGTCTCTTTATACCTTTGGGCACGGGAGTTTCCTTGCTCAGAGGAGAGCTGATGCCACTTACTGCAGAGAGCCCCCTACCCAGAAGGACTCGTGGCCAAATGGCTTCTGAGGGCTTCAGGAGATGGCTGGCTGGTGAGGAGCGTGAGGTCCTGAGCCCCCTGCCCTGCTGGAGCCCCGGGATGGGGCTGTGGCAGGAGATGCTAAGCCTGCTGCCTGTCCTGTGCTGCAGGCGAGGTGGGACTCAAGGACAGCCAGGCGGGTGGAGAGCTTGGGCTGCCCTGTTCCAGTTCCTGCTGCTCACTGGGATTTCTTTGCAAGCTGCCAAGTGGTGATGGCAGAGGATCTCTGCTCCTGGGCTGGCTCAGAGGCACACACCTTTCCTTTGTGCTCTCCTGGGCTGGTGCCTCAGCGTCAGAGCAAGCTGCTGGCAGGAGAGGCCCCTGAGCCCCCTGTGGTCTTTGGTAACTGGTGACTGCTGGAGCAGATGCTGTGCACTGTCTCTCTCATGGCTTCATGCAGGGACCTGGTGAATGGGTGGGGAAGGGCAGGGCCCCAGCTGGGGTTGATGCTGAGTTTTGTGCTAGCTGCAGGCAGTGTGGGCATAGGCACCTCTGGACCTGGGGAGGAGGTGGGCTCTGTGGGGTCCAGCTGCTCCAGTCTGAGGTCCATGGAGCTCTTCAGGCTGGGCTGCACCTGGGGGTACTGAGGCTTGAGTGGGGATTGAGCTCCATTTTAAACACAACCAAGCCAAAAGAGTTAGGTCCTCATTTCTTCAGCCTGAGATTTAGGGTTCTGGCTTGAGTGACTTATCTAGAAAGATATTTCATTTAAAAACAGTATCTGATGCTTGCAGAGCAGAGTATTGCCTAAGTGCTGAGCCTTGAGCAGACAGAGAGCAAGAGGCATTCTGAAGAGAGCAGTCCCACCCTGAGTACATGAGGAGTTAACACTATTCCGGGCTCCCAGCTGTGAACATCCTCAGCTGAGTGTCTGGATGCTGCTTGTTGGGGTGGTGGTGTGAGAGAGCCAGAGGTGAGAACTGGGACTGAGATTTCACGAGTGGCTGAAGACTCACAAGTCCCAGACTGAGACACTTTCCCCACTTTTCCAAGGGTGGCATGGCCAGCCTCCATGTGGCCTCTTGGACCACTTCTCTGAGGCCTCCCTGGGTTGTCCAGGGTGTCCATCTGGGGCAGGTCAGACATCTTCAGCTGCCCTGAGGATGAAGGAAGTCTCTGCCTGGGTGCTGTCACCAGTCACCAGCCCACACTGTGCATTGGGTGCACTTGGATGCTGTGGTTACATGGTTCCCTTGCACACTTACATGGTCCCTCAGAAAGCTTCAGGCTCTTTCCAGCTTTCTCTGGGCAAAGAATGCAAATGAAAACTGCCAGAAGAAAGAGGCCTTGTGAGCATGAGAGGAGGGAGAGTAGGTCAGAGGTGGGCTGCAGATGGAAACCTGTGTTAGGTTGTTTCTGCTGTGGTGTTGTAGTGAAGGCAGTGGGGCAAGGCTTGCTGTGGCAAAGTGCTGTCACAGCATCCCAGCACCCTCTGCATGGGCAGGGGGGATCTGCTTGGCTTTCCCCATGCCACATGTTTGGACAAGATGGGATGTTGAGACCTGCTCCAATCTTTCCCTGTGCTGTGGGTGTTCTGTAACAGCCTGAGGAACTGCTGGGGTGCTGCAGTGCAGGGAGTGGGGTCTGGAGGCAGAGCAGATGCTTCCATGCACGGGTTCAGGGGATCCTCAAGGTGTTGGGGTGCCAGCAGCATCCAGCAGCCTGGCTTTTGGCTTTGTGTACCCCCCGTTGGCTGGGGCCTGTCTCAATGTGTGTTCTGTTTGCACTGCAGGGCGAGGAAGGCCCTCCCAGTTTGGAGTATATCCAGGCCAAGGACTTGTTCCCCCCGAAAGAGCTCGTGAAGGAGGAAGAGTCACTGCAGGTAAGGGAGGAGGCACACCAGGAGGGCTTTGGGGTGCGGCCGGCCGGAGCCCCGAGAGCTGCTCCGCAGCCCAGGCCGCGCTCCGCAGCCTGCGGGCCGGCTGCTGCTGTAGGTCACGCTGGGCCTGGCAGGGCCTGCTGTCTGCCTGGAGGCTGCTGACGGCAGAGCCCTGCCCTGGCCCTGCCTCCCCGGCCCTGCCAAGCCGCTGCCATTCGTGCAGCGCCGCAGCTGCTGCTTGGAAACGCGGCTGGAGCGTGATGCAACACAGAGCTGCTGGCCTGGGCATTCCCTGTCCTCTGCCTGAGCTGCTGCCTGCCTCACGCTGCTGCAGCTTGATGCTCTCGGGCCGGGCCGGGCATCAGGGCCAGGCCGAGCCGCTGCAATGGCTGCTCTGGCCCTAGCACACACTGCTCCTGGCGTTTTCCTGCTGCAGAGCTGTTGGAGAGAAGCCTCCATATGGTGCCAGCCTTCTGCTGCAGCGGGCCCTGAAAAGAGCCCTGGGTGCTGTTGCTGCTGTGCAGCATGGGCATTATCCTGAGCAGGGAGACCTAGGCCTCCAGGTTAGCTTCTGCTGCTACCTTGTCCCAGTGCTCATCCTCCTCCTCCTCTGGCTGGAGCCAGGCTCACCTGATGTGTTTGCTCTGATTGATAGCTGGAGAAGGCCTTTGTGTTCTTCCAAGCTTTCACCTGCCTTCCCCAAGGGACCTTCAGCTGTCCACACAGGTTATCACAGCCCTGCAGGGACCTCCATGGCAAGCAGCCTGCAGGGAACTGCTTCCCTTCCCCAAAAGAACATCTGCAGGACTGAATCCAGAGCTAAGGGCATTCTGCTGAGCATAGCAATCACTGTTTCAGAGCCACACACTGACAGCTGGACTCTGATCTTGGAGGTTTTCTCCAACCTTAATGATTCTGTGGTTCTAGTCTATGACAGCATCTTGGTGCTGATCAAAGCAGGACCTCAATGTAGCCACTCAGAGGAGCAAGGGTGGGCTGAGGAATTGTACAGGGTCAAGGCTGCAGGTCTGTAGCCTGCAGGAGGTGAAGCCACCGAGGCAGCTCTGAGCTCAGACTGCCTGGAGAAAAGCAGAAGCTGCTTTAGCCTTCTGTGTGGAGGCCCATGAAGTTCATCCCCCCCACAAAGGGTAGCTTAGGTTCAGTCAATTGTTATCCTCTTGAAGCCTAAAAGGACAGCCCCAGCCTGATAACAAGCTGGATCCAGGCACCTGTCATTTCATTCCAGGATTCCCCTCTCTCAGATCCTGCAGTTTCACCATCCTGTTTCTGATCCCTCTCCCTTCTGGTGCTGTGTGAGAGAGCCACATAAGCAGAAGGAACACATGCCAGCTATAAACAGCTCTGGCAAGCCTGCAGAGATAAACTGCAGAAACACAGGGAGTGTGTTCTCTTAGCATCAAACAATGAAACCTTCTTCAAGAGCAAGCAGATGCCAGTCTGAGGTGGTTATTTCTGTCCAGCTAACTGAAGAGGGTAGAAGTTTGCATCATTGTCTCTTGCACAGGGAGTCTGCAAGCCAGGAGATCCCAAATTTTTTTAGGCAGCATACACCCCAGCCATGGAAACAGCTCAGCAATAAGGTCTGGTTGGGGCTAATTAGAGTTGTCATGAATTGTTTCATCAGCTGCCCTGTCTGGCAGGCAAAGGCTCTGGCTGAAATGACAAACCTTCCCGACCTTGTTTTGCATCAGTGGTTGCCAACATTTACCTGCTGGAGAGGTGGCACTCAGGGAAGGGAGCAAAGGGAAAAGGGGCTTGGGGAATTTTAGGGCTGTTCTGGGTTTTCTAACACAAGAAAGATCAAACTTGGCCATCTGCCAGGATCCCCTGCTTTAAAAATAGCTGTGGCATGTCTGAGCTGAGAGGGATGAAAGAGAAAGAGACTTGGTTATCTTAATCACTGTTTAAAAGGAACACCTAACACAGGTAACTGCAAACATGGAGTCATGGAAGGGGTTGTGTTGGAAGGGACCTTAAAGGTCATCCAGTCCAAGCCCCCTGTCATGGGCAGGGACACCTCCCACCAGGCCAGGTTGCTCAAGGCCCTGCCTAGCCTGACTTTGAACCCTTAGAGGGGATGGGGCATCCACAACTCCTCTGGGCAGCCTGATCCAGTGTCTCACCACCTTCAAAGTGAAAAACTTCCTTCCATGTGTGGTCTGAATCTCCCTCTTTCAGTTTAAACCATCACCCCTTGGCCTGTCACAACAGGCCCTGCTCAAAAGTCTGCCCCCAGCGTTCTGATTGGTCTCGTTAAGCCCAGAAATGCCACCAGAAGGTCTTCTGGAGCCTTTTCTTCCCCTGGCTGAACAGCACCAACCCTCTCAGCCTGGCCTCGCAGCAGAGGGCTTCCAACCCTCCCAGCATTGCTGTGGCCTCCTCTGGTCCTGCTCCACCAGGTCCCTGTCTGTGCTGAGGACTCCAGAGCTGCCCCAGCACTGCAGGGACGGTCGCAGCAGAGGGGCAGAATGCCCTTCCTGCCCCTGCTGCCCACTCTGCTGGGGAATCAGCCCAGGCCAGGCTGGCTCTGGGCTGGCAGCACTTGGTGCTAACTCATGTGCAGCTTTGCACCCCTAAGTGCTTCTCCACAGGGCTGCTCTCCATCCATCCTCTACCCAGCCTGTATCTGTGCTTTAGATTGCCCTGTGTGCAGGACCTTGTGTGCTTGGCCTTGCTGTACTTGAATAGAGGTTCCTCAGTCACAAATAACCACAGACAGCTTCCCTCAGGGCTGTGCTGGCAGAACATGGGCAATGCTTTGATGCATTTATCACCTGGACTGGTACCAGTGCTGCTAAGAGCTGCCCCCTCCCTTTAAATGACACAGCAGGTGTGTGGATGTGACACTGGCTCGGGGCAGAGGACTGCAGCTGCATGAGGCTCTGCCTGGAGCTGTGCAGAGCACTCCCCAGCTCATGTCCTTTGTTGTACCACTTGTGTCATAGTGTCATAGTATCAGTCAGGGTTGGAAGGGACCACAAGGATCAGCTAGTTCCAACCCCCCTGCCATGGGCAGGGACACCCCACACTAGATCAGCCTCACCAGAGCCTCGTCCAGCCTGGGCTTAAACACCTTCAGGGACAGAGTCTCAACCACCTCCCTGCACAACCCATTCCAGTGCTTCACCACTCTCATGGTGAAGAACCTCCTCAGCTCCAGCCTGAATCTCCCCACCTCCAGCTTCATTCCATTCCCCCTAGTCCTATCACTGCCTGAGATCCTGAGCAGTCCCTCCCCAGCCTTCCTGCAGGCTGTGTCAGGGGTCTGGGTCTGCCCTTCCCAAAAAGCAGGGACTGTAAATCCCTCTGCCCCCATGGAACACCCTCCCTGCCAGATGCCCACACCTAGTTTAGATGGCATTTGTAGTCACAACTCTTCCTCTGCCAGCAGTTCTCCATCAGGAGGTGCTTGTTGGCTCCTGAAGCATCCTTGGGAGGAGCTCCCTCGGCCGGGGCTGGGCAGTGAGGAGCAGTGCTCAGAGAGCACGTTGCTGTGAGTGATTTTTCCCAGCCCCCCCAGAGAGATGCACTGCAGAGGTGGGCAGAAGAGTGGCTCTTGGGATTTCTGGTGTGCAAAGTGCTCTGCCTGTCTGTTGAATGAGTGATGTCTCCCTTCCAGGTGCCATTCACTGTGTTGCAGGGTGAGGGAGTGGAGTATCTGGGCCATGCGAACGACGCCGTGATCGCCATCTCCAACTACCGGCTTCATATCAAGTTCAAGGATTCGGTCATCAATGTAAGTCTGGCTCTGCTTTGCTGCTGCTGCTGCCTCAGCCTTCACCTCTCACAGTGTTTTGTGGGGCACATGAGCCACGTCTGTGCTGTGGGAAGCGTGCCTCTTGAAGGCTGCCAAGCCTGGTGCTGTTGCTAGGTACTGCCGGTCACACAAGCTGCTGCTTTGCTGCTGCGTTGTGGTGCGTGGATTGGGTTTTCCACTGGATAATGATTAGAGCTTTCCTGTGCTGTTCTCTTTAACTTCAAGCACCAAACATGGCAGCTCTAAGACTTGTTGAGGTCTCTAGCAGGCCAGTTTTAGTAAGAATTCTGCCTGGAGAAGCAGGGCAACAAAGGTGATGAAGGGTTTGGAGAGCAAGTCTTAGGAGGAGAGGCTGAGGGAGAAGGAGTTGTTTAGCCTGAAGAACAGAACGCTGAGAGAAGACCTTACTACCTACCTGAAAGGAAGTTGGAGGCTGATGTTGGCCTCTTCTCCCAAGTAACTAATAACAGGACAAAGGAAAATAGCCTCAAGCTGCACCAGGGGAAGTTTAGGTTGGATGTTAGGAAAAATTCCTTCACTGCAAGAGTGGTCAGGGATTGGAGCAGGCTGCCAGGGAGGTGGTGGAGTCACCATCCCTGGAAGTGCTCAGAACACACGTAGATGTGGCACTCTGGGGCATGGTCCAGTAGTCATGGAGGTGTTGGGCAGATGACCTTAAAGTCTTTTCCAACTTTATTGATTCTATGGAGATCAACAACTAAGAGTCAGACAGTGACAGCCTGAGGCTCTCTCCCACTCTCTCTCTCGGCTTCTCATCTTTTTCTTGTTTGTCTCGGGTACCTGTGCTCATCTGGATGTGAGTTAGTCAGGAGCTGGCCCCAGGTGGGAGACTACCCAGGGGCAGAATAGAAATAGAAATCAGAATAGCAATGGTGGCTGCCTGCTGAGTCATGAAGCTTCATGAAGCTGGGAGTGGGTTGGGAACCAGCAGCTGATGACTGCCGCCGGAGCCGTGGCTGCATGACAGGCCCGGGGCAAGGCTGCTCTGTCTGCTGCGTGATCTGCTGGCTCTTCTCATGCCCTACATCTGTCCCTTGCAGGTGCCTTTGAGGATGATGGAGAGTGTGGAGTGTCGGGATATGTTCCAGCTTCACATTGTCTGCAAGGACTCCAAAGTGATCAGGTACCTGCTTTATTGCCCTGCTCTAGGGGCTGCTGCAGTCCAGCTGCCCTCGGAGCTCTGCTCTCACTGCGCTGCCGGGGAACGGAGCTGTCCCCGGCCAGGGCCACTGAGTCTTGCCGCTTCCTTCCTTTTTCCTGGTGAAGTGGAGCAGAGCTCCCTGTCTGTGCCTCTTTGTCTGGGTGGCTCCCTGAGGGTGATTTGCATTTGGGGTTGCAGGTGCCATTTTTCCACCTTCAAGCAGTGCCAGGAGTGGCTGAAGCGGCTGAACCGAGCCATCGCCCGCCCCGCCAAGCCCGAGGACCTCTTTGCGTTTGCCTACCACGCCTGGTGCTTAGGAGTCTGTGTTGATGAGGAGGACCAGCATGCACATCTCTGCCGTCCAGGTAAGCTCCCAGCCTCTCTCCTTCCTGCTCTTCTGTCCAGCAGCACTGCAATGCAGGTGGAACTGTTGTTCATGAACTGATGTCTGGCCATGCCTTAAGCTCTGCTTAGCCGTAGCCCAAGTTCATCGCAGGTTGAAAGAGACTTCCAAGATCATCAAGTCCAACCAATCACCCAACCCTGTCTAATCAACTAGACCATGGAACTAAGTGCCTCATCCAGGCTCTTCTTAAAACAACTTCAGGGATGTTGACCCCACCACCTCCCTGGGCAGCACATTCCAATGGCCAATCTCTCTTTCTGTGTAGAATTTCTTCCTCACCTCCAGCCTAAACCTCCCCTGGCACAGCTTGAGACTGTGTCCTCATGTTCTGGCGCTGCTTGCCTGGGAGAAGAGACCAACCCCCACGTGGCTACAACCTCCCTTCAGGTAGACAGCAAGAAGGTCTCCCCTGAGCCTTCTCTCCAGGCTAAGCAACCCCAGCTCCCTCAGCCTCTCCTCATAGAGCTTATGCTCCAGACCCCTCCCCAGCTTTGTTGCCCTTCTCTGGACTGGATAGTAAACATCATCAACCTTGAGACTTCATAATTGGTAAGAGCTCATCTGCTCCTCATCACTGACACTCAAATGCTGTGACATTCCTGTGATCAGGTCCGTGGAGGTGCCTGGCTCCTCCTTGGACAGGCACAAAGCCAATCGTTGAATCCATAGAGAAAAGCAGAGTGCCGGTGGTGCCCTCGTGTGGCCTGGGAGCTTCCATCAGGCAACACAAAGTTCACTTGCAGTTTGCATTGTCTTTAAACAGCTTCATCATAGTATCAGTCAGGGTTGGAAGGGACCACAAGGATCATCTAGTTCCAACCCCCCTGCCATGGGCAGGGACACCCCACACTAGATCAGCCTGGCCAGAGCCATCCAGCCTGGGCTTAAACACCTCCAGGGACAGGGCCTCAACCACCTCCCTGCACAACCCATTCCAGGGCTTCACCACTCTCATGGGGAAGAACTTCCTCCTCCCCTCCAGCCTGAATCTCCCCACCTCCAGCTTCATTCCATTCCCCCTAGTCCTGATATCCTGACTGATACTATGATACTGCTTGACACTGGAGGAGCAAAGGCACCCAGGGTTTGCAAGGCAAGGATAAAACATGAGCCTAACCCTGTGTTAGCCTCTGAGAGCTGTCTGGATGAAGGAGCTGCCTGGGCTGGCTGCTCAGTACTCCTCTGCCCTGTGGTTTCTGGTGGCCACTTTGGAAGCCAACTCTGTCAGAAGGGCAGAAGTGGATTAAGTTAACACCCTCCCCACTCCCACACAGATGTGAGAAGGCTTTTCCCCTGCTGCCTTGGAGGCTGAGAGGTGACTTGATAAAATAAGCCCAGGAGCTCCCATGAGGTTCTCCGGCCTCTGAAGCAAGTTCCCTGCCATCCAGCTGTGCTGTGGTGTCTCTCCAGCCTGTGCTAGTTGCTGTGGAGTTGCCACTCACATTTTCAGGCATCTGCTTAGCCATCAGTGCTGTTCTCTGCTCTGTCCCTGCAGGAGACCACGTGAAATACCGATTTGAGATGGAGCTGGTGAGGATGGGCTTTGACTTGCAGAACGTCTGGCGTGTCTCTGACATCAACAACAATTACAAGTGAGTCTTTCACCACCCTTCTCTCCTCTTCCCTTGCCTTCTTGCCTTCACAATCCCTCTGCAGAGCAGTGGGTGACTCAGACTCCAGCTAATCCTCCTTCCTGGCCTGGGCAGATCAGCATATGTGAGCCAGATCCCCTTTCTTTCCACCTCTCACATCATGGAACTGGAGAAGGAGCACAGCTCAAACAGCAGAGCTAGCAACAGCTGTGAATGCTGACTCAGGTAGTTTGTAGTGTGGTGGCCATAATTTAGTCCTGATGACAGCTGGGGAGTCTTGGAGGAGCCATCCATTGTGGGCTTGCCTTTCTGGTCAGCCCTTCTCTCAGATGTTTTGTTCTGTTTGAAGTTAAAACCCCAAAGTTTTCAGAGTTGCTCAGCTCTGAGGAACGGGGATGAGCCAGGGGAGGGTTGTCAGGGTGCTCAGAGAATGAGTGAGCCTTGCTTGATCTGGTGCAGAGGAGGCTAAGGGCTGATGATCTACTGCAGTGTGCAGCTGCTGGAAGGGCATTTAGAAGGGTGATGGAGTGAGGCTCTGCTGACAGCATCCACTTCTGGGCTCTCCAGTTCAGGAAGGAGAGGGAACTGCTTGAGAAGGCCCAGCAAAGGGCTACAAAGGTGATGAGGGGACTGGAACATCTCTTGTGAAGAAAGGCTTGAGGGACTTGGGGCTTTTTAGCCTGGAGAAGAGCAGACTGAGGGGGGGATCTTATCAATGATGATCAATAAATGGTGGGTGTCAGGAGGATAGGACCAGGCTTTATGTAGTGGTGCCCAGTGACAGGAGAAGGGGTAACAGGCACAAATTTGAGCAGAGGAAGCTCCATCTGAACATGAGGAGGAGCTTCTTCTGAGGGTGGTGGAGCACTGGGACAGGCTGCCCAGAGAGGTGGTGGAGTCTCCATCTCTGGTTCAAAACCCACCTGGACCCATGTGGGGATTGGACTGGATCATCTCCAGAGGTCCCTTCCAATCCTTATCATTGTGTGACAGTGGCAAGGTGACTGAACAAGAGACAGCAGCCACAGGGTGCAGCTTGGGATGTGTTCACACTGGACATGGGAGAGGGGAAAATCCTTCCTCAGGCAGATTCCCAGAGAGGTGCTGGAGGTGTTGGCATTTCAGGTGTTGGAGGACACCCCAGGTTGGTGCAGAGCTCTCTAGAAGGCCTTTCCCACCAGCATGTCAGTGATTCCAGCCTGCCTCCTAATCCTGGAGGAGAGCTGCTGCTCTGGCTGGCTGCAGCATTAAGCCAGCAGGATTTGATTCAGCTTTGACAGAGGCTTTCATGTCTGCATTCCCTGTAATGCCTTTCTTCAAGCCACTGGTATCCATCAGTCTTAACCAGTAAAGGCATCCCCACCACCTGCAGACTGGGCAGTTCCAGGTCACCAGTTCCTGGTGGAGACCTTGAGAAGCCCTGGGGACGTCCCAGTGGAGTTTTGCAGTTTGCTGTCTGTCCTCTTCTCTCTTCCTCAGGATTCCAGGCAGCAGGCACTACATTTGGGGGTTGAATTACAGTTGCTGCTGGGCCACACAGACCACATCATTGCTCTTGGGCTCTTAGCATGACTTTGGTGGCATTTACAGCTTCTCCAGGCATGACAAATAAAACTTGGCTTCCTGAACTGTTGAGCTTTAAAGTGTGCAACCCCTGGATCCCTGCCCTAGGTAGAGCCTTCTACCTGTCTTGGAGAGCAGTTGGGCTAGATTTTAGGATGTGGTTCCCCCTGACTGCTTCAGAAAGCTCAGCTTAGCCTGGCCATTTGTGGTTCACTTCCCAGGCAGCAGCACACAGCAATCAGCCAGCTTCTCTAAAGACAGATGTTTTCATTTCCAGCCCAGCCAGGGAAGGAAGAACTTGAAGCAGACCTCAGTGAGCTGCCTGCAGGCCTTGGTTAGCTTTCCTCCACCTGCTGAGTTTTCTACCTGGGCATCCTGGCACAGGTCACAGCTTCCTGCAGACACCCAGATCTCAAAGGTGGTGTAATTTGACTTGTGCAACTCAGAAACCTGTTCTTCCCTTGCCACTTTGGGGAGTGTGTCTTGAATTCCTGCCTTGGCTTTTGATCGTTCCCACCTGCCTCTATTCACAGGGATCCGGTTACTCTTTAACTGTTTATAGGCCTTTTATCTTTGATTTCCCAGCACTGGCAAAACAGTGCTGTTACAGACAGGATACTCCAAGGGAATGGCTTTGTTCAGTGCCTTTCAAGTCTGCTCTGAGATGTCCTTATCTGGGAACTATTACCTTCTTCCTGGTGACAGCATCATAAAATGAGAGCAATACAAGCATATCATAACCACCCCTTTGGCCTCACAGGAGTCTGCTCTTCCAGCATGCACTGATCATAAAAGCAGTCCATGATCTCTGCAGGGCTCTCACATTTCCAGGCATCTCTGCACCCAGAGGCATGGACACAGCCTGCACTCCCCATCTGCTGCACCCATGCTGCCCGAGACTGGAGCTGTTCCCTGTCAGCCTGAGCAGCAGTCACCTCTGCCTCAGCCTCCATGCTCATTGACATGGACTCACAGAATGCATCTGGCTGGAGGGGACCTTTGAAGGTCACCTTGTCCAATCCCCCCTACAGTGAGCAAGGACATCTCCAACTACATCAGGGCCCCATCAAGTCTGACCTTGAATGTCTGCAGGGGTGGGGCCTCCACTACACCTCTGGACAACCTCTTCAGTATTTCAATACTCTCACTGTGCAGAACTTCCTCCTGATACCCAATCTAAATCTCCCCTGCTCCAGTTTCAAACCATTGCCTCTCATCCTGTTATCACAAGGCCTTCTTAAAGGTCCCTCCCCAGCTTTCTTGTAGCCCCCTTCAGGCACTGGAAAGGTGCTCTAATGTCTCCCTGGAGCCTTCTCTTCTCCAGGCTAAACAACCCCAACTCTCCCAGCCTCTCCCCATAGGAGAGGTTCTTCAGTCACCTTTGTGGCCCCCTCTGGACCTTCACCAGCTCCCTTTTTATCTCCTTTCCATGTGGCACAAGCATGGCTCCCTTTGCTGTGAAAAATGATCACTGAAGTTCTGTTCCTCTTCCCCCCTCCCCTCTCCCTGTGCCTCCTTCCTCTTCCCCCCTCCCTGTGCCTCCTTCCTCTTGCCCCCTCCCTGTGCCTCCTTCCTCTTCCCCCCTCCCTGTGCCTCCTTCCTCTTCCCCCCTCCCTGTGCCTCCTTCCTCTTCCCCCCTCCCTGTGCCTCCTTCCTCCTCCCCCCTCCCTGTACCCCCTTCCTCTTCCCCCCACAAACCAACCAACACCCCCAGCAAGCAATGCTCCCTCCCCCCTCCAAACCAAAACCAAAGCACCACAGCACAGCTCAAAAGAAACCCCTTTCTGGAAATCCCTGCCCAGGCAGCCCCCTGAGCTGTATCTGCTCATTCTGCCTGGGGAGGTGGTGGAGTCCCCAGCCCTGGAGGTGTTCAAGAGGAGATTGGATGTGGCACTTGGAGCCATGGGTTAGTTAGTCAGGAGGTGTTGGGTGACAGCTTGGACTTGATGATCTCTGAGGTCTTTTCCAGCCGAAATGGAATGGGAATAGGAATTGGAATGGAATAGAAATGGGAATAGGAATAGGAATGGGAATAGGAATGGGAATGGAATAGGAATGGGAATAGGAATTGAATGGAAAAGGAATGGGAATAGGAATTGGAATAGGAATGGGAATGGAATAGGAATGGGAATGGAATAGGAATGGGAATAGGAATTGAATGGGAATGGAATAGAATAGACCAGGTTAGAAGAGACCTTCAAGATCATTGCATCCAACCTCTCACCCAACACCACCTGATCAACTAACCCATGGCACCAAGCACCCCATCAAGTCTCCTCCTAAATGCCCCCAACGATGGTGACTCCACCACATTCTTTGATTCTATGATTCCCTGGTGTTTCCAGGGAGCTCCTGGTGGCTGGTGGATGCTCCACCACCTCCCTCCACCAAGCCCCTGGTGACTCCTCCCAGGTGCCCCATGTTTACCCTCACCCCAGCACAGCTCGTTGCTGTGCGCAGCAGTCAGGCTCCAGCGGTTTCCCACCTTGGCCCCAGAGACCTCCTTTAGCAACCTGCCAGCCTGTTTGCCACCTCTCATTCCTCTGTTGCCCAGCCAAGGTAAGCAATAGCTTACACAGCCCCGTTAATCATCCACCTGGGGTGTGGCAGGGCTTGCTGGAGAAGTGTGCAGCATTTGTCTGGTCCTGCTGGTTGCTTCCTTCTCCTCCTGAGCAGGTTGCTCAGCAGACTTGCTCCAAAGCTTCCCCTGCAGAAGTTTCCACCTTGAGCCCTCCTTGTGCATTGTAGGGTTAGGTCTGGAAGCTTTGGGGATTTTGTTGAGAAGGGCAAGGAGGCTGGGGAGGGGTCTGGAGCACAGCCCTGGGAGGAGAGGCTGAGGGAGCTGGGGTTGCTTAGCCTGGAGAAGAGGAGGCTCAGGGGAGACTTTCTTGCTCTCTCCAACTCCCTGAAGGGAGGTTGTAGCCAGGTGGGGGTTGGTCTCTTCTCCCAGGCAAGCAGCACCAGAACAAGAGGACACAGTCTCAAGCTGTGCCAGGGGAGGGTTAGGCTGGAGGTGAGGAAGAAGTTCTTCATAGAAATAGAGACTGGCCATTGGGATGTGCTGCCCAGGGAGGTGGTGGAGTCCCCATCCCTGGAGGTGTTCAAGAGAGGATTGGATGTGGTGTTCAGTGCCATGGTTTAGTTGATTAGATGGTGTTGGGTGAGAGGTTGGACTTGATGATCTTGAAGGTCTCTTCCAACCTGGTCTGGTCTGGTCTATTCTATTCTATTCTATTCTAGATTCTTCTGCTGAACATCAACACAAAAACTTCTGACTTTTCTGCTGGGGTCTTCAGTATGGTTGGGCTTGAAAGGGATCCCTGGAGATCATCCAGTCCAACCCCCCCATGCAGGGTCACCCATAGCAGCTTGCCCAGGATCACAGTGGCCCAGGGGGGTTAGAATCTCTCCAGAGGAGACTCCACAACCTCTCTGGGCAGCCTGCTCCAGGCCTCCAGCACCCTCACACCAAACAGCTTGCTGCTCCTGCTCAGATGGAATCTCCTGGGTTCCAGTTTGTGCCCATTGCCCCCTGGCTTGTCACTGGGCACCACTGACAAAAGTCAGGCCCCAGCCTATTGCCCCCTCCCTTTTAGCTCTTGCTGAGCATTGATCAGATCCCCTCTGGGGCTGTTCTTCTCCAGGCTCAACAGCCCCAGGTCTTTCCTCCCCCTTTCCACCTCACAGATCTCCAGACCTCCCAGCATCTTCACAGCCTCCATTGTACTCTCCTTGTAGTTCCCTGTCTCTTGCACTGGGGAGCCCAGAACTGGACCCAGAGCTCCAGCTGTGGCCTTTCTGCAGCAGAGCTGAGTGGGAGAAGAGCATCCTTTGAGCTGCTGGCCACTCTAGTTGGGGTTGCCCTTGCTGACTGCAGGGGGTTTGGACTAGATGACCTCTAGATGTTCCTTCCAACCCAATGCATCCTATGATTCTTGATCTCCTTGCCTGTTTTGTGTGCCCTGCTTCAATCTGGCTGAACTCCTTGAGGCTATCCTGTGTGATACCTGAGTTTGGTTGAATTCCATCTTCTTGTTTCCAGAGTTTTAGTGATTTCATTCCTAGAAGCTGTGCTCCTGAAGCTCTTCTGTCCTGACTCTACAAATTGGGAAGTGCTGGGCACCCCCTGTAGTGTTTCATCTGAAGTGTCAGGAAATGGCTTCCCTTTCCATTTCAGTGGAGCCCATTCCTGTGTAGACTCCAGAAGTTCCTCCAGATCCTGACAGGTCCTAACCCTCTCCCCTCATACCTTCATTCTCAGTCACACTTCAGTGCTGCTCTAATTTCCTGACAGACTTTCCACATGGAATCTGAGGCACTTCAGAGACATCCAAGCCTAGACATCCTGCCACAGACATCCTGGCTTTCAGCTTCTTAACCTGACAGCTTTAATTTTGCCTCTTGGATTCCTCACCTTGTTGTTCTTATCCCACAGACCAGCCTTGCTTTCTGCCTGGGGCTCTCTGAGAGGCTGTCTAGACACTGTGTGAAGTAGCATCTTCTAAGGTGGCAGGCAGCAGCACAGACTATATCACATTAGGTGCTGTACCATACCTCTTGCCACCAGGTGAGATATCCTGGGCTTGGGGGAGCATCAGCCCACCCTCTGGAGCTTGCTGCTGAGTAGTTTCATCCCTCTCAGTTTGCTTCTCATTTACCCTGAAACATTCCTTCTGAATGATGTGGGTCACAGCCCAGAGCTAGAGCTGCTCTTTGATGTTCCTTGCCCTGTCCAAGGAGTGTGTGCTGGAGCTCAGGTGCTTCAGTGTCCAGGCAGTGCTCTGTCTTTGCAGCCTGTGACCTGCCCTGCTTGCAGCTCTGTGCTGCAGCCAGAAAGGCAGTGACAGAGGCTGCAGTAACCAGCTACCCCCTGTGCTCCTTGATTCTCACCTCTGCCTCATTTCACTCCCGTTGCTCCCTCTTCTTCTCCCCAACACACTGGTTGGCTTGTCCCCCTCTTGCCCTTGGCTCCCCCCTCTTGCCCTTGGCTCCCCCCTCTTGCCCTTGGCTCCCCCCTCTTGCCCTTGGCTCCCCCCTCTTGCCCTTGGCTCCCCCCTCTTGCCCTTGGCTCCCCCCTCTTGCCCTTGGCTCCCCCCTCTTGCCCTTGGCTCCCCCCTCTTGCCCTTGGCTCCCCCCTCTTGCCCTTGGCTCCCCCCTTGCCCTGCTACTGATGGATTTGGGGTTGGGACAACCTGACCTGCAATGCTTCCAGGGATGGGGCACCTCCCACCTCTCTGGGCAGCCTGGCCTAGGGTCTTACCACCCTCATGCATGAAGTTTCTGCCTTTTCTAGTCTAAATCTCCCCTCATGTAGATGTGTGAAGCTGGCCAGTGGTGACCTGTTGTCTGCAAGCCAGAAAGTGGCAGACCCACATTTCCCAGAGGCTGCTTCTGGGTTTGCCTGTGCTGCAAGAAAGCCAAAATCCCACAGAAAGCAATGACAGTTCCCCTGAACCCTCAAGAATTCTTCCATCCAGGGGGTGATCTGAAGGCATCCTTGGGAAGGACTGGGGTACTTAGTGTGGGCCTGGAGGTCAGGCCTAAGATTGCCATCAGGGATGAGCTGGGAGAAGATAAATTTTGAGTCACTTTTCCCATGCTGAGACAGCTACAAAGAGGAAGAGCCATGGGCCTGCATGCCAAGCTTGGGAAATGTGAGCTGCTCCTCTCTTCTCTCTGCAGGCCTCTGGGATACAGCTTTCTGCTTGCCAAGTCCTCATCTTGCCTTCCTCTTTCTGTCTTCCAGGCTCTGTTCCAGTTACCCTCAGAAGCTGCTGGTCCCTGTCTGGATCACAGACAAGGAGCTAGAGAATGTGGCCTCATTTAGGTCGTGGAAGAGGATCCCTGTGGTGGTCTACAGGTAAATGCAGAACCCAAGCAGTGCTTTGCCCATGGGCTTCACACAGATGTGGGGCTTCTCTGCTGCTGCAGCTCTGCTCATGGAAGAGTTGAGTACTTCCCCACTGTTAGCTGGGCACACTGAGTTTCCCCCAGACCCACCACAGTCCTCCCAGAAAGCTGGGGACAGTCTTTTGAGCAGGGCCTGTTGTGACAGGACAAGGGCTGAAGGCTTCAACTAAAAGGCAGCAGCTTTAGATTAGAGAGGAGGAAGGAAATCATTTTATAGTCAGGTTGGTGAGAGCCTGGCCCAGGTTGCCCAGGGAGGTGAGAGATGCCCCAGGCCTGGAACCATTGCAGGTTAGGTTGTTTGGGGCTGTAAGCAACCTGCTCTGGCTGCAGATGTCCCTGCTGGGTGCAGGGGGGTTGGACTGGCTGGCCTTTAAAAGTCCCTTCCCACCCAACCCTGGGGGTGTGAATCTCTAGGTGCCACTTGGAAAGACATCTCAGCCCCCATGAGCCTGCTTGGCTGGTCCTGCTCTCACCAAGCTGTTCAGGCCTGGCCTTTTAGTACCCAGAAGCAAATCACTTCTGTTTTGACTGAGTTCTGAGAGTTTTGACAGCCTTCAGATAACAGAATGAAAATGTTTGCATGTGGCTGAGCTTTGTTGATTCAATAGCTGGTAAATGTTTCCTGGCCAACCTTCCAAAAGTAACCTGTACAGGAGGCTAGGCCCAAATGAAACTGAGTCTTGGAGGGTAGGGGAGGTGATCTCACATCAAAGAGCCCTCCTGGGAGACTGTAGGAGGCTGCTTGCATAGGTGCATGCTGGAAAACACATGAAATGGTTTCTAGGATAGCAAGCTTAGAGCAGCCCTCCAGTACCTGAAGAGGGCTTAGAAGAAAGCTGGAAAGGGACTTTTGACAAGGGCTTGTAGTGATAGGATGAGGGGGAATGGATGGAAGCTTCAGGAGAGGAGATTTGGCCTGGAGATGAGGAGGAAATTCTTTACAGTGGGGTTGGTGAGACACTGGAGCAGGTTGCCCATGGAAGCTTGAGTAGAGGAGATTTGAGCTGGAGATGAGGAGGAAATTCTTTACAGTGGGGTTGGTGAGACACTGGAGCAGGTTGCCCAGGGAGCTTGTGGATGCCTCATCCCTGGAGGTGTTCAAAGCCAGCTTGGATGAGGCCCTGAGCAAGCTGGGCTGGTGGAAGGTGTCCCTGCCCATGGCAGGGGGGGTTAAATCTCTTAAGGTCCCTTCGAACCTAAACCATTCTTTGAATCTTATCAATTGCCAAATGCAAGCATAGGGAAACAAACAAAACCCCCCACAGACAAGCTACAAAGAGACAAACACACACCCCCCAACCAACAGCACAGCCAAAACCTTGGCAAACAGCAGAGCTTCACCACAAAGGACAGCTCTGGGAAGTACAAGAGGCAGGGAGTTTCCACCTCCATTAACTCAGCATCTTCCTGTGCCCTGGTTTGCTGGCAGAGGATGCTGTGTTAGGTCTAGGAAAACCTCAGTTCCCCAGCAGAGCAGTAGGGAGTGCTGCTTATCTCCTGGAGCCTTTCCCACCTTGCAGCCAAGTCAGCTAAGAAGTTAATTGTTTCTGTGATTGCTTTTGCTAAAAATGGCCTGGCCCTGGAGCCTGGCCCAGTGTGGCTTCCCACCCTGGGCCACAGCCAGCTCTTTTGGCTCCTTACACAATTATTTTGTTCCTTGCTTGGTATTATGACTCTGATGGTACCTGGTAATTTACAGGCTGAGCTGCAACCCTTTGCAGCCTGGGATCAGATTAGAAGATGCTGACAAGCCATGGGACAAGATGGGACAAGTGCCTGCCCAGATGGCTCTCATTTCCCTGAGCTCTTTAGCCTTCACCTTCTGGCCAGGAGGGGCTGTGAGGGCCATGGTCCCTTCTGGAAGGGGAGGGAATGGAAAGCCTCACTCCTGGGTCTTCCTCCTCACTCCTAGCTCAGGAGAGTGGGGGCAGCTGGGCTCAGGTGCAGGCATCTCAGCAACTCTGTAACCCCAGGGGTGTTTGGTAGACTTGAGAGCTTTTGGAGACAAAGGCTGAGCCCAGAGCCAGTCAGGTCTGTAAGAGATGACAGCAAAGGTCCCATACAATCAGTTCTCCCTAATTTGGCTCTTAAGCAGAAGCTCAGGTCCCCACCTCTGAGTCCTTGGTGGAGATGCACAGGGAAGGTGCAGGAGTCTCCAGGCACCTTCACTCCTAAAGCCAGGCAGAGGCTGCAGTTATTTAGCTGACTACAGAGGCAGCCAGGCACTGTGAGCCAGCAGCTCCTTGTCAGCCCTGTCTGCACAGCCCCCTTCAGGAGACCTTGGGACCACGTTAGCAGGATTGCTCCTCACCGATGCTTGGCAACACCTTAGCCTCTCTTCATGCTACAGTGGCTGCCAGGGAGGACAGCAGTGTCCAAATAGTGGACACTGCTCCAGCCCTGTGGCTGAGTGCTTGGTCTCAGGCTGTCAGGTCATGCCAGAGAGAGCCAGGAGCTTAACCTAGGAGCTTGGGAAGTGAAAGCCCTTGCAAACATGCATCACAGTTGGGAACCTGCAGGTGACAGCTCTGCAAACCCTCCCTCAGCTCTTTCTTGTGTTTTGAGGTGAGCTGCTTGACTTTGCAGTGTGGATGAGTGTTCTTAGCCCAGCAAATGACAGAGAGGGCACTTGAGAGATGTTCCTTGGTGCTTTCTGGAGGAAGTGGCAGGTCCTGGAAGTGTCTGGATGTACTCTGGCTGTCTGCTCTGAGTGAGTCTTAACCCCCAGGAACACCTCATGCTCCAGCTCTGGTTTCAGAAAGGATCTCCAGTCACACAGGCTAGACAGAGGAGCCCCAAGAGAGGCTTTTTGTCCCTGTGAGTTGAAACACCATGGCCCCTTCTGCCATGCCAGTTACAAGGCAGGAGCTGCTTTGTCCTGGAGGGAAAACCCCCACAAAAATCCCTGCTGAGACCAGACCTGAAATGCTTCATGTGCCCATGCTGAGGACCCTGGCAGGAGAATGCAGTCAAGCTCTGGGCTCTCCCCTGACCTGGGAAGCTCCCTGCAAGCTGACTTGTGGTTTTGGGCTGTCCACAGGCATCTGCTGTGCTTCCTGCTGGCTGATGACTTCATGCTCACCCCATGCTGCCCATATTTCCTTGTGTTTATTGACATCTCATTGCACCTCCTGAAACAGGCTACCTCAAGGCCAACCTCTCCCCAGTGTTTGTGGCAGCACTGAGAAGTTTGTGCTGCCAGGAAGAATTTTTCTCCTGAGCTCAGGATGACTCTTTGGCAGTGACTGTGGTGTTGCATTAAGCAGGCTCCCTCTGACTTCAGGTGGCCTACACTGCTCAGCTGGTGTTCTACCCTCTGCACCCCAAAACAGTGCCAGCTGATCCAAGCAGGCTGTTGGGAGCAGTCCCTGGCACAGCACCTGCATCTCCCCAGAACGTGCTCAGGCACTGTCTGGGAAGGTGCTGGTTGGCACAGGCCAGGGTCTGTGGGTGTGCTAACAAACAAGCTTGGATGATCACAGCCTGGTGCTGAGGTCCACACCTTGGCTCTGTTTCATTTACTAGTATAAACAAAGCCACTGCTGCTGTCTCCAGCAGCCATCCTTGAGTGATCCTGCAGCCAGGAATAGATCTCCTGGGAGTGACTGCTCTGTGTCACCTTGCAACACTGAGCAGCAGCAGCAGCAGAGGAGGGCATTGGAAGGAAAAGGACCTCAGGCTGTGTGGAGGTCTTCAGCTTGAAGTCTTCATCAGCACTGTCTGTGAGATGTCCCTGATGGTCATACATTTTCTGTGCTGATTGAGGTGCCTCAGGAGAGGTCTTTGAGAAGCAAAAGCATTCCTGCAACCCACAGCAGGTGCTGGTGAGGCTCTGTGCACCACTGCTAGAGGGATCCAAAGCCTTGGACATGAGCAGGCACTGTGGGACAGCAGAGCCCCCTCAGAGAGTGGCAGCATGGGAGAGACCTTCCAGAGGGCTTCTGATAGCCATCACTGGCAGCTGAACAGCCCTTGAGTGATGGGTTGAGGCTTGTGCTAGTGTGAGGTGGGATCTAGAGGTGTTGCCTCCCCTACTTTGCCACCAATGCAACCTTTTCAGAGGTGGTGACCTACAAATCAATAGTTGGATGTGGCTTGTCAAGAACCTTGTCTAGATCTCCAGCTCATCTACAGAGCTGCTGCATGAGGGGTGGTGGGATAGGGAGGGACAAAGTGCTGTTGTGAAGAACTGAGCTGCAGGGCTGTCCAGGTTATTATCCTGCCTCCAAGAACCCCTCCAAGAAGGGGCCAGGCACCAGGAGGAGCATCTTGGGAAGGTTTAACAAATGGGGCAGCTGTGCAGATCTTCTGCCCTGGTCCATCTTTGGAGCAGCTGGTATCTTAGACTGCCCACAACAGATGCTCAGGAGAATGTGTGGTTGCATTTCAGGGTCACTTCCATGGCCTTGGTGTTGTGGAACCAGTTTATACTTCCACACTGCACTGTGGCAGTGACTCCAGTCTATGGTCTATCTGCTGTCCAGAAATGACTTCCTGTGTTTCTTACACACCTTGCAGTGCTTGTTTGTCTCTCTCAGGGGACAAATAAGGCCAGCTGAAGGTTCCATCTGAACAGGAGGAGAAACTTCTTTGCTGTGAGGGTGCTGGAGCAGGCTGCCCAGAGAGGTTGTGGAGTCTCCTTCTCTGGAGAGCATCCAGCCCCCCCTTGGCCACTGTGTTCTTGGGCAAGCTGCTGTGGGTTCCCCTGTGTCAGCAGGGAGGTTGGACTGGCTGATCTCTGGAGGTCCCTTCCAACCCGCCTGTGCTGTGGGTAATGGTGGTTTGAAATGGAGCAGAATATCCTGAAGGATGGCCAAGGGCTCAGGCCCAGCCAACATGGATTTAGGAAGGGCAGGTCCTGCCTCTCCAACCTGATCTCCTATGATCAGGTGATGCCTGGTGGACGTGGGGCAGGCTGTGGATGTGGTCTACCTGGACTTCAGCAAGGCCTTTGACACTGTCCCCCACAGCAAACTGCTGGCTAAGCTGTCAGCTCGTGGCTTGGACCACTACACTCTGTGCTGGGTTAGGAACTGGCTGGAGGCTGAGCCCAGAGAGTGGTGGTGAATGGTGCCACATCCAGCTGGCAGCCAGTCACCAGTGGCGTCCCCCAGGGATCAGTGCTGGGCCCTGTCCTCTTTCACATCTTCATTGATGATCTGGATGAGGGGGTCGAGTCAGTCATCAGCAAGTTTGCAGATGACACCAAGTTAGGAGCAGATGTTAGTCAGTTAGAGGGTAGAAAGGCTCTGCAGAGGGACCTTGACCGACTGGACAGATGGGCAGAGTCCAGCAGGATGGCATTCAACAAGTCCAGGTGCCAGGTGCTGCACTTTGGCCACAGCAACCCCATGCAGAGCTACAGGCTGGGGTCAGAGTGGCTGAGAGCTCCCAAACAGAGAGGGACCTGGGGGTGCTGATCGACAGCCACCTGAATATGAGCCAGCAGTGTGCCCAGGTGGCCAAGAGGGCCAATGGCATCCTGGCCTGCATCAGGAAGAGTGTGGAGCAGGGAAGTCATTGTGCCCTGTGCTCAGCACTGCTGAGGCCACACCTTGAGTCCTGTGTCCAGTTCTGGGCTCCTCAGTTTAGGAAGGACATTGAGAGACTTGAAGGTGTCCAGAGAAGAGCAACAAGGCTGGGGAGAGGCCTTGAACACAAGCCCTGTGAGGAGAGGCTGAGGGAGCTGGGGTTGCTTAGCCTGGGGAAGAGGAGGCTCAGAGGAGACCTTCTTGCTCTCTCCAACTCCCTGCAGGGAGGTTGTAGCCAGGAGGGGGTTGGTCTCTTCTCCCAGGCAAGCAGCACCAGAACAAGAGGACACAGTCTCAAGCTGTGCCAGGGGAGGTTTAGACTCGAGCTGAGGAGGAAGTTCTTCACCGAGCGAGTCGTTCGTCATGGGGATGTGCTGCCCAGGGAGGTGGTGGAGTCACCATCCCTGGAGGCGTTCAAGAGGGGATTGGACGTGGCACTTGGTGCCATGGTCTAGTCATGGGGTCTGTGTTGACAGGTTGGACTCGATGATCCTCGAGGTCCTTTCCAACCTTAGTGATGCTGTGCTACTGTGAAACGCCCTGTGCTGCCTCCCTGCTTGCGTGCAGGAGTGAGCGCAGCAGCGCGGGGGGCTGCCTGGTTTGCAGGGGCTGTCCCTGCCCTGGGCAGGGCTCTCAGCAGGCTCTCCCTTCCCCCGCAGACACGTGCGCAACGGGGCGGTGATCGCTCGCTGCAGCCAGCCCGAGATCAGCTGGTGGGGCTGGAGGAACGCCGACGACGAGTACCTGGTGACGTCCATTGCCAAAGCCTGTGCCTTGAACCCCGGGGGGAAGCTGGCTGCCGGCGCCCCGCACGCCGGGAGCGGCGAGGGCGGCGAGGCCTGCGAGGCCGACTTCGGTGAGAGCGCTCGGCCCCTCTGCTGCCCTGCCCTGCGCGGGGCGCTGCTCGCCGCTCCCTGCCCCTGGGCGCTGCTGGAGGGCTGCTACAGGGCAAGGTTCAAACCAAATGGATCACCTGGGCCCTGTCCCACCGTCCCTGGCTGCAGTGTCTGAGACTCTGATTGAGGGAGCTGTGGTTTGAACCTTCAGCCTGAGTCTCAAACTGCGCCAGGGGAAGTTTAGGCTCAAGGTGAGGAGAAAGTTCTTCCCAGAGAGAGTTGTTAGCCACTGGAATGTGCTGCCCAGGGAGGTGGTGGAGTCCCCATCCCTGGAGATGTTCAAGAGGGGGTTGGACGTGGCACTTGGTGCCATGATTTAGTAGTCATGAGGTCTTGGGTGACATCTTGGAGTTGATGATCTTTGAGGTCTTTTCCAACCTTATTGATTCTATGAGAGAGGCTGAGGGGAGACCTTCTCACTCTACAAGTGCCTGGTTGGAGCCAGGTGGGGGTTGGTTTCTTCTCCCTAGTAACAAGTGATGGGATGAGAGGAGACAGCCTGAAGTTGCACCAGGGGAGGTTTAGCTTGGGTACTAGGAAGTGTTTCTTCACCAAAAGAAGAGGAGGCTGAGGGGAGACCTCCTCACTCTACAAGTCCCTGGTTGGTTGGAGCCAGGTGGGGCTTGGTTTCTTCTCCCTAGTAACAAGTGATAGGATGAGAGGAGACAGCCTGAAGTTGCACTAAGGGAGATTTAGGTTGGGTACTAGGAAGTGTTTCTTCACCAAAAGGGTCATCAGACACTGGAACAGGCTGCCCAGGGAAGTGCTGGAGTCACCATCCTTGGAGGTGTTCAAAAGCCATTTGGATGAGGAGCTTAGTGACATGGTCTAACTGTTGTCTGCAGGGAGGTGCTAGGTTGTGGTTAGATTTGATGACCTTAAGGTCATTCCAACCAGGTGATTCTGTGGGTCTCTGGGCTTGCTCACAGCCAGTGCTGGGTGGCACTGGAGGCCTGTCATGGGAGGGAGGGAGGGAGGGAAGGAGGTGCTGGTTGCTCAGTGCATGCTGTCTTTGCAGACTCGTCCCTGACTGCATGCTCAGGTGTGGAGAACGCAGGAACACCTCAGAAGCTGCTGATCCTTGACGCCAGGTCCTACACTGCAGCTGTGGCCAACAGGGCGAAGGGAGGTGGCTGCGAGTGTGAAGGTACAGAGGGCTGAGCACACCCCAGAACATCCTCCCCTTGGACCTGCTTTGCTGGGTGGGTGCTAGAGTTGAGTCAGTGTTCTGGTGCTCAGTTGCTGGGAGCACTGTCTCATATGCAGAGGCCATTACTCCAGGTGCATCGTTGCTGGCCCATGAGGCCTTGGTAGAAAAACTGCTGGAGCCCAGGAACGGTGCTGTGAGGGTACAGCTACACTCAGCATGAGGAGGGAGCTGCTGCAGTGGCCACAGCTCTCTCTCATTGTTTCTCTCTCTTGTGTTCAGAGTATTACCCAAACTGTGAAGTTGTGTTCATGGGCATGGCCAACATCCATTCCATCAGGAACAGCTTCCAGTACCTGCGTGCTGTCTGCAGTCAGGTGCCAGATCCCAGCAAGTAAGTGGCTGTTCTCTGCCCGAGTCTGATGCCACAGCTCTTAATGTCCTAGGGGTTTTTCCTTCCCTTCTCCTTTTTCCTGTCCCAAGTTACCTCCCTCTGCCTTCATTTTCTGATGTGGTGTTCACAAAGGTGCTTGCATGCTGCTTGTTTTGAGCCGTGGTGACCAGAAGGGAGGGCTTGCAGCACTGCCTCAGTGTCACCTGGCTGGGGGTGTCCCCTGAGGGCTTTTAAAACATTGCTGCACCTGGGGAAAAAAATGAAATTAGGGGTTGGATTCTTTGTGCTCATTCCCAGGTTGGTTGTTTTTTGCCACTAAAGAGCTAAGCAACCTCCAGAGAGGTTGTGGAGTCTCTGGAGATGGAGACTTTCAAGGACCACCTGGATGTATTCCTGGGCGGCCTGCCCTAGGTGATCCTGCTTTGACAGGGGGGGTTGGATTAGATGCCTTCCAGAGGTCCTTTCAACCCCTACCATTCTGTGATTTTCTTGCCTTTTGTACACCTTCTAGCTGGCTTTCAGCCCTGGAGAGCACCAAGTGGCTGCAGCACCTCTCTGTCATGCTGAAGGCAGCAGTGCTGGTCTCCAGCGCGGTTGACCGAGAAGGGCGTCCAGTGCTGGTTCATTGCTCAGACGGCTGGGACAGGACTCCACAGATTGTGGCACTGGCAAAGATTCTGCTGGACCCTTACTACAGGACCATGGAGGTATGGTTCGTGCTGTGCTTCTAGCTCTTGGCAGCTTTTGTCTGGGAGTCTCTGGAGAAAGGAGCAGGCAGTAAGTGCAGTGATGTGTGAGAGCTGCTGCTGTGGGCATTGGGTTTTTCCATCCTGTGTTCTCAGGGAGCTGTACCTCACTCCCCTGCCCAGCTCGGTGAAGTGCCCTGGCAAATGACCTCTTGTCTCCAAGGCTCAGCTGCTTCCCTGCTCATTAATTGTGCATATTCCCTAAGCTGCCTGCTCACTGCTTAGAAACAACAACTGTTGGGCAGTGTTTGGAAACCTCTGAAGCTCAAGTGGCTGTGGTCCCAAACCAAGCCCCCAGTGCAGCCTCCTCTGCAGCCCTTTAGGAACACAAGGGGTCTGGAGCACAGCCCAATGAGGAGAGGCTGAGGGAGCTGGGGTTGCTTAGCCTGGAGAAGAGGAGGCTCAGGGGAGACCTCCTTGCTCTCTACAACTCCCTGAAGGGAGGTTGTAGCCAGGTGGGGGTTGGTCTCTTCTCCCAGGCAAGCAGCACCAGAACAAGAGGACACAGTCTCAAGCTGTGCCAGGGGAGGGTTAGGCTGGATGTTAGGAAGAAATTCTGCATAGAGAGAGCAGTTGCCCATTAGAATGTGCTGCCCAGGGAGGTGGTGGAGTTGCCATTATTGGAGGTGTTTAGGAGGAGACTTGATAGGGTGCTTGGTGCCATGGTTTAGTTGATCAGATGGTGTTGGATGATAGGTTGGATGCGATGATCTCAAAGGTCTCTTCCAACCTGGTCTGGTCTGGTCTCTACTCTACTCTACGACTGCACTGCACTGCACTGCACTGCACTGCACTGCAGGTGGATGGAGCTTGCCTTGTCCTGCTGCCTGCCTCCAGCAGGGTGCCTGCAGTCAGTTCTCATCTTTCATTCACAGGGCTTCCAGGTGCTGGTGGAGTCAGACTGGCTGGATTTTGGCCATAAGTTCGGTGACCGCTGTGGTCACCAGGAGAAGGTGGAAGATCAGAATGAGCAGTGCCCAGTTTTCCTCCAGTGGCTGGATGCTGTTCATCAGCTTCTGAAGCAATTTCCTTGCCTCTTTGAATTTAATGAAGCCTTTTTGGTAAGCAACAGGGATGCAAACATCTCTTTCTGCCTTGCCAGCTGTGAGCAGAGGCAGAGGGAAGGCCTGGTGGTGTTTGACTGTGCTCTAATTGAGAGAAGGCAAAAACTGAGTTCTTCAAAAATGGGAAAGTGTCTGGGTAGTGTTTGGGCTCTCTGCTGACATTCCTGCCATACCTTCACCCTCTGGGCCCTGCCCTGCCCTGCACTTGTGGTATTTTGACCTGGTTCTGTAGCCATGATGCTTCTGCTGGCCTCTGGTAGCTGCCTGCAGTTTCCAGCTCCTCCCCGTGGGCACTGCAGGCTCAGTGCCCAGCAGGTTACCCAGTGATGGGAGGTTGATGTTCTCTGGTTTCCTGAGTCACATCTTCTCCAGGTCCCCTTCTAGCCCAGTGGGTTTGGGCACCAGTAGCACTGCTTCAATGAGCAGCCTGGTTTGCCTATCTTGGAGCAATAGGAGTCTGAACTGAATGAATTAATCCCTGCCTTATCAAACAACACAGGTTAGGGATAGAGAGGGATGGGTTTGGTATCACTTGGCAGTGGCTTTTGCTTTCATCTAAGTGATTCTTGTTGCTGTCCCCTCTCTGTCCTGCCCTGTGTGACCACGAGGACAGCGCTAGGGTCACAGGCTGGGCGCAGAAGCCATCCCAAGGAGCGGAAGACATTTCCCCTGTAGGCAGGAGGCACCATGACAATTGTTCCCCTTCTGCTGCTGCAGGTGAAGCTGGTGCAGCACACCTACTCCTGCCTCTATGGGACCTTCCTTGGGAACAGCCCCTGCGAGCGAGAGATGCACAACATCTCCAAGCGGACCTGCTCCGTCTGGTCCCTCCTGCGGGCCGGCAACAAGAACTTCCACAACCTTCTCTACATGCCAGGCTCTGAGCAGGTCAGTAGAGCTCCTGGCCCAGCTTTCCAGGCTTTTCACCTGCCAGGCACCAGGGATTGTGTGGGGAGAGGCTGGAGGGGTTTCCTCCTGCGTGCCTCTCTGATCCCGAGCGGTTGTTGCAGGTGCTGCATCCCGTGTGCCACGTGCGAGCGCTGCACCTCTGGACAGCGGTGTACCTCCCAGCTTCCTCACCACACCCTCTGGGACAGGATGATATGGACATTTATCCACCCCCTGGATCTCAGAGCCAGGAGTTCAGTGGCAGATGTTTGGACAGGTAAGAGCCTAGAGCTCCAGGCCCAGGTTGTTGCCTACCCACAGGCCGCCTTTCCTTCCCTGCTCATTGTAGTTCCTCTCTTGGACGTGTTGCTCTCATCTTTCCCGTGGAGGACAGGAGCTCTGCCGGGTTGTAACAAGTGACAGGATGAGAGGAAACAGCCTCAGGTTGCACCAGGGAAGGTTTAGGTTGGACATTAGGAAGAGCTTCAGTGAAAGAGTGGTTAAGCCTTGGAGAAGGCTGCCCTGGGAAATGGTAGAATACCATCCCTGGAAGTGATCACAAAATGTCTAGGCATGACACTCTGGCACATGGTTTAGAGGAGACTTGGCAGTGTTGGGTTAACTTGATGGTTTGTAAAGGCCTTCTCCAACCTTGATGATTCTGTGACTGTCCCAGCCACTTGGAGAAGGAGGTGCACAGCTCCCTGCTGCACCTAAAGAGACTGTAGAGGCCAAGCTGTGTTGTATTTGAGCTCATGCTGCTGCGCTGCCCCTCCCCACCCACCCCATCTTCTGTAGTTAGGGACATTTCCCTTCCCTCATCTCTTTCAGCTGGAATGAGGGAAGGTTCAGGAGCTGTGCTCTGAGGTCTGCTTTGCTTTTGGGTTCTAGATTACCAAAGACAAGATCTATGGATGACCTGCTCTCAGCCTGCGACTCCAGCAGCCCCCTGACCCGCACCTCCAGTGACCCCAACCTGAACAACCACTGTCAGGAGGTGCGGGTGGGCCTGGACCCCCGGCATGCCGCTGCTGAGGGAGCTGAGCTGCACCTGGGCGAAGGCAGTGCTGTGGGAGAGGTGCAGCAGGTGGAGGAGCATGAGGAGAACACTGCCCTGCAAGCCAATGGGGCCAGCGACAGCCCTGCTGAGCGTGGAGGGCAAAGAGAGCAGCTGAGCAGCCAGGTGGCTGTGGCAGCCAGCAGAGCCTCTCTGGAGGCAGAAAAAGGAACTGGAGCATGCCCAGAGGAACTGGCTGGCACTGGCACATGTCCAGCTCCAACCCCCTCTGGACAGCAGAACACTGACCAGGTCTCCACCAGCTCTGCAAAGCAGTCAGAAACCTGTCCCCAGGAGCCTCCGAAGGCGCCTGGTGTGGTGTCAAACGGAGGAGGCTGCCCCAAGAGAAGCGTCACCTGCCAAGACATTCCCAGCCAGGAGCCCCTGGCACCGAGCGCCCCTTGTCTGGACATCCCAGGCCCTGCCGCGGGCATTCCCTGCCTGGCCACAGAGAAGGGCAAAGGCGAGGCTGGGGGTGTGCCCTGCGAGGAGCCCGGCCGGCCGGGCAGGATCCCGCCGGAGCAGTGCCGCAAGCCCATTTCCCAGAGCCAAAGCAGCGAGTTCTCCTTCCTGGGCTACAACTGGGACAGCTTCCAAGGAATGGTGACATCCCTCCCCAATGGGGAGCCTGTCCCCAGGCACCTCCTCTCCTATGGCTGCTGTGGCAAGAGGCTGGGCAGCAAACCCCTGCGGGCACCCGGGCTGTGCCTCAGCGGCCAGTGGCCTGCCAGGGAGGGTGGGAAGCCCTGGCTCTGCTCCGGCCACGGCGGCAGCCACTTCGCAGGCCCCACGGGCAAGCCCGCCCGCTCCTGGCTGCCCTGCCACCTGAAACAAGCCTCTGGGCCCAAGCACGTGCCACCAAAATGCCCCTCTCCCGTGCCTCCTCTCTACCTGGACGACGACGGGCTGCCCTTCCCCACGGACGTGATCCAGCACCGGCTGCGGCAGATCGAGGCCAGCTACAAGCAGGAGGTGGAGCAGCTGCGCCGGCAGGTGCGGGAGCTGCAGCTGCGCCTGGACATCCGCCACTTCTGCGCCCCCCCGGCCGAGCCCCCCATGGACTACGAGGATGACTTTGTAAGTGACTGCCTCCAGCACCCCACCCTGGCCAGCCCTGGTGCCTGCACCTCCCTCACACCGCCCTCTCCCACCCACAGTTCTCCATCTCCCGCTGTTGGAGCTGGGGGTTAGCGCTGTCCCTGTGTTTGCTCAGCCCTGTTCCCCTCCTCTCCATGCGCCCTGTCCTCTCGCCACCCACAGGTATCTCTGCTGCTTGAGGAGCAGTGGCTGCTTCATGGTCATCACAGGCTATGAGAGCTGGGGCTGTTCAGCCTGGAGAAGGCTTCAGAGAGACCTTAGAGCAGCCTTCCAGTACCTGAAGGGGGCTACAGGAGAGCTGGGGAGGGACTTTTGGCAAGGGCTTGTAGTGACAGGATGAGGGACAATGGCTTTGAGCTGGAAGGGAGGAGATTGAGACTGGAGATGAGGAAGAAGTTCTTTATAGTGAGGGTGGTGAGACACTGGACAGGTTGCCCAGGGAGGTTGTGGGTGCCCCCTCCCTGGAGGTATTCAAGGCCAGGTTGGATGAGGCCTGGAGCAGCCTGGGCTAGTGGGAGGTGTCCCTGCCTGTGGCAGGGCAGTTGGAGCCAGATGATCTTTAAGGTCCCTTCCAACCCAAACCATTTTGTGGTTCTTTACCTCCTTGTATGGAGTCACCCATGTGCCCCTCACCATCACTGAGCATGGCTGGGTGGGGACTGCCTTGGACCCTGCAGTGGAGGCAGCTGAAGGGACCTGGGACTTGCCTCTGTTTGCAGACGTGCTTGAAGGAGTCGGACGGCAGCGACACTGAGGATTTCTGCTCTGATCACAGTGAAGAATGTTTGTCAGAAGCAAGCTGGGAGCCTGTGGATAAGAAGGAGACTGAGGTATGTGTCCTGTTCTGGCAGCTGGAAGGCAGCAGCAGAGGAGGTTTCTTAGCAGCTAACTTTGGTGACTATGCCAGCAGAGTGTGGTCTGGAAGCAAGGCAGGGTCAGCCCCCCCCTTCCCTTTAACAGAATGGCACCTGTGGGGTAGGCTTGCTCTGAGCTGGCCTGCTGTGCTCCAGAGTCACACCTCAGCCTGCTCTGGGGCCCTGAGACCTGCTGGCTGTGCTGTTAGGGAGTGTGAGCTGATGAGGTCTGGTGTCTGCCCTAGGTGACGCGGTGGGTTCCAGACCACATGGCCTCGCACTGCTTTAACTGCGACTGCGAGTTCTGGCTGGCCAAGAGGAGGCATCACTGCAGGTAAGCAGCATCACACTGTGGTTCCACCCTCCTGGGACATTAGGATGTTAGGAAGAAGTTCTTTACACTGAGGGTGGTGGAATGCTGGAACAGGTTGCCCCAGGAAGGTGCTGGAGACCCCGTCCCTGGAGACATTCAAAGCCAGGCCTGACGAGGTCTGAGCATCTAGTTGGGGATGCCCCTGCTGACTGCAGGTGGGTTGGACTAGGGCACCTTTAGAGGTCCCTTCCCACCCAAGGCATTCTATGATTCTTCTCAGCCAGTTTCTTCCTCACAAAATGCCTGTCAGTGATGTTCTTTCCCTTCTGCTCCCAGGGGAAAGTTTTAGGTCTTGCCTTTATTTGCCAGGCCTCATCAATTCCCTGCAGGTTTCCATTCTGCATTGTTCTGGCTTCTGTTTTCCCAAGGCCTTTGATCCTTCTCCCGGGTAGTAGTGCCCATGAGACTCTTTTCAGTGCCAGGCAGCACAGAGGCTGTGGTACATACTTTGACATGCCCATGTTGACAAGTAAGGCTGGCACTTTGCCCCTGAACTGGATCCTTTGTGCTTGCAGAAGTTCTGCCGCGGTGCTCCCAGCTCTCTCTCTCTCCTCAGTGCTTTTCTTACTCCTCAACAGGAACTGTGGGAACGTGTTCTGTGCTAGTTGCTGCCACCTGAAGTTGCCCATCCCTGACCAGCAGTTGTATGACCCTGTCCTGGTTTGTAACTCCTGTTATGACCACATCCAAGTGTCTCGTGCCAGGGAGCTGATGAGCCAACAACTGAAGAAGCCCATCGCCACGGCTTCCAGCTGAATGCCACACAGGGGACCTGTCTTAAGCCCAGCCTTTTCTCTCGTGGGTTTGAAGGGTGACTCTGCCTCCAGTGGGATTGTGAAGGCCCTTGGTGCAACACTTGAGCACCAAGCTTGAATGCACTGTCTTCAGCCTGGAGCAGAGGAGCTCAGATCAGAGAGTACGTATGGTGTGTGTCCCCACTCTGCTGCTGGTGGGCCCATACACTCTAGTCTGACAGCCTGGGGCTGAAGAGGGGATTGCAACCTCTTTTGTGGGCTGGAAAGCAATGTTTTCACAGATATTGCCTGTGCAAAGTACCCCCCAAAGCAATAGAAAGGCATGTTTAGAACCAACCCCCCCTCCCAAGGCAGGCTGCTGTGCGAGGAGGAGGAGGAGGAGGAGGAGGGCAAACTCCAGGTGGTACCGCGTGCTTTGGAAGGGCCTCAGCCTGGAGCAGTTCTGTAGATTCTCTTTCCATGAGTGTGATTTGTGATCAGCTTGGTGACCAAGACTCCTCAGCCACCACCAACTGATGCTTTTCTCTTGTGCGTCCGAGAGAAATCCCTTCTGGCTGAGAAGGCGCCCGGCAGAGCCTGCCCGTTTCCATGCTCCGCTGGGACCGGTGATTGCACTTAGTGACTCTGCCCCTGCCCCCCAGCTCCGTGGGGAGATGGGAGCTTGGCCTTCTCACCTCTGCTCTGCTTCGCCTGCGGCCGTGCCACAGCCCGGCGCTCCCGCAGGACCGGCGCCTGATCCTCTCCTGGCATGGAAACGGAACTCCTGCTCCCGCGCGGCTCCTCCCGCCCTCTGCTGCCCTCCGCTCTCCACTTCCTACTGCTCTTGATCCTGAAAACTTGATACCTTGAGGGTATAGGCCATAATGTGTTGTTTTACCTCCTGGGAATGTGCTGTCTGGTGTCTGTGAGGGTTTCAGTCCAAATGCTGCTATATATTTCTGTGCACTTAATGTAACCCCAAGAAGGGAGAAGGAAGCATCGATACCAAAACGGGGGTGGGGAAGGACCCTGGCTGACGTAGACACTACAGGCTGTGCCCTTCACTTCAGGATGTACAGCCCAGCTGCAGTGACAAATGTGACCATGTGGCATCTCTTCAGTGGTGGAAACAATCTCTGTGGCTTGCCCCAGTTGCTACCTAAATTGCCTCTTGAATTTGACTTCTCTTTCCCTTTTGTTTGTTTGTCTCCTGTACAGCAAAGTTCAGAGTTGCCAACTCGTGGTGGCCTCTCTCTACTCCTCCTTTAAAGTAGAGAGTGCAGGGATCCCAGCTCACTCCTTAGGAAAAGGAAGAGGGCTGGAAAGATGGAAAGGTTGAGAAAGAAAGGGGCCTTCAGGTGGGCTTTTGTTTAATCCCTTGTCAGATCCCTCTGGGAGCATCCATCCTGCCTCCTTTCTAAGGGTGTTCTGGGGAAGAAGCATTTGCAAGTTCTTGGCAGGAGTGCAGGATTTCTTTCCAGCTAAAGGAAACTGCCCAGTCTGCTCTGCACCTCATCAGCTGAGACTTTGGTCTGTGGCAGGGAGGACCTGTGAGGGCATTTTGTCTGGTAGCAAGGCAAAGTACTTGGCACTGCTGTGCCCTCCCAAGGCTGTTGGCTAATGGTTGGTCATCTCCACGGGGATGGCATCATGACCCTTTCCTGCACTTGGATGTGTCAGCCCCTGGTTGTGTGAATCCTGGTAGTGCAAGCAAAGCTAGCATCATCTGAAGACCCTGTACTTCCTTGGACTCTGCTTCTTTTCCATCCTGGGAACAACCAATATGGCTTTGGGAAGAGAAGGCACCTTGCTTCAGATCCTCCCCTGCCTTGTACCTTGCAGTCGTTGCCAGACATGGAAGGGCGACCGTCGGGCTGGCAGAAGAACCTGGACTTGCTGCTGCTCTGCACATGTTGGCATGGCTGCAAGCAACGAGGAAGCCAGAAACTAGGTACTCCTGGCCCTTCTGTTCAGGCCATTAGTCCAAACTGCTTTTAGCTCTCGTGAGTTTCAGCGTCACAACGTGCTGGCCAAAAACTCTCAACTCAGTTCGATAGCCTTGTGACAAACAAAATGTGCTGTACAACTCAAGCCAGGCAGAATAAAATCTCTATATTAGTGCTGCTGTCTCTGGGCCTCTTCTTTCCTTCCCTGGGAGGGGAGCTGCTGGGGGTGTTTGGCCTGCAGAAGAGGAGGCTCAGGGAAGACCTTCTTGCTATCTACATCTACCTGAAGGGAGGTTGTAGACAGGCAGAGGTTGGTCTCTTCTGCCAGGCAACCACAACAAGAGGACACAGTCTCAAGCTGTGCCAGGGGAAGTTTAGGCTGGAGGTGAGGAGAAAGTTCTTCCCAGAGAGAGTTGTTAGCCATTGGGATGTGCTGCCCAGGGAGGTGGTGGAGTCCCCATCCCTGGAGGTGTTCAAGAGGAGATTGGATGTGGCACTTGGAGCCATGGTTTAGTTAGTCATGAGGTGTTGGGTGACAGCTTGGACTTGAGGATCTCTGAGGTCTTTTCCAACCTTACTGATTTTATGATTCTCACACCCTTGTTTCCCAGGTTGCTCTTCCCTGCTCCCTTTTCCAAGGGAAATTGTGTGTCCTCTCTCGCAAAGAGGAAGCCAGGGTAGGACACAGAGCACCCTGTGCTGCAGGGAAGGGCAGTAGGCAGCGTTACTGAATACAAATCATGAAAGATGGCAGGACAGTCTGCTGGTTAGCTTAGGCTCTGGCCTTAAGAGCTGCAATGTCCTCCTGGCAGGCAGTGGAAGGCTGGCTGCTCTTGTAGGAGCCTTTGGCTTCTCATCACCCTCTGGGACACTGCATCTGCAGCACTGGAGCATGTCCAGAGAAGGGCCATGAGGATGAGCAGAGGGCTGGAGCACCTCTCCTATGAGGACAGACTGAAGGAGTTGGGGCTGTTCAGTCTGGAGAAGAGAAGGCTCTGAGGAGTCTTTATTGTGGCCTTCCAGGATCTGAAGGGGGCAGGGGGCTCCAAGAAAGCTGGGGAGGGACTTTTGAGGGGATCAGGGGGTGATAGAACTGGGGGGTGGGGGGTGGAGCAAAGCTAGAAGTGGGGAGATTCAGATTGGATGTGAGGAAGAAGTTGTTCCCCATGAGGGTCGTGAGAGCCTGGCACAGGTTGCCCAGGGAGGTGGTGGAAGCCTCCTGCCTGGAGGTGTTTGCAGCCAGGCTGGAGGTGGCTGTGAGCAACCTGCTGTGGTGTGAGGTGTCCCTGCCCATGGCAGGGGGTTGGGACTGGCTGAGCCTTGAGGTCCCTTCCAACCCTGACAATTCTCTGATTCCATGAGTTCCCCCTCAGCATTTTACTGAGACACTCCTGACACATTGTGCCAGGCTGGGTAGGCCAGTGAAGGCCTCTGCCAGTGAGCACTGAGCACAGAACACTGCATTGTGGCTCCATGAATATAAAGCCATAACGTTCCAACAGCTTCAGCCTGAGGTCATCTCTGCAGCGCTGCAATGTGCCTAAGCCCAGCACAGAGAGGGAGATCAAAGCCTTCCCCTATCAGTGCTCCAACTGCCCTGGATTCTTTGCAAAGTAGCAGCCAGAACTGCTTGCGATGGTCCATAATATCTCATCAGCCCCTGAACAAAACAAACAGGAGTTAGGTGTAGGGGGAAGCCGGGTCAAGCTTGCCCTGCTCGGTGCTGTTCAGCTGCGAAGCCATTAATAGTTAAAGCCAGAACTGCAGGGGATGGGAGAGGACAGTTAAGCCTTGGTTATGAGAGGAGGAAAGAGGAACGCGGGGTGTGTGTGTGTGGCCTTCATCTGAACCCTGAGTGCTGAGCAGGGAAGGGTTTGAGGTGTGAGACAGGGACAAAAAGGGGATGCAGGCTCTCTGAGGGTGTGTCTGGGGGGTTTCTGTCCAGTCCACTTTCAGGGCAGAATTTCAAAGCTTCACATTTCTTAGCCAAAATGTTTGTCTTCTGTCACAGTGACCTTTGGGTCCTGCCATTTATGTGGGGGCTCTTGGCTATCCCTCTATCTCCTCAGTTGTCCTGGGGAGTTGTAGCCAGGTGGGAGTTGGGCTCTTCTCCCAGGCAAGCAGCACCAGAACAAGAGGACACAGTCTCAAGCTGTGCCAGGGGAGGTTTAGTCTGGATGGTAGGAAGGAATTCTTCATAGAGAGAAAGTGAGTGACCATTGGGATGTGCTGCCCAGGGAGGTGGTGGAGCCACCATCACTGGGGGTGTTTAGGAGGAGACTGGATGGGCTGTTTGGTGCCATGGTTTAGTTGATCAAATGGTGTTGGGTGATAGGTTGGACTTGATCTCAAAGGTCTCCTCCAACCTGGTTTATTCTATTCTAAGATGTGGCACTGGGGATGTGGTTTAGTAGTCATGAGTTCTTGGGTGATAGGTTGGACTGGATGATCTTTGAGGTCTTTTCCAACCAAAACTATTCTAAGTTTAAGGCATGAACAGCTCAGAGGCTGCTCTGCCAAGAGAGCCTGAAGGGACCATCCCCTCTCCTCCTCACCCTGGCCTGCTGAGTCAAGCACATTCACTGCCAGAGAGCTGGGAAGCTGGTCCCTTCCTGCTGCACCTCCTGCTCTAGGGCTGTGTCTGGCGTGACCTGGCACAAGCAGTGAGGCACTGAAAGGTGTGAGGCACAGCTCTGCTGGGAGCACTCTGGATGTCAATGGGAAACATCCTTCTGTATCCAGGAAGTCATCTGCTATAGAACAGAATAGACCAGACCAGACCAAAGCAGGTTGGAAGAGACCTTCAAGATCATCGTGTCCAACCTATCACCCAACACCATCTCATCAACTAAACCATGGCACCAAGCAGCCAGGTGCTGCACTTTGGCCACAGCAACCCCAGGCAGAGCTACAGGCTGGGGTCAGAGTGGCTGAGAGCAGCCAGGCAGAGAGGGACCTGGGGGTAGTGGTTGACAGCCACCTAAACATGAGCCAGCAGTGTGCCCCGGTGGCCAAGAAGGCCAAAGGCATCCTGGCCTGCATCAGGAAGAGTGTGGCCAGCAGGAGCAGGGAAGTCCTTGTGCCCTGTGCTCAGCACTGCTCAGGCCACACCTTGAGTCCTGTGTCCAGTTCTGGGCTCCTCAGTTTAAGAAGGACATTGAGAGACTTGAAGGTGTCCAGAGAAGGGCAAGAAAGCTGGGGAGGGGTCTGGAGCACAGCCCTGTGAGGAGAGGCTGAGGGAGCTGGGGTTGCTTAGCCTGGAGAAGAGGAGGCTCAGGGGAGACCTTATTGCTGTCTCCAACTCCCTGAAGGGAGGTTGTAGCCAGGAGGGGGTTGGTCTTTACACCCAGGCAAGCAGCACCAGAACAAGAGGACACAGTCTCAAGCTGTGCCAGGGGAGGTTTAAGCTGCAGGTGAGGAGAAAGTTCTTCCCAGAGAGAGTTGTTAGCCATTGGGATGTGCTGCCCAGGGAGGTGGTGGAGTCCCCATCCCTGGAGGTGTTCAAGAGGGGATTGGATGTGGCACTTGGAGCCATGGTTTAGTCATGAGGTGTTGGGTGACAGGTTGGACTCCATGATCCTCGAGGTCTCTTCCAACCTTGGTGATCCTGTGATTGAAGTAATGCAGAACACAATCTGAGGAGTGCTGAGGAAATGGGGGTGGGTTTTGGTTTGGGGGTTTGTTGTGTGAAACAAACTTCCCCCACCCCCCAACTTTTCAGGTTTGCACTCTGAACTTCTGGCTCTTTGTGCTGAGCAAGCTTGACACAGCTCTGAAGAGAATAAATTGTTGGTGAGGAACTTTAAAGTGCAGAAGCTTCCAGGGAAGAGAACAGCAGGAGTTCACCAGAGGTTAGGCCATTAATTCTTTGGGTAAATCCTTCCACAGCACAGGGTTGTAGCTGGGATGACAACCTGACAACATCTCAGCTCCTTCCTGCTGCTGCTCCTGGCTCAGATTAATGATGAGTGTGCTGAATCTGCCAAAGAGGGACAGAGACTGAGAGAAATAATCAGCCAGGGTGCTGAAAAAGGAGGGGGGTTGGGGGGGGGAACCCTCTCTTCTGATGTCTCCTTATCATTCTCCCTCCTTCTGTTTCCTGTATTACCTGCTCTAATCTGAAGTGGGGACCTCTGTTAGCAGCCCCACCCAAAATACTTAGAATCAGAGAATCAATAAGGTTGGAAAAGACCTCAGAGATCATCAACTCCAACCTGTCACTCAAGAACTCATGACTACTGAACCATGGCTCCAAGTGCCACGTCCAATCCCCTCTTGAACACCTCCAGGGATGGGGACTCCACCACCTCCCTGGGCAGCACATCCCAATGGCTAACAACTCTCTTTGGGAAGAATTTCTCCTCACCTCCAGCCTAAGCTTCCCCTGGAACAGCTTGAGACTCTGTCCTCTTGTTCTGGTGCTGTGCAGGAGGCAATGGTGGGGCTGAGGACACTGGAAGGGCTGCTGGGACAGAAGGGGCTAAGGGCACAGATGGGGCTCAGAGAGATGGTGATGCTTAGGGGGCTGGGGGTGCTGCTGGGGCTGCAGGGATGGAAGGGGCTAAGGGCACAGATGGGGCTCAGAGAGATGGTGGTGCTTAGGGGGCTGGGGGGGCTGCAGGGACTGAAGGGACTGAAGGGGCTAAGGGCACAGATGGGGCTCAGAGAGATGGTGATGCTTAGGGGGCTGGGGGTGCTGCTGGGGCTGCAGGGATGGAAGGGGCTAAGGGCACAGATGGGGCTCAGAGAGATGGTGGTGCTTAGGGGGCTGGGGGTGCTGCAGGGTCTGAAGGGGCTAAGGGCACAGATGGGGCTCAGAGAGATGGTGATGCTTAGGGGGCTGGGGGTGCTGCAGGGTCTGAAGGGGCTAAGGGCACAGATGGGGCTCAGAGAGATGGTGATGCTTAGGGGGCTGGGGGTCCTGCTGGGGCTGCAGGGATGGAAGGGGCTAAGGGTACAGGTGGGGCTCAGAGAGATGGTGATGCTTAGGGGGCTGGGGGTGCTGCTGGGGCTGCAGGGATGGAAGGGGCTAAGGGCACAGATGGGGCTCAGAGAGATGGTGATGCTTAGGGGACTGGGGGTGCTGAAGGGACTGAAGGGGCTAAGGGTACAGGTGGGGCTCAGAGAGATGGTGATGCTTAGGGGGCTGGGGGTGCTGCTGGAGCTGCAGGGATGGAAGGGGCTAAGGGCACAGATGGGGCTCAGAGAGATGGTGGTGCTTAGGGGACCGGGGGTGCTGCTGGGGCTGCAGGGTCTGAAGGGCCTAAGGGCACAGATGGGGCTCAGAGAGATGGCAGTGCTTAGGGGACCGGGGGTGCCGCCGGGGCTGCGGGAGCCCCGGGGCTGCGGGGCCGTGGTCCGTCGGGCCGGGGCAGCGCCCCGTGACGGGGCAGGAGCCGGCCCGGGCCCGTTGCCGGGGTCACGGCGGCCGTTGCCTGTCGCCGGGTCCGTTGCGGGAGAGCATCAGCCGCGGCGCCCTCACCGCTATGGAGGAGCAGCAGCAGCAGCCCTTGCCCCTGTCCATCAACCCCGAGGCCTTCCCGGCCAAGCTGTGGCGGCTGGTGAACAGCCCCTGCGTCCGCTCCGTGCGCTGGGACGGCCGCGGGCAGGGGCTGCTCATCGACGAGCAGCTCTTCGTGTCCGAGGTGCTGGACGCGGCGCCGAGCGGCGGCGAGGCGGCGGCAGGGGACGGCGGCTTCTTCAAGACCAAGAGCTTCCCCAGCTTCATCCGACAGCTCAACCTCTACGGCTTCCAGAAGGTGTCGAAGGGGCTGGTGCTGGCGCCCAGGCCGCTCTCCAGAGCCGACGGCGGGGGCAGAGCCACCAGCTTCCTGCACCACTTCCACAGCCCCCACTTCTGCCGCGGCCGCCCCGACCTGCTGGTGCACCTGAAGCGCATGACCAGCGCCAACAAGATGAGGCTGGCAGCTGGCCTGGAGCTGCCCAGCCGCCCTGCCAGCCACCTCCAGCAGCTGCCCGGCAAGAGGCTGCACCGGGACCCGCTGCTGCTGCTGCTGCCGTCGTCCTCAGCCGCTGCCAAGACCAACAGTCACGGTGAGACGGGCTGGGCCACGGGGGGAGGGCTGGGTGGCATGGGGGGTGTAAGGTCAGTGCTCTCGGGAGGGAGGAGGGTTTCCTGTCCTAGCTGCTGCTCACTCAGTTCCCTGCTGTGGGAAAATAGAATCATAGAACTGTTAGGGTTGGAAGGGACCTCAGGGATCAGCCAGTTCTAACCCCCCTGCCATGGGCAGGGACACCTCCCACTACAGCAGGTTGCTCACAGCCACCTCCAGCCTGGCTGCAAACACCTCCAGGCAGGAGGCTTCCACCACCTCCCTGGGCAACCTGTGCCAGGCTCTCACCACCCTCCTGGGGAACAACTTCTTCCTAACATCCAATCTCAATCTACCCACTTCTAGTATTGTTCCATTCCCCCCAGCCCTATCACCCTCAAAAGTCCCTCCCCAGCTTTCTTGTTGGTCCCCTTCAGATCCTGGAAGGCCACAAGTGGTTGTTCTTCATGCCACTACATCTGTCAGCAAGCATGGGGTAGTGTTGTTCACGTATTCCCTGTCTTCCAGTTCAAGAGGGACAGGGAAGTACTTGAGACAGTCCAAGGGAGGGCTACCAGGATGCTGAAGGGACTGTAGCACTGCCTGGGGAGGAGAGGCTGAGAGCCCTGGGGGTGTTCAGTCTGGAGAGGAGAAGGCTGAGAGGGGATTTAATAAATGTCTATCAATATCTGAGGGCTGGGGGGCAGGAGGGAGGGGACAGGGACAGGCTCTGCTCACTTGCTCCCCATGATAGGACAAGGAGCAATGGATCTAAACTGCAGCACAGGAGGTTCCACCTCAATATGAGAAGGAAATTCTTCCCTGTGAGGCTCCCAGAGCCCTGGAGCAGGCTGCCCAGAGAGGCTGTGGAGTCTTCTCTGGAGCCTTTCCAGCCCTGTCTGGATGTGTTCCTGTGTGACCTGTGCTGGATTCCCTGCTCCTGCTGTGGCATGGGGGTTGGACTTGGAGATCTCCAGAGGTCCCTTCCACCCCCTGCCATCCTGAGATCCTGTGTTTCAGTTGGCCTGTAGGCTGCAACACAATCCCTGTGGTGTTCTACGCCAAGAGCCCCCTTGCCTGACCTCCGTGGAGCTGCCGCAGCGCTGCCAAAGAACACCACTCCTCCTTGCCTGTCAGTGGGGCTGCTTAATCAGCTCTCATTAAACCCCTATGAAACAATGGATCATGGCAAATGACAGCTGGGGCATCCTGTCAGCTTTATGCAAAGGAGTAAAGAATCCTGGTAGTGAGATTTCTGTCAGCTGGGTTCTGAACAAGAGTTAGGAGCTGGACAGCTTTAGAAGAGGGTTGAAGCAGTAGGTGAAAACAAACAGAAAGTTATCTTGGAGGAAAGCCCCACAACACGTTTCCTTTCTTTCTAACCCTCCCTGGAGAGGATCTGACTTTTCCAAGGCAAGTTTGAGCTCCTGAAGGATTGCTCCACAATTTCCACATAAGCTGGAGAGCATCGTGGTTGATGGTGTGTGAGGGAGGTGCATCTTGTTTGGTAATGGTTCTGGCCCAGCGGGGCTGTGGGCTGCTCCCAGAAGGGCAGCGCTGCTTCCCATGGTGATAAAACATGAGGGAATGGCCTCTAATCGTGCCAGGAGGGGTTTAGGTGGGAGATTAGGAAAGAAATTATCTGCTTCAAGAGTGGTCAGGGATTGGCACAGGCTCCCAGGCAACCAGCACCAGAACAAGGGGACACAGTCTCAAGCTGTGCCAAGGGAGGTTTAGACTCGAGGTGAGGAGAAAGTTCTTCACCGAGCGAGTCATTCGTCATTGGAATGGGTTACCCAGGGAGGTGGTGGAGTCCCCATGCCTGGAGGTGTTCAAGAGGGGACTGGATGTGGCACTTGGTGCCATGGTTTAGTCATGAGGTCTGTGTTGATAGGTTGGACTTGATGATCCTTGAGGTCTCTTCCAACCTTAGTGATACTGCGATACTGCCCAGGGAGGCGGTGGAGTCACCATCCCTGCAGGTGTTCAAGGAGCCTGTGGCCATGGCACTTGGGGCTGTGGTTTAATGGCCATGGTGGTGGTGGGTTGGTGGCTGATCAGGTGAGGGTCTGGATGATCTTAGAGGTCTCTTCCAACCAAAACTGTTCTCTGGCTTTAGTCATGAGGTCTGTGGTGCCAGGTTGGACTCAATCCTTGAGGTCTCTTCCAACCTTAGTGATACTGTGACACTGTCACCTTCCTGGCAGCTGGGGCAGCAGGTGGGTTGGTTCAGCACAAGGCTCTGAGGAGAAGACTTGAGCAGCCTGCTTGTGGCTGGCTCTCAGAGCAGGCTGGTGCAGCATGTGGGTTTCAGTGCAGCAGCAGTGACAGAAGCAGCTGGGGGTCCTGCCTCCTGCAGCACCACCTTGGCTTGAGGAGAGAGCAGGGGATGATGGTTCTTGCTCTTGGTTTCAGAGCAGGAATCTCTGTGCAGTTCATGTGGTGGTGTCTCTGGGGTGTGTGGAGCTCCAGCTGGGATGCCAAGGGAAGGGAAGGAACTGCTTTCAGTGCCAAGGCTTGGCAGCATTTCAGCTCAAGATTTGGTGTTAACATTGTTAGGACTGAGGTGAGTCACTGCAGACCTTGGTGAGATCTGGCCTGGCTGATGTCATGCAGACCACTGGGAGGGCAAATGCTGAGGAGGATGAAGCCTTTGAATGTTCTGCCCTCTGGTTTTAGGGGTGCAGTTTTGGAGAGCTTCTGCTCTTGGAGTCAGTTTCTAGAAGGAAAGGAGAAGGAAATGGTTGGGGTTTGTAAGCAGGCTGACAACCTCCTGTGTGCTGTGCCCTGGCTCTTCAGTGCATGCCGTTGCTGTGCATGGGAGGTAACTGGACAGAGAAAAGGTATTTTGTGTCTGCAGAGCACTGGCCTGTTCCAAAAGTCTTGCAACATGGAATTCTCTGTTAAGCATCCAGGAACAATTCCTGTAAAGCAAGGGATGCTTCATCACTTGGCCTCCTCTGGTGTCTTCTTTATGTGCTAAAATGAGGGATAGTCTTCACTATCTCTCTGTCACTATTCACTTGAAGATGTCCAGAGAAGGGCAACAAGGCTGGGGAGAGGCCTTGAGCACAGCCCTGTGAGGAGAGGCTGAGGGAGCTGGGGTTGCGTAGCCTGGAGAAGAGGAGGCGCAGGGGTGACCTCATTGCCCTCTACAACTACCTTAAAGATGGTTGTAGCCAGGAAGGGGTTGGTCTCTTCTCCCAGGCAAGCAGCACCAGAAGAAGGGGACACAGTCTCAGGCTGTGCCAGGGGAGGCTTAGACTCGATGTGAGGAGGAAGTTCACCGAGCGAGTCGTTCATCATTGGGATGTGCTGCCCAGGGAGGTGGTGGAGTCCCCATCCCTGGAGGTGTTCAAGAGGGGATTGGATGTGGCACTTGGAGCCATGGTTTAGTCAGGAGGTCTGTGGTGACAGGTTGGGCTCAATAATCCTCGAGGTCTCTTCCAACCTTGGTGATTCTGTGATACTGTGATTTCCCTTTCCAGAGGGAGAATAGAGACAAAGGCATTCCCATGCTTCAGTTCCTTTGGGGCTTATATAGGATAGAAGAGAATAGAATAGAATTAACCAGGTTGGAAAAGACCTTTGAGATCATCAAGGCCAACCTCTCACCCAACACCATCTCTTCTCCCAGGCACCCAGCACCAGAACAAGAGGACACAGTCTCAAGCTGTGCCAGGGGAGGTTCAGGCTGGATGTTAGGAAGAAGTTCTTCCCAGCAAGAGAGATTGGCCATTGGGATGTGCTGCCCAGGGAGGTGGTGGAGTCCCCATCCCTGGAGGTGTTTAGGCAGAGCCTGGATGGGGTGCTTAGTGCCATGGTTTAGTTGATCAGATGGTATTGGGTGAGAGGTTGGACTCCATGATCTCTGAGATCTCTTCCAATCTGGTCTACTCTACTCTACTCTACTCTACTCTACTCTATTCTATTCTATTCTATTCTATTCTATTCTATTCTATTCTATTCTATTCTATTCTATTCTGATACTGCCTTTCATTTCATGTGCAAGCTCCTTTCCTCAAGGCTTGTTTCACCTCCTGTTCTCCCCCCTGCAGGACTGCTGACCGTGGGAGATTCTCCTCAGCCTTATCTCGACAGTTTCTTTGCCTACCCCTACATAGCCTCCTCTCCCCAGAGCCATGGTGCTTCACCCACCACAAGCTTCAGCCAGCCTCCAGTGCCTTCCCTGGCATGGCAGAATGCTCTGGAGCTGCTCCCAAGGCAAGGGGCTGCCCCAGCTTTGCCACACAAAGGGGCTGCCTTCCCGACGCTGCGGAGCTCTCCGCCGGAGGTGACCTACTCGCTGCGCACCGTCTGCTCCGTCCTGCCCATCCACCAGTGGGCTCAGAGCATCAGCACTGCCCTGCCAAAACACAGCAGCTCCTCTCCTTCACTGCAGCACTCACAAGCCTACTCTCCAACAGGTATGGGAAACATTTCTGCCTTTGCTTTTCATAGAATAGAATAGAGTAGAACAGAATAGAGTAGAGTAGAATAGAATGGAATAGAGCAAAGTAGAATGGAATAGAGTAGAATGGAATGGAATGGAATGGAATGGAATGGAATAGAATAGAATAGAATAGAATAGAATAGAATAGAATAGAATAGAATAGACCAGACCAGACCAGACCAGACCAGACCAGACCAGGTTGGAAGAGACCTTCAAGATCACCAAGTCCAACCTATCATCCAACACCACCTAATCAACTAAACCATGGCACCAAGCACCCCATCAACTCTCCTCCTAAACACCTCCAATGATGGTGGCTCCACCACCTCCCTGGGCAGCACATTTCCATGGCCAATCTCTCTGTCTATGAAGAATTTCTTCCTAACCTCTAGCCTAAACCTCCCCTGGTGCAGCTTGAGACTGTGGCCTCTTGTTCTGCTGCTGGGTGCCTGGGAGAAGAGACCAACCCCCACCTGGCTACAACCTCCCTGCAGGCAGTTGGAGAGAGCAAGAAGGTCTCCCCTGAGCCTCCTCTTCTCCAGGCTAAGCAACCCCAGCTCCCTCAGCCTCTCCTCACAGGGCTGTGCTCCAGACCCCTCCCCAGCCCCCTTGGCCTTCTCTGGACACCTTCAAGAGTCTCAATGTCCTTCTTAAATTGATGGCAAGTCCATTCTCACAGGTTGCATTGGGTTGGAAGGGGCCCTCAAAGGTTGTCTTGCCCTACCCCTCTGCAGGCAGCAGGGACACCTCCAAGCAGATCAGGCTGCCCACAGCCACCCTGAGTCTGATCTTGAATGTCTCTTAAGCAGAGGCAGGAGCTGAGAAGCTCTGTGTTTAAGAGGGGGTGAGCAGCACCAGGTTCCCTTGAGAAAAGCAGGCTGGATAGGTGAGGGCTCACCAGAGCAGCTGGATTCCCTCCTTCCATCTCTGGCCATGCTGCTCTGGATGCAGCCCAGGCTGCCATTGGCCTTCTGGCCTGCCAGTGCCCATTGCTGGCTCCTGTCCAGCTCCTCACCCACCAGCACCCCCAAGTCCTTCTCTGCAGGGCTGCTCTCAATCTCATCATGCCCCAGCCTGGAGTGATGCCGAGAATTGCCCTGGCCTAGGTGCAGGACCCTGCACTTTACCCTGTTGAACCTCATGAGGTTCTCCTCAGTCCTCTTCTGCAGCCTGTCCAGGTCCCTCTGGATGCCATCCCCTCCTTCAGTCCTATCAGCCACACCACTCAGCTGCTGAGGGTGCCTCAATCTCTCTCTGTGTATCACTGATGAAGGTATTGAAGAGCCCTGGTGCCAGTACAGACCCCTGAGTCACGTCTTGTCGTGCCAGGTCCTGTCCCCTGGGTGATACATCCTCTGTTAGGAGGGAAAGAAAGAGCTCCCAGGGGCAGAGAGGGGACTGTTCAGCAGAGGCAGGAGCTGAGAAGCTCTGTGTTTAGGAGGGGGTGAGCAGCACCAGGTTCCCTTGAGAAAAGCAGGCTGGGTGTTAGTAATGCACTTGTAGAACTCGTTGTAGCATTCATCTTGCCGAAGGTTCATCTGAATGTGTAATAGCTGCTTGCATGTGCCTGGGCTTGCCAGCCAGATTACAGCCATAGCCTGTAGAGAGAAACAGGCACCTCCCAGAGGCTGACTCATTCCAGCTTTCTTAGACATAGCCCTTTGCAAGGCAGCTCTCTGCTTCCAGCAGCCCCTTTCAGCTTGGGCTGTGCGGAGCCCTCAGCTGGGCACTGGGGCAAGGCAATCAATCCCACCCCGGTGCCCTGGTTCAGACAGCATTCTGCCCCCTTTTCCCCTTATCACAAAGGCCTTGGCTATCACCCTCACTTTCATCAGCCTTTTGATTGGTAAAGGCTTGGAGCTGGCACACTTTTTGTCTCCCAGCCCGTGCCAATGTGTCCATTGAGCTGCAGGGATAGGCACAGCTCCATTCCCTCTTTGAGTAGTGGTGACCCAGCTGTCTGAGGAGCAACTGCCTGCTCTTGGGCATAACTTTTGGATGGGACAGAAATACATAGATTCACAGAATGGTTTGGGTTGGAAGGGACCTTAAAGGTCATCTAGTTCCATCCCCCTGCCACTGGCAGGGACACTTTCCACTAGCCCAGGCTGCTCAAGTGTTCTTAAGGTTCTTCATAGTAGCATCATAGAATCAGTCAGGGTTGGAAGGGACCACAAGGATCAGCTAGTTCCAACCCCCCTGCCATGGGCATTTTAACTGCTGGAGCTGTAGCCTTCAGCAAAGCTTGTGATTGATTGGTTCCCATCCAGTGAAACACTGAGAGCCCACAAAATGAGATTGTCTCAAGAGCTTGGAGGTGCATGCCAGGATGTGGTGTTAATGCTGTCATCCCTCTAGCTAAGTGTCACCTGCAGGCTTTTAATGCAACTCAGCCATTTGTTTTTTCACCCAGGGCTGAGAAAACAGGATTTAGTGACTGCCTGAGTGAGTCCCTAATGAATAGCTCTCTGCTGGGCAGACAAGAACACTAGCCTTCACCAGAGGTCCCTGCAGCTCATCATTTCCTCTGACAGTAATCACAGAGTGTGAGGGGCTGGAAGGGACCTCAAAGCTCATCCAGCCCAACCCCCCTGCCAGAGCAGGGTCACCCAGAGCAGCTCACACAGGAACACATCCAGGTGGGGTTGGAATATCTCCAGAGAGGGAGACTCCACAACCCCCCTGGGCAGCCTGCTCCAGGGCTCTGTCACCCTCACAGGGAAATCATTCTTCCTCCTGTTTCCATGGCACTTCCACTGCCTCAGCTTCCACCACTGCCCCTGGTGCTGGCATTGGGCATCCCCCAGCAGAGCCTGGCTCCAGCCTCTGGGCACTCACCCTGCACAGCTTTAGCAACAGCAATGAGCTCACCTCTCAGGCTGCTCCTCTCCAAGCCAAGGAGCCCAAACTCCCTCAAGCTCTCCCCATAAAGAAGATGTTGCACTGCTTTCATCATTTTTGTGGCTCTGTGCTGGACTCTTTCAAGGAGGAGAGCAGAGGCACAGCAAGCATGGACTGCTGCTCCTCCAACACACATCAGCCATGTGGGCTCAGGGAATTAAGAAACCATCACACCAGCTGTACTGAATAGAACTTCAGGAACTTGGCTGTTTCTCCCAACCTGTGGCATGCCTAAAATAGAATCTTAGGATGGTAGGGGTTGGAAGAGACCTTGGTTGGAAGAGATCCTTGAGTCCAAGCTCCCTGCAAAGCAGGACTGCTCAGGGCAGGTCATAGTAGTATCATAGTATCACAGTATCAGTCAGGGTTGGAAGGGACCACAAGGATCAGCTAGTTCCAGCCCCCCTGCCATGGGCAGGGACACCCCACACTAGATCAGGCTGCCCAGAGCCTCATCCAGCCTGGCCTTAAACACCTCCAGGGCTGGGGCCTCAACCACCTCCCTGCACAACCCATTCCAGGGCTTCACCACTCTCATGGGGAAGAACTTCCTCCTCACCTCCAGCCTGAATCTCCCCACCTCCAGCTTCATTCCATTCCCCCTAGTCCTATCACTAGGTCACATAGGAACACATCCAGGCAGGTTTTGCAGATCTCTGGAGGGGATCTAGAGAGCATGTGTGTGACAAGGCCTTCATTCCCCAGCTGACCTACTCTTTGTGCACCTTTCCTTTCTCCACTGTGCCTCCAGGAAATCTCCTTGTGGTTTCTGGGTGTCTCTGTCCATGTCCCTCTCACAGCACCAGCCCTGATTTTAAAGCTTATTTCTTCCACTCACATTTGCTCTGTGGTGGAGGCTCCTGCCCCCTGTAGCTGTCCCTCCAGGACAGTGCTCTACACATCATCTGTGCTGCCTCCCTCTAAGCTGTGATTGAGATTGTTGGATCACAGAACTGTTTGGGTTGGAAAAGCCCTTTAAGAGCATGGAGTCCAACCATTCTCTACCCCTGCCCTGGCTGCTGTCAAACCATGGCCCTCAGCACCACATCCCTGTGTCTGTACAGAGTTCAGGGTATGGGGGAATCTTGGATTTGGCCAGGGGAGCGATAATGTTCCTGGCTCACTCTCTGTTCCCTTTTGTGCTCATGGAGTCAAAGGATGTTAGGGGTTGGAAGGGACCTCCAGACATCCTCATGTGCCTGAGGAGAGAGAGAGAGAGCTCATCAGGATCACCTAGAGGGCCATGTCCAGCTTGGCTTTGAAAGTCTCCAGAGAAGGAGGCTCCACAACCTCCCTGGCAGCCTGTGCCAGAGTTATTTCCTAGCACACTGATTGTCTCCATCTGTGACTTCTGAGGGGGTTTTGAGCTGCTGAGTCTAGAGCTGATACCTTCTTGGAACTATCTACTCCAACACCAAGATTATTAATCATAGACTGGGCTGGGCTGGAAGGGACCTGAAGGGGGCTACAAGAAGGATGGAGAGACTGGTTCCAAAGGCCTGCAGTGACAGGGCAAGGGGCAGTGGCTTCAGACTAGAGGGGAGCAGATTTAGATTGGATGTTAGGAACAGGTTCAGCACCATCAGGGTGGGGGAACACTGGAGCAGGTTGCCCAGGGAGGTGGTTTGGGCCCCATCCCTGGAGATATTCAAGGTGAGGCTGGACAGGGCTCTGGGCAGCCTGAGCTAGTTGGGGATGTCCCTGCTGGCTGCAGAAGGGGTTGGACTGGATGGCTTTTGGATGTCCCCTTCCAACCCAGACCATTCTATGACTCTGTGATTCTTAAAGGTCATCTAGTCCAACCTCCCTGCCACAGGGGACAGCCTCCACTAGATCAGGGTGCTCATGGACCCTCGTTGTTGATTGACAGCTAAGAACTGATCATTACCTGTGTGAAGAGAGTTTATGTTTCCTAAGTGCAGAGCTGTGGCTGGGGGCTTTAGGAAACTCATCAGGACAGGGGTGTTCCACATCTGCATAGCTGACTGCTCTCTTCTGACAGGTCAGCACTGGCTAGGGCACACCTTGAGCCAGCAGTGTGCCCAGGGGGCCAAGAAGGCCAAGGGCATCCTGGCCTGCATCAGGAAGAGTGTGGCCAGCAGGAGCAGGGAAGTCCTTGTGCCCTGTGCTCAGCACTGCTTAGGCCACACCTTGAGTCCTGTGTCCAGTTCTGGGCTCCTCAGTTTAAGAAGGACATTGAGAGACTTGAAGGTGTCCAGAGAAGGGCAACGAGGCTGGGGAGGGGTCTGGAGCACAGCCCTGTGAGGAGAGGCTGAGGGAGCTGGGGTTGCTTAGCCTGGAGAAGAGGAGGCTCAGGGGAGACCTTCTTGCTCTCTCCAACTCCCTGCAGGGAGGTTGTAGCCAGGTGGGGGTTGGTCTCTTCTCCCAGGCACCCAGCACCAGAACAAGAGGACACAGTCTCAAGCTGTGCCAGGGGAGGTTTAGGCTGGAGGTGGGGAGGAAGTTCTTCCCAGAGAGAGTTGTTAGCCATTGGGATGTGCTGCCCAGGGAGGTGGTGGAGTCCCCATCCCTGGAGGTGTTCAAGAGGAGATTGGATGTGGCCCTTGGAGCCATGGTTTAGTTGTCAGGAGGTGTTAGGTGACAGCTTGGACTTGATGATCTCTGAGGTCTTTTCCCACCTTACTGAGTCCATGTCTAACCATTACCAGCCAGCTCCCCCTCACTGCTCCCTCACTCTTGAAGTGCTTCATTCAATTGAGCAGCATGACTTGCCCCCCAGCTCCCTGGGGCCCTCCACCAGCAACCTCACTTGTGAGCAGTGATGATTTGTTCCTACCTGCTGTGTTCACTGCATCCCCAAGGTTGAAAGAGACCTCACAGATCATGGAGTCCAAGCTGTGTGGCATCTTTAGGCCAGCTTGGTTTGTAAAGGGGCAGCTCTGCCTCCTGTGCTGCTGCTGCTCCTCACTTTGTGAACAGAGTTTCTGGTGCTGGTTTGGTGAAAGCTTTGTGGCAAGCCACATATCCTCCCAGTGAGAGAACAGTTTGCTTACCTGCTGGAGGTCTCTCAAGAGGGTAATGGAGGGTGGCCTCTCTGCCACAAAAAGAAGTCTTGTTGACTCCACCCTGTTATATATTACCCAGTGTCAACTCAGCCTCTATTCCATTCCATTCTATTTCCTTCTAGTTTTTTCCTTATGCAACTCTCAGGTTTGTAGCTTGTATTTGCTCTAACATACCTCTTGTCAAGGGTGAGGGCTGGGCTGGCCTCCAGATGAGTGGCAGATGCTCTCTGTGAAGCCCTCTGCCTTCATTGAGCAGAGAAGTTCAATCACAGAATCAGTTCTGGGTTAGCTCAAGCCAGGAGACTTCTCAATAACTTCATTTAGAAACAGTGGTTTGCAGAATCATGGAATGGCTCAGGTTGGAAGGGACCTCACAGATCATCTCCTCCAACCTCCCTGCCCTGGGCAGGGACACCTCTCAGCTGCTCGAGGCCTCACCCAGCCTGGCTTTGAACACCCCCAGGAAGGAGGCAGCCACATCCTCCCTGGGCAGCCTATTCCAGAGTCTCACCACCCTTGTACTGAAGAACTTCCTTAGCTCCAGTCTAACCCTGCTCTTCCTCAGCTTCAAACCATTCCCCCTTGGGCTGTCTCTGGACACCCTGATGAAAAGTCCTTCTGCAGCCTTCCTGTAGGATCCCTTCAGGCATTTGAAGGCAGCTCTAAGGTGCCCCTGGAGCCTTCTCTTCTCCAGGCTGAGCACCCCCAGCTCCCTCAGCCTGTGCTCACAGCAGAGGTGCTCCAGCCCTTGCATCATCTTTGATTTCCCTGCCTGGTTTCCTTGTCACCTCTTTGAATATCCAGAGGAACCTTCACCACATTTGAAAGACTGTCCTGGGACTTCTGTGTAAGAGAATTTATGATGCAGAGCAGCCAGCCCTGGTCTTGTCCTGTGACCTGTGCTCTTTGGTGACCACTGCTCGTTCGAGGCTGGGGAGAGACCTCGAGCCCAAGCCCAACGAGGAGAGGCTGAGGGAGCTGGGGTTGCTTAGCCTGCAGAAGAGGAGGCTCAGGGGAGACCTTCTTGCTCTCTCCAACTCCCTGAAGGGAGGTTGTAGCCAGGTGGGGGTTGGTCTCTTCTCCCAGGCAAGCAGCCCCAGAACAAGAGGACACAGTCTCAAGCTGTGCCAGGGGAGGTTTAGGCTGGAGGTGAGGAGAAAGTTCTTCCCAGAGAGAGTTGTTAGCCATTGGGATGTGCTGCCCAGGGAGGTGGTGGAGTCCCCATCCCTGCAAGTGTTCAAGAGGGGACTGGATGTGGCACTTGGAGCCATGGTTTAGTCATGAGGTCTGTGGTGACAGGTTGGTCTTGATGACCTCTGAGGTCTCCTCCAACCTGGGTGATTGTGTGATTCCCAGGGCTCTGGGCTGGCTTGGTTACAGCCCCACTGTCAGCACTTCCACTTGCATAAGTCAGGGTTCCTAATCCCCATCTTGTGTCCTGTAGAGGAGGTGAATTTTGCCATCCAGAGCTTGTGCAGGCAGCAGCACATCTCTTTGGGCAGAACCCACATCTCTTTTGAGGTGGATCCATCAAGTTTGCTGGAAGGGGCTGGACCTTTGCCTTGATTAATCCAGTCAGTATTAATTCATTCCATCAGATGCCATTCAGCTCTGTCTCCTCAGTATGCAAACAAGATCTGTGCTCCCTGACAGCTATTTCCTAGCAGCTGGTGGCAGGCTGTGCTCTGGCTGCGAATTTCTGCTGGCTGTGGCCAGATTAAATACATCACAGACAAAAAAGACTCAGAAATGTCTTCTCTCCAGTCTCAAGGGCAGGACCAAAACTTGAGTGAAGCAGATGGCTCTGTTGAGTCTCCAGGCAGTCTGAAGACTTGAAACATTGCAACTGAATCAACACTTTCACCTTGGTCAACACTGCCTGGCAGTAAATCCTTTCTGCAGTGTTGTTTAGCAAGCTGTGTGGGTGGATGGTGACTCCTCTTCTAGAATCATAGAATCAATAAGGTTGGAAAAGACCTCAGAGATCATCAAATCCAACCTATCACCCAATACCTCCTGACTACTAAACCATGGCTCCAAGTGCCACATCCAATCCCCTCTTGAACCCCTCCGGGGATGGGGACTCCACCACCTCCCTGGGCAGCACATCCCAATGGCTAACAACTCTCTCTGGGAAGAACTTTCTCCTCACCTCCAGCCTAAACCTCCCCTGGCACAGCTTAGGACTGTGTCCTCTTGTTCTGGTGCTGGTGGCCTGGGAGAAGAGACCAACCCCCACCTGGCTCCAACCTCCCTGCAGGGAGTTGGAGAGAGCAAGAAGGTCTCCCCTGAGCCTCCTCTTCTCCAGGCTAAGCAACCCCAGCTCCCTCAGCCTCTCCTCACAGGGCTGTGCTCCAGACCCCTCCCCAGCTTTCTTGCCCTTCTCTGGACACCTTCCAGCATCTCAACATCTTTCCTAACCTGAGGAGCCCAGAACTGGACACAGGACTCAAGGTGTGGCCTAAGCAGTGCTGAGCACAGGGCACAAGGACTTCCCTGCTCCTGCTGGCCACACTCTTCCTGATGCAGGCCAGGATGCCCTTGGCCTTCTTGGCCACCTGGGCACACTGCTGGCTCATGTTTAGGTGGCTGCCAACCACTCCCCCCAGGTCCCTCTCTGCCTGGCTGCTCTCAGCCACTCTTCCCCCAGCCTGTAGCACTGCCTGGGGTTGTTGTGGCCAAAGTGCAGCCCCTGGCACTTGGACTTGTTCAGTGTTGGCCTCTGCCCATCTGTCCAGCCTGGCAAGGTGCCTCTGGAGAGTCCTTCTCCCCTCTAACTGATGAGTGAGGGATGGTGCTTAGCTAGGACTGGCTTCCATCTTATGGTGGATTTGTTTCTTAACTGGCTGCTCTCAGGGAATGTTTGTGTGCCCTGTGCTGTTTCCACAGAGAAATTGTTCTTGCTGTTAGATCAGTCACTGCCATAGCCTATAAGCTGGCAAATAGATAGAAAAGAGTCCTTGGGAGTGCAAACTGTTCTTCCTATGCAACATCCCTGTAGTTTGGAACCATTCAGAACTGGTCATCAATCTAATCTTCTCCATGGGTCACAGCATCCCAGCATGGTGGGGATTGGAAGGGACCTCTGGAGATCATGCAGTCCAAGCCCCCTGCTCAAGCAGGGCACCCACAGCAGCTTGCCCAGGATCACAGTGTCCAGGTGGGGTTGGAGTTGCTCCAGGGAAGGAGATTCCACAACCTCTCTGGGCTCCTGAGCCTGCTCCAGGCCTCCAGCTCCCTCACACTAAAGAAGTTTCTCCTCACCCTCAGACAGAACCTGCTGGGTTCCAGTTTGTGCCCATTGCCCCTTGTCCTGTCCCTGGGCACCACTGACAAGAGTCAGGCCCCAGCCTCTTGCCCCTCACAGTTTCATAGTTTCATAGTTTCATTCAGGGTTGGAAGGGACCACAAGGATCATCTAGTTCCAACCCCCCTGCCATGGGCAGGGACACCCCACACTAGATCAGGCTGGACAGAGCCTCATCCAGCCTGCTCTTAAACACCCCCAGGGACGGGGCCTCAACCACCTCCCTGCACAACCCATTCCAGGGCTTCACCACTCTCATGGGGAAGAACTTCCTCCTCACATCCAGCCTGAATCTCCCCACCTCCAGCTTCATTCCATTCCCCCTAGTCCTATCACTACCTGACATCCTGAGAAGTCCTTCCCCAGCCTTCCTGTAGCCCCCTTCAGATACTGGAAGGCCACAATTAGGTCTCCTCGGAGCCTTCTCTTCTGCAGACTGAACAGCCCCAACTCCTTCAGTCTGTCCTCATAGGAGAGGTGCTCCAGTCCTCTGATCATCCTCGTGGCCCTTCTCTGGACACGTTCCAGCACCTCCACATCCCTCTTGTAATAGGGGCTCCAGAACTGGACACAGTACTCCAGGTGGGGTCTCACCAGGGCTGAGTAGAGGGGGAGGATCACCTCCCTCGACCTGCTGGCCACACTTCTCCTGATGCAGCCCAGGATCTGATTGGCTTTGCGGGCTGCAAGTGCACACTGAGAGCTCATGTTGAGCTTTTTGTCCACCAGCACCCCCAAGTCTCTCTCCTCAGGGCTATCCTCCAGCCAGTCACTGCCCAGCCTGTATTTGTGCCTGGGATTGCCTCAACCCAGATGCAGGACCCTGCACTTGCTCTTATTGAACTTCATGAGGTTGGCTTGTGCCCACCTCTCCAGCCTGTCAAGGTCCCTCTGGATGGATCCCTTCCCTCCAGCGTGTCTGCTGCACCACACAGTTTGGTGTCATCAGCACACTTGCTGAGGGTGCACTCAATGCCACTGTCCATGTCCCCCACAAAGATGTTGAATAAGATAGGTCCCAGGACTGATCCCTGAGGGACTCCACTTGTCACTGGCCTCCACTGGGACATGGAGCCATTGACAGCCACTCTTTGGGTGCGGCCATCAAGCCAGTTCCTTATCCATCTAGTGGTCCACCCATCAAACCCATGTGTCACCAGTTTGGAGACCAGGATGTGGTGTGGGACAGTGTCGAAGGCTTTGCTCAGGTCCAGGTAAATGACATCAGTTGCTCACCCCTCATCTATTAATTTTGTCACCTGCTCATAGAAGGCCACCAGGTTGGTCAGGCAGGATTTGCCCTTGGCAAAGCCATGCTGACTGTTCCCTCACCCTTTAGCTCTTGCTGAGCATTGAGCACATGCCCTCCCAGGCTGCTTTGCTCCAGGCTCAAGAGCCCCAGGGGCTCTCAGCCTTTCCTGTCTCCCAGAGCTGCTCCAGGCCCCTCAGCATCTTTGTAGCCTCCCCTGGACTCTCTCCAGTAGTGCCCTGCCTGACTAAGAAGAAGAAATTGCTCTTAAGATGACTAGGGGGCTAATAACACACCTCTGGAGCTGAGTTGACTGAGCTATGGCTGAACTGTTGAATCAAAGTAGGCAGCAGAACTCTGCACCCCGAGCACAGGCTGTGGAAGTCTGATAACTGTGTTTGAATCCTCACAGCTGCCCTGCAGTGCTCACCACCTGCCCACACAGATCCTCTGCCTGGCTCTGCTCGTCCTGCAGCTTCAACCTACACCCAGGACAGCTTCTTGCAGGTGAGTGCAGCACGCTGGAAGCAGGAGGCTGCATGAAGGAGCTGCAGGTTTGTGGCTCCTGCAGCCATGGAGAGAAGCTGGAAACCTATCTGCTTGAGAAAGTGACACTCAGGGGGTGTACAAACACCATGGAATCAGGCAGGGTTGGAAGGGACCACAAGGATCAGTTCCAACCCCCCTGCCATGGGCAGGGACACCCCACACTAGATCAGCCTGGCCAGAGCCTCATCCAGCCTGGGCTTAAACACCTCCAGGGCTGGGGCCTCAACCACCTCCCTGCACAACCCATTCCAGGGTTTCACCACTCTCATGGGGAAGAACTTCCTCCTCCCCTCCAGCCTGAATCTCCCCACCTCCAGCTTCATTCCATTCCCCCTAGTCCTATCACTCCCTGAGATCCTGAGCAGTCCCTCCCCAGCCTTCCTGTAGCCCCCTTCAGATCCTGGAAGGCCACAATGAGGTCACCTCGGAGCCTTCTCTTCTCCAGACTGAACAGCCCCAACTCCTTCAGTCTGTCCTCATGGGAGAGGTGCTGCAGCCCTCTGCTCATCCAATACATCCACTTCAAAGAAGCCCTGAGCATGAAATGGGGAGCTGTGTAATTCAGCTTAGCAGCACAGTGGGTGTCCTCAGCAGGGCAGTGGATTCTTTCCTTTCCCCCTCTTAAAGTTTTTTTTTGCTTGACTTCACCAGAATTGGGTTTGCTAAGGAGTCTGTGTTTGTCTTTGAAGAATGTCCTTGCCTGGACAGAAAAAAAAGGAGATCCTTTAATATTATGAAAAATACTGGCAACCAGCTCTACCTTTTGGTTGGGTTTGAGGTTTCTTTTCCTTTTTGTCCCAGAGAGCTTTCTGCAGTCCTGAGTTTTGTGTGATCACAGAATCACCACAGATGGAAGAGAACTCAAAGATCCAACCTGTCACCACAGACCTCCTGACTAAACCATGGCTCCAAGTGCCACATCCAATCCCCTCTTGAACACCTCCAGGGATGGGGATTCCACCACCTCCCTGGGCAGCACATCCCAATGGCTAATGATTCAGTGAAGAGCTTTCAAGCTGTGCCAGGGCAGGTTTAGGCTGGAGGTGAGGAGAAAGCTCTTCCCAGAGAGAGTTGTTAGCCCTTGGAATGTGCTGCCCAGGGAGGTGGTGGAGTCCCCATCCCTGGAGGTGTTCAAGAGGGGATTGGATGTGGCACTTGAATCACAGAATCACCAAGGTTGGAAGAGACCTGAAAGATCATCAAGTCCAAGCTGTCACCACAGACCTCATGACTAAACCATGGCTCCAAGTGCTACGTCCAAGCCTTTTCATAATCATAATCATAGAATCAGGCAACCAATAAGGTTGGAAAAGACCTCAGAGATCATCAAGTCCAACCTATCACCCAACACCTCCTGACAACTAAACCATGGTTCCAAGTGCCACATCCAATCCCCTCTTGAACACCTCCAGGGATGGGGACTCCACCACCTCCCTGGGCAGCACATCCCAATGGCCAATCTCTCTTGCTGGGAAGAACTCTCTCCTCACCTCCAGCCTAAACCTCCCCTGGCACAGCTTGGGACTGTGTCCTCTTGTTCTGCTGCTGCTTGCCTGGGAGAAGAGACCAACCCCCACCTGGCTCCAACCTCCCTTCAGGGAGTTGTAGACAGATGAAGGAGGGAAAACTCAAGTGGCTTTTGGAACTGGCCCCACCTCAGAGATACATCGAAGATAACTCCAGTGCTCTCTGGCAGTGCTTTGGATGTTTCTGGTGGAAAGCACCTCATTTAAAGGGCCTGGCTTATCAAATATCAAAAGCTCTGAAGCCAAAATGCAGGAGCTTCCTCTTCTGTTCCAGCATAATGCATACACTTTCATGTTTTTTTCCCTCACAGAGGACAAGCAAAGCAAGTTATGCCTAAGTGTGTTGAAAAAGGGTTGGCCTACCCAAGCTTGATCAGCCAGTTTCCTGCCTTGCAAATCTCAACCTTCCTCCTCTGTGCAGGCTTTCTTTATGATTTATTTTAGAGTTTAACTTTCTCCAGGCTGGCCAGGATAAGATGTTGGTGTAAAGACAGCTCTAGCCACTGGCCAGCCCTGGGCCACTGACACTCCAGCATATGTTTGCATGTTTGTCCCCTCACTTTCATCATGAGCTGCTTTATCAGCCAGGATAAGAGGAGTGGTGTGAGTGATGGGAAGTCACCATCACACAGCACTGCTCAGGCCACACCTTGAGTCCTGTGTCCAGTTCTGGGCTCCTCAGTTTAAGAAGGACATTGAGAGACTTGAAGGTGTCCAGAGAAGGGCAAGAAAGCTGGGGAGGGGTCTGGAGCACAGCCCTGTGAGGAGAGGCTGAGGGAGCTGGGGTTGCTTAGCCTGGAGAAGAGAAGGCTCAGGGGAGACCTTCTTGCTCTCTCCAGCTCCCTGAAGGGAGGTTGTAGCCAGGAGGGGGTTGGTCTCTTCTCCCAGGCACCCAGCAGCAGAACAAGAGGACACAGTCTCAAGCTGTGCCAGGGGAGGTTTGGGCTGGAGGTGAAGAGAAAGTTCTTCCCAGAGAGAGTTGTTAGCCATTGGGATGTGCTGCCCAGGGAGGTGGTGGAGTCCCCATCCCTGGAGGTGTTCAAGAGGAGCCTGGATGGGGCCATGGTTTAGTTGATCAGATGGTGTGGGGTGATAGGTGGGCTTGATGATTTCTTCCTAACATCCAGCCTAAACTGTGGCTTTCCAAGGGGCAAACTTGTCCTTGCTGCTCTCAAGGTCATACAGATGAGCCCTGTTCCTCTTGGCTGTCTTTGTAGGGAGAGATTTCTATTCTGATGGAGTCTCAGCCAAGCTCAAGCCTAGGCTGGGCTAATCTGCTCAGCCCTATGCAGGGCAGAGCGTGTCCTTGTGCTCGTGCATGCAGGGTGGCAGCACTCCTTCATTAGTGCCCACTCATTCCATTAAGTATTGATCCCACTTTGAACACTGGCAGCTTTGAACTGCATTTCTTGGTGGGGGGTGTTTTTCCATTGCTGAAGGCCTTGGGAGTTTGTTGCCCAAAGTCTCCTGTTAAGACCTGAGGGGTCAAGTGTGTGAGCCCTGGGGGTGTCTGGGGGGAGATGCTTTGATTTTGAGGCCCCATGACTTATGTAACTGGGGAGAATCCCAGTGCTGCTCCTGGCCAATAACTGGTTAAAATAGCTGGGATGTATTGTGTGCTCAAGAGGGATTCAGGGACTGTTGGGCCTTTGGTTGGAGGGATTCCCTCTTTGTGTTAGAAGCAAGGATAACTTAACCCCACAGAGCCTGGGATCCTCTGGAGCTGGCTCCTGTCCTTGTACTCCCATCAGGCTCCTGCCAGGGTCTGCTGTCTTCCTTATCCCTCAGTCTGAAGGCTTCTGAGGCTTTCCATAGCTGTCAGTGCCATGTAATTCAGAGCAAGCTTATGACAGAAGAGTGGCTGTGCACAGAAGGCAGTTTTATTCCTCTCTGGAGGAGCAGAGGAGGAGTAAATTCCTCCAGTGTTAATAGAGGAGCATCAAAACAGCTCTGCTGGGGCAGATCAAAGGTCTGTCTTGCCCAGTGTCAAGGCTGAAGACAATAGCTGTAATGGGATACACAGGGAAGAGGCATACACCTAGAACAGGGCATTCCTCCTTACCCTCTCCAGCTACCCTCAGCTTGAGGGCTTGCTGTGATCCCCTCAGCATAATCATTGGTGTCTCTTCCATGGACTGAAGTCAGCCCTTGAAGCCATGTTCAGTTTTAGCCTGCAGGATGCTCTGAGCAGCAGATAGGTTGCTGACCATCTCTTGCATGGAGAGCTCCTGTGGAGCATGGCTCTTAGGAGTCCCATGTGATGCTCCAGTTGCCATCCCTGGCCACTTACTGCATGTCCCCTGTGGTGTTCCAGATCTCTCTTGCTCCTCAAGAGTCTTTCTCCACAGTTCTGCTGTCATTTCCTCTGCATGACAGTGGCTCCACACCTCTGGGCAGCTTTGGGCTTGCTCTCCTTTTTGCCTTTTCTGCTACTTTTTGCTCTCTACTCCACTTCCACTCTACTCCCTTCCTTTTCTGGAGAGAGCATCGAAGTTGTGTGGGTTGGATTGGATGATAGGTTGGACGCGATGATCTTGGAGGTCTCTTCCAATCTGGTTTGTTCTGTTCTATTCTATTCTATTCTATTCTATTCTATTCTATTCTATTCTATTCTATTCTATTCTATTCTATTCTATTCTATTCTATTCTATTCTATTCTATTCTATTCTATTCTATTCCATTCTATTCTATTCCATTCCATTCCATTCCATTCCATTCCATTCCATTCCAATTGTGGGCAACCCCATCCATTTTTGCTGTGAGGACAGGCTGAGAGAGTTGGGGCTATTCAGCCTGGAGAAGGGAAGGCTCTGGGGAGACCTTAGAGCAACCTTTTAGTACCTGAAGGGACTACAGGAGAGCTGGGGAGGGACTTTTGACAAAAGCCTGGAGTGACAGGACAAGGAGCAATGGCTTCAAACTGGAAGAAGATCATTTTGTAGTAGACATTAGGAAGAAGTTCTTCCCAGGAGTCTAAGCCTTCTTTCAGCCTGTGGGCTTTGTGCTCCCTACATGCATCTGGGTTTTGCTTATCCAGCAATGCAGTTTGATTTCTACACCCCCTGTCTGATCTTGCTCACAGTGCATCTCTTTTTCTCTCCTTTAAAAACAATTGTATTTGCAGAACTGTCTCTAGAGCAGTTGTCCTGGGGAGTGCCCAGATTAGGACTTGAGCCAATCTTCCCTTCTCTCACTAGCTGGTGAAGGCTGCATGCTCATGTTTCTAGGACTGGTTGTTGTGTCAGTGTCCCTGGGAATGGGGAGTTTAGGTTGCTCAGGAAACTTGGATTCTAGCTGGCGGAGCTGGAGAGAATGAAGGACCTGTGGTTCTAGGTGGTAGAGCTAGAGAGAATGAAGGAGCTGTGGATTCTAGCTGGTGGAACTAGAGAGAGTGAAGGAGCTGTGGATTCTAGCTGGTGGAACTGGAGAGAGTGAAGGAGCTGTGGATTCTAGCTGGTGGAGCTGGAGAGAGTGAAGGAGCTGTGGATTCTAGCTGGTGGAGCTGGAGAGAGTGAAGGAGCTGTGGATTCTAGCTGGTGGAGCTGGAGAGAGTGAAGGAGCTGTGGATTCTAGCTGGTGGAGCTGGAGAGAGTGAAGGAGCTGTGGATTCTAGCTGGTGGAGCTGGAGAGAGTGAAGGAGCTGTGGATTCTAGCTGGTGGAGCTGGAGAGAGTGAAGGAGCTGTGGATTCTAGCTGGTGGAGCTGGAGAGAGTGAAGGAGCTGTGGATTCTAGCTGGTGGAGCTGGAGAGAGTGAAGGAGCTGTGGATTCTAGCTGGTGGAGCTGGAGAGAGTGAAGGAGCTGTGGATTCTAGCTGGTGGAGCTGGAGAGAGTGAAGGAGCTGTGGATTCTAGCTGGTGGAGCTGGAGAGAGTGAAGGAGCTGTGGATTCTAGCTGGTAAAGGTAAAGAGAATAAAGGAGCTGTGGATTCTAGCTGGTGGAACTAGAGAGAATGAAGGAGCTGTGGATTCTAGCTGGTGGAGCTCCAATCCACACCTCCTTCCTTCTCTCTGTTTCTGCCTAGGAAGGAGCTGTGGCTGAGTCCTGGCCCAAGGGGGTTCACATGTCCTTGGTGATAGTGCCAATGCCATACCTGCAGAGGTCACAGAACACATGCTGCAGTGCAGTGGGGACCTGGCAGGCGCAGGAGGCATCTGTGGGGGAAGGAGCTCTCCATGGAGCACTCAGTTACACAGGCCTGTGGGGTTATGCTCACATAACTTTGTGCCTCATGTGCTTGTGCATTGCCTGTTGTATCTTCAGCCATGGACTCAAGGTGGAGCAGGATGTATTCTGGAATTGCTGCTCTCTCAGTACCACCTTCTGTCCTCTGGAATCTCACACAGACCAGTTGTAAAAAGCCTTTTTTCTCCTTAATGGAAGGAAAGGTGGCAGGCTGTGAACAGGCAGCTGGCTGCAGGATATTGAGTGATAGGGTATTTGCAGAGGAGAGGAATACAGCAGGTGACAGTGAGAACATCTTGCTGGCTGAAGGTGAACTCCAAGTGCTGCACTTTGGGCCTTTACTTCCTCACTGCAATAAAAGCATAACTTAGTTCTCTCTTTCTCTTTTCTCTCTTCTTTCTTTCTCCTTTCTCTCTTCTTTCTTTCTCTTTTCTCTCTTTTCTCTCTTCTTTCTTTCTCTTTTCTCCTTTCTCTCTTCTTTCTTTCTCTTTCCTCCTTTCTCTTCTTTCTCTCTTCTTTCTTCTCCTCTCTCTTCTCTCCTCTCTTTCCTCTCTCTCCTTTCTCTCTCCTCTCCTTTCTCTCTCCTCTCTCTCCTCTCTCTTCTCCTTCCTCTCTCCTCTCTCCTCTCCTTTCTCTCTCCTCTCTCCTCTCCTTTCTCTCTCCTCTCTCCCCTCCTTTCTCTCTCCTCTCTCCCCTCCTTTCTCTCTCCTCTCTCCCCTCCTTTCTCTCTCCTCTCTCCCCTCCTTTCTTTCTCCTCTCTCCTCTCCTTTCTCTCTCCTCTCTCCTCTCCTTTCTCTCTCCTCTCTCTTCTCCTTTCTCTCTCCTCTCCTTTCTCTCTCCTATCTCTTCTTTCTCTCTCCTCTCTCCTCTCTCTTCTTTCTCCTCTCTCCTTTCTCTCTCCTCTCTTCTCTCTCCTCTCTTCTTTCTCTCTCCTCTCTCTTCTTTCGCTCTTCTTTCACTCTTCTTTCTTCTTTCTCTCTTTTCTCTCTTCTTTCTCTCTTCTTCTCTTTCTTTCCTCTCTTTCTCTCTTCTCTCTTCTCTTTCTCTCTTTTCCCTCTTTCCCTCTCCTCTTTCCCTCTCCCCCCTGCCTTTCTAAGCCTACAGATTTTTGCCACATGATCGTGGAGTCACACCCGCTCAGTACATGGCTGCCTGCAAAATACATATGGAGCAGCAGCAGCAGAGGGCTCCAAAAAGCAAGCAACCTGCTATGGCTGAACCTCTTCCCAGTTGGGTGGGGTGGGGTGAGCTGCCCAGGCAGAAACGTGTGGCTCACATGTGTGGTTTCACATCACACGGCTCTGTCGAGTGCTTAGAGCCAGATCTGTCGTTACTAACGCACGTGTGGGCAACAGGGAGTGCAGCTGGAGCCCTTCTAAGCTTCCTTCTCCCAGCCAGCTTGATAACCGAGGGCAGAGTTCAGGCTGTGAGGATGTGTAGCCTAACTTTGTGCATTCTGGCTTTCTGACTTCATGGCTGCCTTAGTCTGACACTGGGTTCAGTGCCTGAGTTTCGATTTGGCAACCTTAATTCTGAGTTAAAAACACTTATTATGTAAAGCATGCAGGCAGCGTTCAACGCTCGTTAGATGTCCTTTTGGAGTGGAGAAGAAGAGCTATTAATTTGCCTTTGAAGTGATTGCAAGAAAATGCTGGGTGATTTGGGGCTTTATTTCTCTCTCTAATGACTATTATTATTGTTTTCAGGAGAATGCTGGTGTTGGATGTGAGTCCAGCGCTGCAGAGATAGAAGAGGAACAAGTGACTTCAGGCGCTGGGAACCAGTCTGAGGAAGAGACAGATTCGTCTGAAAAGCCCAGATGCAGGAAGAGAAAGCACGGTTCACATGAAGAGCAGACTGCTGGTAAGCAAGAGACTCTTTGTGTTTTTAGAGACTACCTAGACAGCTACTTTGAAGCTGTTACAGCAAGGGAAGATCAGACCAGAGCCACTGAGTTACTGCCTGCAGCGTGAGTACTCCCCTGCGCCTTCAGCCGGAACGTGACACTTGCACAGCCTCTTGCTGTGCTTCCCCACACTCTTCTGGAGGCATGCTTCAGTGCCTCGCTTTTCTGTGGGAAAGGGTATAAATGAGAGCAGCAGATAAAACCTGAAGTTCTGGGAGTTGTCAGAAGCATGGATGTCACAACATCGAGATGTAGACCGTAGATATGTTTGCTGGAGGGTGACAGTGCCACAGAGGAAACACTGAGTAATGAGGTGACTTGTTGAGCTGGCAGGGAGAATACCAAGAGCCTGATGAATTTGCTGTGGAAGCCCAGCATTTTGCCTCAAATCACCAAATAAATTCTGTACCAGCCTGCTGAAACACATGAGAGAAAAAAAAAACCAAACCAAGCAGCAGAACATCTGAGGCCAAACAATTCACAGATCCTACTAACTGAAGGGGAGGGGGGAAAAAAACCAAACCCTGAGTAAAACCTGACTCAAACCTGAACATCCACAGCTCACAGAGACCTGAGAGGACACAAAGAGTACTTTGGATCCATTCTAGAGGGAAAGTTGGTGCAGCCTGCGAGTCGTGTATGGAGCTATTTTCCTCACAGCTGCTCATCAAAGGGCTGATTGTGGAGCTTGAAGAGCTGCTGCTCACTTCAAAGGGTAGCTTCTAGATTCCAGATAATGATGCTAGTTAATAATTCAGCTCATAACACCCATCAGTTTCAAACACTTAAGGAATAAAGTCTTTTTGTGTGTATGTGTGTGTGTGTGTCAGGAGGCTGAGGAAAGGAGGCTGGATCCCATCTTGAATGAAGCCAGGCTTTTGTTTAAAACACAGCCCTGAGAGCTCTGCTGCAATTGCTTCCTGGTATCAGGGATAATTAGCAAACTTCTCAGCTTTCACATCTAAAACATTTGCTTAAGATGGCAGCTGTGAAGGTAGGGGCAGGGAGGTTTTGGAAGGCATTTCCATGGGACTGTTCCCCAGGGATGAAACACTGTTACACTAATGCTCATTAGCCACAATTACAGCGAGCCTGCCCTGGGAAAGGCGAGAGCTCGCCAGGGCTGTGCTTCCACGCTCGTACCTCGGTGGATGTGTAAAGGGCAGAGACAAACAGCACACCTGAGCCAAACATGACCAGGCTCAAGTTAGTCCCAAGGAAACTGGGCACAGGCTGCAAGCCTTGAAGCTGCCTCAGCTCAGCTGCATTGCCAACTGCCAGCCTGAAACAGAAGAGGAGCTGACTTGTGTTGCTCTGACTTGGTGTCTGTCTGGCAGTTTCTCTGTGAGCCTTTGGGGATGACTTCTTCCTTAATCTTTCTGTGCTGAAATGCTGCATGATGACAGTTTCCAGGTGTTTCTTCACTGGGACCTGTCCATTTCTTTCTCTTTTTCCTTTGGACCCTCCTTTGCAAGTTCTCTGAGCCTGCCTTTTGATGCCTGTCCTGCCCTAGAGAAAGCTTTTGGTCCACCTGCTGACATGATTCACTTTTCTTTGTTATGTGGAGACACAAAGCTGTAGATACCACACAACAAGAGCCAGCATAGTGATAGGGCAAGAGGGAATGGATTGAAGCTTGAAGAGGGGAGATGGAGACTGGAGATTAGGAAGAAATTCTTTCCAGTGAGGGTGGTGAGACACTGGCACAGGTTGCCCAGGGTGGCTGTGGATGCCCCCTCCTTGGAGGTGTTCAAGACCAGGTTGGATGAAGCCTTGGGCAAACCTGGGCTGGTGGGAGGTGTCCCTGCCCATGGCAGGGGGTTGGAACTGGATAATCTTCAAGGTCCCTTCCAACCCAAACCGTTCTGTGGTTCTATGAAACATAATATAACACCAAAGGCCACTGCAGTGAAGATGGAAGGAAAAGTCCCTTCTATGACTGGGAGCAGCTCTGGGCTGAAACCAAAGTGGTAGTTGATGTAAACAGGCCAAGAATCAAACCCTCCCTTGTGGAGAAGGCATTGCTTTGCTTTCAAGAGCTGCAGCAGATTCTTTGCATTTTGCAGCTACTCTGTGGCAAGAAAAGACTCCCATGGGTTCACTGCAGCTGCCTCCAGGATTTCTCTCTGTAGCTGCCAGCCAGGAATCACTGAAACAGGTTTTCTTCAAGTGAAAACCAACACAGGTTGCTCAGCTAAATTTAAGAACATCCTGCCAACCAGAGCCAAGATAAACCACAGACTCATGGAATGGGGTGGGTAGGAAGTGATGAGCTAGATGATCTTAGTTCCAACCTCCTGCCATGGGCAGGGACACCTGGAAAGCAGCCCTGAGGAGAGAGACTTGGGGGTGCTGGTGGACAAAAAGCTCAACAGGAGCTCTCAGTGTGCACTTGCAGCCCACAAAGCCAATCAGATCCTGGGCTGCATCAGAAGTGTGGCCAGCAGGTCGAGGGAGGTGATTCTGCCCCTCTGCTCAGCTCTGGTGAGACCCCACCTGGAGTACTGTGTCCAGTTCTGGAGCCCCTATTACAAGAGGGATCTGGAGGTGCTGGAAGGTGTCCGGAGAAGGGCCACAAGGATGATCAAAGGGCTGGAGCACCTCTCCTATGAGGACAGACTGAGGGAGTTGGGGCTGTTCAGTCTGGAGAAGAGAAGGCTCTGAGGTGACCTCATTGTGGCCTTCCAGGATCTGAAGGGGGCTACAGGAAGGCTGGGGAGGGACTGCTCAGGATCTCAGGCAGTGATAGGACTAGGGGGAATGGAATGAAGCTGGAGGTGGGGAGATTCAGGCTAGATGTGAGGAGGAAGTTCTTCCCCATGAGAGTGGTGAAACCCTGGAATGGGTTGTGCAGGGAGGTGGTTGAGGCCCCAGCCCTGGAGGTGTTTAAGCCCAGGCTGGCTGAGGCTCTGGCCAGGCTGATCTAGTGTGGGGTGTCCCTGCCCATGGCAGGGGGGTTGGAACTAGCTGATCCTTGTGGTCCCTTCCAAACCTGACTGATACTATGATACTATGATACCTCCCTCTAGCCCAGGTCGCTCAGGGCCTCAGCCAGCCTGGCCTTGAACACCTCCAGGAGGGGGCATCCACAACCTCCCTGGGCAACCTGTGCCAGTGTCTCACCACTCTCACTGTGAAGAATTTCTTCCTAATCTCCAGTCTCCATCTCCCCTCTTCCAGCCCAAAGCCACTGCCCCTCGTCCCATCACAGCAAGCCCTTGTAAGAAGTCCTTGCCCAGAAGATCTCTCTTCTCCACTGTCCTGTCTCCAGCAGTATCTTGGGCACTTTTATACTATGAAGTAGGAAAGGCTTCAGTAAACTTCTCTTCATTTCTCTAGTCCCTTTCTTTAAGCCATGCAAACATTTAGCATTCCCTGAGGGTTTTTTTCAGTGTCCTTGGCATAGGTTGATTAGCCAGTGGGTGAAGAACCCTCCTCTGGGTTGCTTTGCTCCTCATGGACTGGCTGTCTTTGTGCCTGACCATTTGGCAGAGGGACACCATTCTCTTTGGTAGCAGTGGGAGAGGAGCTATCTGTGAGGCCTCCCAGGAGTCAGAGGTTGCAGAACTTAATTCAGCACTGAGGTACATGGTTGCAAACAAGTGTAGGCTGTGTCACCACTTCCCTTCCCACTCTTTTTTCTTGTGAAATGATGGGTATGGCTCCCTAGTTTCTGGTGTGTTTATCTCATTGAGGTGTGAGGCACAGTTCATCTTTCAGGACTGCTTCTTTCAGCCCCAAGCTCTGCTCCTAGGACATAGATTTGAAGGTGCTGGTGATGCATCATCTTCTTTCACCTCTGCTTTCTAGCTGAGCTCATGTATAAAAGGGGATTTGGGGAATAAATCTGTCTGCTTACATCAGCAGCACTTGCCACAAGGAGTCCTTTTGGAGTTGATGCATGAGTGGTGGGAACTCCACAAATCCTCCATGTGTCCTTCCCTGTCCCCCATGCATTGTGGTCCAGGTACACTCAACTAGTGAGTACAGCTGCACTGGACCTGCTTTGTGCTTTCTCTGCTAAAGAGTACACAAGAAGGACCAGATTCTGAGTGAAGAAATTCTTGTTTGCAGCCCTTCTTTCTGGAAATGGGGGATCTCAAGAGTGGAGCAGGTGGAATTTGTTACTTCTGGGTTTAATAAGCATTTAAGTATGCTGGTCCATTGAGCTTTCTCTCCCAGTGGCTGGCCGGATCGTTTTGGTGACTCATCTGCTCCTTCACATCATCTGGCAACTTCCTCTGAAGAGATGCAATCCTGAGATGCTACTGACTCAGATGGATCCATCACTATCATGCTGCAAGGTGCCCTAGACATTTCCCATCCACTCCCATGCTGCTGCAGTGGTGGTCACTGTGCATCCCCTCTCATTCACCCCAAGGCAAATAGACTAGACTAGACTAGAATGGACTAGACTAGACTAGAATAGAGTTAACCAGGTTGGAAGAGACCTTTGAGGTCATCAAGTCCAACCTATCACTCAACACCATCTAATCAACTAAACCATGGCACCAAGCACCCCATCAAATCTCTTCCTAAACACTTCCAGTGATGGTGACCTTCCCTGGGCAGCACATCCCAATGGCCAATCTCTCTCTATGAAGAACTTTCTCCTCACCTCCAGCCTAAACCTCCCCTGGCACAGCTTGAGACTGTGTCCTCTTGTTCTGCTGCTGGTTGCCTGGGAGAAGAGACCAACCCCCTCCTGTCTACAACTTCCCCTCAGGTAGACAGCAATAAAGTCTCCTCTGAGCCTCCTTCTCTCCAGGCTAAGCAACCCCAGCTCCCTCTCCTCATGGAGCTTGTGCTCCAGACCCCTCCCCACTTTTGTTGCCCTTCTCTGGATAAGTGCAGTTGCTAAGGGCCTATCTTCTGTCAGCTTAGGTCTCCCATGCTATCCTGAACTGTTTCCTGCACCTTCCAGCCAAACATAATCTCATTTAATTAATTAGTGCTCCTGGCAGACCACAGCAAGACCTCCTACAAAGGTGTAAAGAGGTGGGGACAGGCCTGGTCCTGAACTCTTCAGTATCTCCCCTCTGAAGCCCAAAGTGCACTTGGTCTCAGGAGCTTCAGCTGTGGCTCTTTGCTCCATCTCAGTTGCCATTACCTTTTACTTCATTATGTGTTCAGTGAAGGCCTTCCAAATCACCTGTCCCGGCAGTCTGATGACTTGGATACCTTCATGCTACTCAGAGTCACATTGTCCCTTGCCTCCTCATTTCTCCATTCCCCTGTACTTTCAAGATGTGTTCCCAAGAGGGCCTGCTTTGGCAGGAGGTGAATGTCAGAAAGCACAGAACTGGTGCCTGCTGGGGAGGAACTCTGTAATACAGAAAGAAAAGAGGGGCTGGAGAGATCTTCCCGAGCTGTGAGTGTGTTTGCTCAGAAATTGAAGTCCCCTTGGGTGACATTCACAGTGGCAGTGCTGCTGTGCCTCTATCAGGGTGCTTGCCTATGTTCTTGACCTGCACAATCAAGCCACATGCTGGAATTATCTGTGCCTGGCCATGGATTAAGGTTACCATCTGAAAATAAGCCTCTGGCTTGTCCTCTGTGTGACACCAGACATTTTCTTGTGGAGCTTGGTGTTCCTTGAGGCAGTGGTGCCTTTCATGGAGGGAAGGTGGTGTGTGTCATGAGCAGAGTGGGCATTCCTGTGGATTATACTCTGGTTTGTAATCATGAATGTTTGGCAGGTGGGATCCATGGCAGAGAGTGTGCATTGAAGTAATATACCACAAGGAGAAGAGAAGGCTCCCAGGTGACCTCATTGTGGCCTTCCAGGATCTGAAGGGGGCTACAGGAAGGCTGGGGAGGGACTGCTCAGGATCTCAGGGAGTGATAGGACTAGGGGGAATGGAATGAAGCTGGAGGTGGGGAGATTCAGGCTGGAGGTGAGGAGGAAGTTCTTCCCCATGAGAGTGGTGAAGCCCTGGAATGGGTTGACCAGGGAAGTGGTTGGGGTGCCATCCCTGGAGGTGTTTAAGCCCAGGCTGGATGAGGCTCTGGCCAGGCTGATCTAGTGTGGGGTGTCCCTGCCCATGGCAGGGGGCTTGGAACTAGCTGATCCTTGTGGTCCCTTCCAACCCTGACTGATACTATGATACTATCTGGAGAGGCTGAGGGAGCTGGGGCTGTTTAGTCTGAAGAAGAGGAGGCTGAGAGGAGACCTCATTGCTCTCTGCAGCTACCCAAAAGGAGGTTGGTGTGAGGCTGGTGTTGGCCTCTTCTCCCAAGTAACTAACAACAGGACAAGAGAAAATGGCCTCAAGAGGTACCAGGGGAGGTTTAGATTGGATGTTAGGAACAATTCTTTCCTGCAACAGTGGTCAGGGATTGGCACAGGCCGCCCAGGGTGGTGGTGGAGTCACCCTCTCTGGAGGTGTTCAAAAACCCAATAGATGTGGCAGCTGGGGACATGGTCCAGTGGAGGTGCTGGGTAGAAGGTTGGACTTCACGATCGTAAAGGTCTTTTCCAGCTCTAATGATTCCGTGAAAGAATGGGAACACTTTCCCTCTGTTTTCTTGTTGGCTTGTATCTAAATGTTTGAAAAGTCAGAATAACTTCAATTCTTCAACCAGCAGGCCCCAGATCCCCCAAGCTCCAAGCTGCCCTTTTTGGGCCACCTTTGATAGCACCTTGAGAGGAGCCCAACCGCTCCACGCTGCCTGCCAAGCGAAACGGATCCAAGGAGCGATATTCATAGTATCATAGTATCATAGTATCATAGTCTCATAGTATCAGTCAGGGTGGGAAGGGACCACAAGGATCAGACAGTTCCAACCCCCCTGCCATGGGCAGGGACACCCCACACTAGATCAGGCTGCCCAGAACCTCAGCCAGCCTGGGCTTAAACACCTCCAGGGCTGGGGCCTCAACCACCTCCCTGCACAACCCATTCCAGGGCTTCACCACTCTCATGGGGAAGAACTTCCTCCTCACCTCCAGCCTGAATCTCCCCACCTCCAGCTTCATTCCATTCCCCCTAGTCCTATCACTCCCTGAGATCCTGAGCAGTCTCTCCCCAGCCTTCCTGTAGTCCCCTTCAGATACTGGAAGGCCACAATGAGGTCACCTCGGAGCCTTCTCTTCTCCAGACTGAACAGCCCCAACTCCTTCAGTCTGTCCTTATGGGAGAGGTGCTGCAGCCCTCTGCTCATCCTCATGGCCCTTCCCTGGACACCTTCCAGCCCCTCCAGATCCCTCTTGTCATAGGGGCTCCAGAACTGGAGGCAGCACTCCAGGTGGGGCTCTCCCCAGTGCTGAGCAGAGGGGGAGAATCACCTCCCTAATATTTACTCAGCGTTCCCCTCTTCTTCCTAGATCTCCAGCTGCTGGAAGCCAGAGCTTGCAAGCAGGGGTGCTTTCTGAAGGAAGAAACAAGAGAGTGAGAAGTGGGTGACAAGTATGTGAAAATGTGCAGCAGCTGCCAGCTGGGCTCAGCCCCGGGCAGGCTCCAGCGGCAGCGCTGAGCGCGCAGCAGCCATTTTTGAGCGTTTCAGCTGGTTTCAAATAAAAACCACTGCCTTTTTTTTTTCCCCCCTGTTTTTTTTTTTTCTCTTTGCTGGTGGGGGCTTTCATTTAAGCTTTGTAGGGGGATCAGCCTTCACCTCTTCGTTATGTTTTTCTAGCTGTCAACTTACAAAGCGTCCAGGGTGGGCAGAGCGTTTAATACGAAGTAATGACTCAGCCGCTCGTGGTCTTTAGACGCAGAAAAGCCTGAAGTGTTTGCGGGCAGGAGGCCTTGAATAAGCTGTCTCCAAACTTTGCTAGCGGGAAGCAGATTGGTTTGGAGGGCTGCGTTCGGGCTCTCTTCAGTCGGCGCTGTCGGGAGCCGCGCTACGCTCAGCCGAGGTGCCGTCGGGCGCTCTCCCCGTCTCTGCCCGCAGCCATCCCGCCGGCCCTCCGCTGGGAATTGTGCACGGAACAAAAGCAGAGGGAAGTCACAAGATGCTGGGTTGGAACGGGTCAGGGATTTCAGGAGAGCAGCTCTAGGAAAGATGAGCTAATTTTCTGAGTGATTAACCAGGAAATGCTCTTCCTTCCTAAAGCAGCGCTCTGTTTCAGCTGCGAGCGCCCGCCTTGGAGGTGGGGATCCATTACCTACGACAGCTGCTGGTCTTTTCCATTGATGAGGAATCCCTCTGCTTTAATCACTTTCTTTGGATTCCAACAGAGCCTCCAATGCCAAGCTATGATTTTTAGTCTTTTAATTAGGATCTGCAGGTTTTCAAATTGACTTGCATTTCTCCTGACAGACCTTCAGGTTTTAAATGGCTAGGCATTTATATGCACGTTAAAATTCTGTCTGAGGGATAAAAGGGGCACATTCTAGGCAGTGTTAGGGGGGATACATGTGGAAGAGCACTAACAGCAGGGATTTAATTGTTTCATGCATGTTCATACTGCTTTTACAATTAATTAGAGCCAGCCTTGAGCAAACTGCACAAGAAAGGAGCAGAGAGACTCTACCAGGACCACTTCTGGTATTCCTTCCAGAGCTTTGTGGCTATGGTTAGGATGTTCCAAGTGAACACTGAGCCAGTAGGATGGACTGAGGCAAAAACCTTCAATTATTCACCAACAGTCCAAATTGAGAACGCTTTTAGATGAGCTTTAGGTAGTGCAAAGGGAATGTGGCCATAGAGACTGTCCTCACAGTCTCACAGTATCACTAAGGTTGGAAGAGACCTCAAAGATCATCCAGTCCAACCTGTCACCACAGACCTCATGACTAGACCATGGCTCCAACTGCCACATCCAATCCCCTCTTGACCACCTCCAGGGATGGGGACTCCACCACCTCCCTGGGCAACACATCCCAATGATGAATGACTCTCTCTGGGAAGAACTTTCTCCTCACCTCCAGCCTAAACTTCCCCTGGCGCAGCTTGAGACTGTGTCCTCTTGTTCTGGTGCTGGTTGCCTGGGAGAAGAGACCAACCCCTTCCTGGCTACAACCTCCCTTCAGGTAGTTGTAGAGAGCAATGAGGCATTTGTTATTCTCTATTGTGACACACGTGCAGTGCAATTCCAGCTGAGCAGCAACAGGCTAGGTGCTTACATCCAGCCCTTCCTCAAACAAAACAAAGTGGAAAGTGTTTCTAAACCAGTGAGAGTGTTCAGGGACTGAAAGGTTAAAAATGAGGGTGGTGAGACCCTGGTCCAGGCTGCCCAGGGAGGTGGTGGAAGCCTCATCCCTGAAGGTTTTGAAGGCCAGGCTGGATGTGGCTGTGAGCAACCTGCTGTAGTGTGAGGTGTCCCTGGCCATGGTGGGGGGCTTGGAACTGGCTGAGCCTTGAGATCCTTTCCAACCATAACGATTCTATGATCCCTACCAATGCTGCATCCCCCTGTGCTCACAGCAGTCTCCTCCAGCCACACATCTGCTCCAAAACCCTGCAGGAGCCATGCTCTGGCTGATTTGGGGTGCTTGGGTAGATGCCCCATCTCAGGGCCATTCCAGGTCAGGTTGTTTGGCACTCCAAGCAACCTGACGGAGTTGCAGTTGTCCCTGCTGACTGCACCCTGTCAAGGTCCATTCCCACTGCAATCAGTCTGTGAGTCTATGATGGTTGATGAATTTTGCTGCAGCTTTGTCACCTGAATTTGGCTTTGTGCTCCCCAGCTGCCGTGCCATGAGACCCCTGTGTTTAAGGTGCAGTGGCAACAGCAGCTGGTCCGTCTGTCCGGTGGCAGTCTGTGCTGCGTGCACCGGCTGCAACCTTCCTTGGAGGTTATGGGTCTGACCTGCAGCATTATTCACCTCTGGGTGATGTCAGAGGAGAAGAACAGCTGAATTCCAGACCTCTGACATCAGCCTGACCTGACACCTCCTCGCAGGAGCAGCTGGAAAAGGGCTACTGAATCCGAGCGGGCCACAGCCTGAGGAAGGCCGGAGCCGGCCCCAGGTCGGCAGGCACAGGGTCCTGCGGGACCCCGGGCGGCTGCGGGACCCCGGGCGGCTGCGTGGCGGGGAGCCCAGGGCTGCCCCGCGGGCCGCCCCCGCTGCGTTCGCGGGGCCATGCCGGTGCTCCCCGCCGAGCCCAGGGCCCGGGAGCGGCTGGCCGCCGGGCCGCGCTGCAGGCGGGCGGCGGGGCGGGAGGGGGAGCCCGCGGTCCCAGCCCCGGCCCCGGCCCCGGCCCCGCGGGGGGGAGGCGGCTCCGGCTGCTCCACCCTCACTTTGTGTCAGCAGGTAGGAGAGCGGCGGCCGGCCGGGGGAGGGAGGAGGAGGCGGAGGAGGACGACACGGCCAGCCGCAGCCTGCCTGCTCCGCGGGCCGAGCCCAGCCTCCGCTGGCAGTTTTTGGTTTTTCTGGCCGAAAAGCTTTTCCGCGGGAGCTGCCGGGGCTGCCCGGTGGCTGCTGGACGGATCCGCCTGCCCGGGAAGGGTCCGGCAGGCTTGCCGGGCTTGGCTGCCGGCTCGCCGCTGATGTGCCAGCCTTTATTTTCCTCCCTGCTGCCTGCCCCTCCAGCCGGCACTTGCGGTTGCTGCAGCGAGAGGAGAGACCTGGGTGTTCCAAAGGAGTTTTTCCGAAGTGTTTTTGGGTTCTTTCTCGGGTCTGTAGCTTACATGCGGACACTTCACTTTCAGCCATGCCTGCCCCGGGAGCTTTCTGTCTGCAGTAATTTTCTCCCTTTGATCTTGCTGGATTCTCTTTCAGGCTGCGGAGCTCCACTCGCACCTACCTGCCTGCTGCATGCGTGCGAGAGGCATTGCTTCCTCTCTATTCAAATGGATTCGCTTTAGGTTTTACAGCCCCAACTCTAGTTTCTTTTCTTCTTTTTTTTTTGTTCTTTTCCAAGACCCATACCAAGCACGGTTGGACCCACACAGTACTTTTTATGCTACTGGAAATAACTTTTGCTTGGGATTTACAGCACCATCCCGGCCCGGCCCCTGCGGACTCCAGCGGGCTCACTGCCGAACAGGTTTGCAAAGCTTTTTGTTTGGTTTGGGTTTGGTTTTTTCCCTTTCCTCTTCTTTTTCTTCTTCTTTTTTTTTTCCTTCTCCTTTCTTTTCTTTTTTTTCCCCCCGCTTGGTTGTTTTCTTTTCTCTTTCACTTTTCGTGGCTGTTTGATCATTCTCCCAGCAGTTTTAACTGAAAATGCCCTCTCTCTCTCTCAATTCTCCCAGTTATGAAGACTCCTCGCTGCATTTCTCGCGACCTTTGGGCAGATTGTGGAACTTTATGTTTTATTTTGTGGGGCCTAAAGTCGGGATCTTCTTGATGTGTGCTGGGAAGCGGTCATACCGGAACTCAGGCGTGCAAGAGAAACCAGATATGCTCAGAGCATTTTTGCCTGATACCTGCTCGGCTTGGTAACTAAACTTCTAAAGCACTGCGAGGCCTTTTTCATTTCCTGGGAGCTTGGAACTACGGAGAGAAGCTCCGTGCTTGATTAATTATCCTCGTGAAGTGAACCCGGAGCCAGACTCTGATTCCTAAGAGAAACGTGAAGTTGATCTCCAGACTTGAATGAAGCACCTGTGGCATGAGGAGGATGGAAGGGGTCAGCTCGGTTTGGAAGAGAGCACTGCAGAAGCCAACTCTCCTTTCACCGTAGATTCAAGAAGTGCCTCCTGCATGATTGCTGGGAAAGAGACCGATAGCTGCAGATAACATTCAAGGTGAAGAGATTGAGCCTGCCTTGTGGGAAACGCTGGCAGGAAGGTGAGGTGTCTCTCTGGGGCGTTTGAGATGGATCTGCTGAACCCCTGGATCTTCTCAACTCCGGGCCAGGAGACACGAGGACACCACAGCCGTAGGGAGATCTCCCTGTGCCTCATCTCCGTGGGACTGAGGAGTTCCTAATGCTCCCTGCTGTTCCTGCATATCCGAACTGACTTCTTGCTTGCAACCTGTTGCGCTGATCGTTCTGGATTTATCTGCTGGAGGAGGGACTCCATAATTCAGGATATTTTTTCCCCCCCCCCCTTCTCGTTTGTTTGTTTAAAATATGCCTTTGAGCTCCCAGCGGCCTTTGAGCACGTGGCACCGAGGAAGAGAACCGGCGATGGCGAGAACCGGCGGAGTTGCGCGGTGAGCAGCGCTGGCGGCCGCCGAGCCCCTTCTCTCCTCTCTCTCCCTGCTCCCCGGTCGCTGGGACCGCTCGCTGCGACGCCCGCCGAGCTTTGCCGCCGGCAGGAGCCCGCCGCAGGGTGAGGACGCGTTCCTGAGCGGTATGTGTGGCCGGAGCCCGCTGCTGCAGCTGGTAGCATGAGTGCTGGCCCCCAGCTGCAGCTGGCTGTCCTCTGGCCTTGGCTGCTCATGGCGACCCTGCAGGCAGGACTTGGCCATACGGGGCTGGCGCTGGCGGCGGCGGTCGAGTCGGAGAGGGCGGCGGCGCAGAAAGCCATCATTAGGGTCATCCCCCTCAAAGTGGAGCCCATCATACTGGAAGGGGAGTTCGCCAACGTCGCCGAGGTGACGCCGGCCGAAGGGAAACTGCTGCAGGTAAGAGCAGCTCTGTTTGATCCAGCTCCACCTGCCCTGCCTTCCGCTTCCATCCTCTCCTCCCGTGCCTCTCTTTGCTGCTTCAGCTCCCGGCGCGATGCTTTTGGGTTTGATCTCCTGGCCGCAGATCTATAACCAGCGCAACGAGGCGTTTTTCATGTCAGCTGTCCACCCGTGGGGGGTCATTCCTTTGTGTTCCTGACCCCTCCAGCCCCTCACGAGGTCCCGGGGCCGAAGGGAGGGTGCGGATGGTTGAGCCTCCACCCGGTGACGATCTGGAGCCGTTTTTCACGTTGAATTTCGGATGTGGTCGGTTGATCCCATGAAGATTAGCGCCTATCTTAATTGCTGTTGTAAAGCTGAGTGTGTCGAGTCACATGTTGAGACGCCAAACGTCTGGCAAACCCCAGGATTTCTTCATTTCTTGCTGGCTTTTGGTGAAGTCTGTAAGGTTTTCTGCACACTTCTGCTGACAGCTGGGCTTCTGTTCCAGCTCAAATACCCGTCCACCCTTTGCCCTCCAGAATGTCTCACCCTGCTAGTTGCTGTCTAGTGTGTTGCCTGTGTATGGCAGTTGAATTTTACCCACGCAGTGGTGTCTCCACCATCTGTAAGTGAAATTACTGCTGGCTTCTGACCTTTACTGAGGAGAGAGAGCATTTGACCATCTTAACCATGAGGTACAGATGCTTCCAAGAGGCAGAGCTGAGCTATTTGGTGGGCAGATCCAAGTTTTGAGCTTGGGCTCCTGAGCCCTGGTGCTTGCTCTCTCATTTCTGTAGGCAATTTGCTCGGCAGTCGTGTGCTTTATTCTGGAGAGCACCAAAATGAGCAACTCAGCTGCATCGATATCCAGTCTCAAGGTTTTGCATGGCTTTCCCCCAGCCTTGACTTTCTAAGGGCTGGTTGTAATGTGAATTCAATTTGTAGCTTGGGAGTCCAAATGCAAGTCACACAACTTTTGTGAAGACAAGAAAAGGAAGAAGAGTTGAGCCATGGGTCTGAACGTGGTCACCTCTCTGAAAATGGGCAGCTTGGGCTGTTTCTAAAGCCTGGGGGTTCCACCTCAACGTAAGGAGGAGCTTCTTGATTGTGAGGCTCACAGAGCACTGGAGCAGGCTGCCCAGGGAGTCTCCTTCTCTGGAGCCTCTGCAGCCCTGTCTGGATGTGTTCCTGTGCGACCTGTGCTGGATTCTCTGTTCCTGCTCTGGCAAAGGGTGTGGGGGGGGGTTGGACTCGATGATCTCCAGAGGTCCCTTCCAACCCCTGACATCCTGTGAGCCTGTGTTTTCCACGCCTCCTGAGCTACTCAGAACGAAAGCTGTGCTGTAAAATTATATTACTAGGTTAGGGGTGGGGGGGGGGAAAAAAAGTGCCTTAGCCAAATGCACTGCAGGTCCTGTTCTGTCGTGAGGCAATGGCCAGGAAAGTCAATATTTATTCCTTACAAAAACTACAGTGGTGTTGCAACTGAGCACAAAGTGTAGAGCGTGGACCTCCTAGAAATGGGAAGGTGATAACCAACCACTGCTGGCTGAGGTGTGGATGTTTCTAACCCAGATGCAGGGATCCCGGTGGGGGCTCTGGTGTCACGGCAGCACGAGGGGGGACGCCCCGACCGAGTAGCGCCGGTGTTGAGGGGTGGACTTCAGCCCTTCAAAATCATCCTCAAAAGTGGAGAGGGCTGGGGAGCCACACTAATCTAATCTGTGGAGTTTGTGTACACAGATACTGACCTGCACTGTATATGTTTTTAGGCCTTGATTCCGCCCCTCTCTGTGCGCACAGGTGATCGTTCCTATTCCCTATCCCGCTGAACCCCGCGTGGAAAATCGTCCAGCTCTGGTTCCAGATGGCACTGTTGGGCTTGGGGGGGGGGTGTGTGTGTGTGGGGTGGTCAGGCTGTGCCTTCTGCAGCAGGATGTTTGCCTGGTGCCAGGCACTGTGCTCTGGGAAAGCTTAGTCAAGTGTACCTGTGACCTCTGGTGTGTGCTGGATGGTGTAGTTTCCAACTCCACCGCCACAGATTGAAACTGGGACTGGAAAATGCCATCTAACATTGCTTGGGGCCTGCCCTAGCACCAGAACAAGAGGACACAGTCTCAAGCTGTGCCAGGGGAGGTTCAGACTGGCTGTTAGGAGGAAATTCTACACAGAGAGAGTGATTGCCCATTGGGATGGGCTGCCTGGGGAGGTGGTGGAGTCACCATCACTGGAGGTGTTTAGGAGGAGACTGGATGGGGTGCTTGGTTGTATGGTTTAGTTGATGAGGTGGTGTTGGATGATAGGTTGGACTTGATGCTCTTGAAGGTCTCTTCCAACCTGGTCTATCCTATCCTATCCTATCCTATCCTGTCCTGTCCTGTCCTGTCCTGTCCTGAAATGGGAAACAGAGCTGTAACCATTAAGGTACAAAATGGGTAAGAAATGAATGGGAGGAACTCTCTTTAGTTTGCATTTAGAGAGCTGTTTATTAAATACACCTGGGTTAGGCTTTATTGGGCCATCTCATTTCACACCTGGTTGTCAGCATCCCAGGCCTGCTAAAATTTTAGGTCACCTGCTTAACTTTGATGTCATTGGGCCTCCTGTTAGGTAAGCCTGTTCCACACCTGCACAGTTGGTCCCTATATGGAATTTAGCCACATAACATCAACACCTTTCCAGTGAATGAGCTGAGATGTCTGGGTGTTGTTGCACCACTTCTTGACAGATCTACTCCATTGTGGCAGACCCTGCAAGATGCACTCAGCCCATCACAGAACACAAAGTGCAGAGCTTGGCTTGGGGAAGCAGAGGGGCTGGGTCCCATCCTGCTTTCAAAGCAACTCTCTCATGGTTCAATAGTATCAGAAGACTGCTTGAGGGTAAGGGGTGCAGGGGTTAGCCCTGTACTCAGGTGAAGTTCTCTTTAACTTACTGTCTTCAGAGTATCACAGTATCACCAAGGATGGAAGAGACCTCAAAGATCATTGAGTCCAACCTGTCACCACAGACCTTATGACTAGACCATGGCACCAAGCGCCACATCCGATCCCCTCTTGAACACCTCCAGGGATTGGGACTCCACCACCTCCCTGGGCAGCACATCCCAATGGCCAATTTCTCTTTCTGGGAAGAATTTCTTCCTCACCTCCAGCCTAAACCTCCCCTGGCACAGTTTGAGACTGTGTCCTCTTGTTCTGCTGCTGCTTGCCTGGGGGAAGAGACCAACCCCCTCCTGGCTACAACCTCCCTTCAGGTAGTTGTAGAGAGCAATGAGGTCTCCCCTGAGCCTCCTCCTCTCCGGTGTTCTGCTCAATCTGTCTTTAGGATTACATTCAGAACTTGAGATGGAAAATCCTGCCTGTGAGTGTTGGAGCCTCACCAAATGTCCTTTTGCCAGAGCGTGTTCTTAGTTTCACTTCTCCCTGCCATGTTCTCCAGGGTCACTGAGAGGAATGGACTTTGATCACAGTGTGTTACATTCCTAGAAGCTGGCTTCAAAAACCACCTTCTTTCACCTGTGATAAAATAACCCCAGTGCTGAATTCCTCCTCACACCCCTCAGCCCCGTGACCAGTTCTGGTGGGAGAGCTCTGGGTTTTCAGTTTTGCAGGGTGCTGAATGGCCCTGGGTGAGGGGGGCAGATGCCAGGCAAGCTGCCCAGGACCTGCCTGCCATCCTCCCCTTTCAGTTAAAGCCAGGCAGTGTCACCTCTGGCACTCAGCACCATGCAGTATGATGCAAAGGGAGAGGAATTTCTCAAGTAGGCAGAGCCACTTAAGACTTTATAGGTCAAAAAACCAACACCTCAGACTTCTTACAGAAATCATCTTCAAGCTTGTTCAGAGCTCCAGCTTGTCCAGGGAGTACATGCTCTGAGCATTAACTGTTGCTTAACCACAGCAGAAGCAGTGCTGTGTGAACTAGTTTGCAGCTTCCCAAGGGCTGAAGGTTTAGATCTGTGCAGGTTACTGCAATAGCCTGAAAGAAACTCCCAGGGCAGACAGAAAATGGCCTGGTATGAAGGATGGGAGAACCAAACCTTTTGCACAGAGAGGTTGCAGAGAGCATGGTTGGGTCTTACTGATGAAGAGCAATCCATGAGCAGCTGAGGGTTCAGCATGGTCCTGCAAACTTCAGCTCCTCTCACTGCCTGTCAGCTCCCTTCAGTGTGATTGCTAACATCCCAGCCTCTGCTCCTCATAGTTCTGCTCTTCTGTTAGTTGACTTCAAGGAATGAATCTTGGTCTCCTTCTTGTCCATGCTTCAGTTTCCACTTGATAGAGAGAGAGCTGACAGTGTTATTGTGAAGACAGGGAAACAAGGAATGCCTTGGAAAGCAGGGAGCCACTGTAGAGACTTGAGGGAAGGAGCTGTGGATGACACCAGAGTTCATGTGCAAATCTCCTTTGGGGAGGAAAAAAAACCCAAACCCCAGCAATATTTTATTTGCTAAATAGTTTAGCAGTTGTTAGAGTGTATACAGAAGCACACCTAATGAACACTGAGAGTTAGTACCTTCTTGTTTCAGAGGTTCATAGAGTGGTTTGGGTTGGAAGGGACCTTAAAGATCAACCAGTTCCAACCCCCTGCCATGCAGAGCTTTCTGCACCTCCTGTGGAGCAGGCATGGCTCTGGTGATGGGAGCTCTGAGAAGCAAGTTCAGTCATGGGTTCATGGAATGGCTTGGGTTGGAAGGGACCTTAAAGATCATCCAGTTCCAACCCCCTGCCATGCAGAGCTTTCTGCACCTCCTGTGGAGCAGGCATGGCTCTGGTGATGGGAGCTGGGAGAACCAAGTTCAGTCATGGGTTCATGGAATGGCTTGGGTTGGAAGGGACCTTAAGGATCATCCAGTTCCAACCAACCTGCCATGGCCATGGCCCTACACCTTCCACTAGCCCAGGTTGCTCAAGGCTTCATCCAGCCTGGCCTTGAACACCTCCAGGGAGGAGGCAGCCGCAGCCTCCCTGGGCAGCCTGTGCCAGTGTCTCCCCACCCTCACTGTGTCTGAGTGTGGGTAGCTCCAATCTTTTATGCAGGGAGAAGGAGGATGCTGGTGGGATGTGTGGCTCATTAGTCTCAAGCTCTGGGTCTGGTGTTTTGGGAGTAGTGTTCAACGTTTGGGGAAAATCCCCACCAGTGATGTTTAAAAAGAGAAGGCTAAAGGCAAACCACTGTGTTTACTATGGAGAAGGCAGAGTAATCACCTGGCCACGTGTAGAAACACCATGCAGGGCTGGAGAGCAGTGGAACAGGCTCCTTCTGCAGCAGCCAAAGGTACACATTCACTTTTCCCCACAGGAATTACTTTATCTCAGGTCTCACAATACTCTGGTTCATGGCCATATATCTCAGCAGTTCCAGAGCTGATTGTGGGAGAAAGTCAACTTTCACTTGCCCACTGGACACATTGCTTTTCCTGCACTTGGAAGCTAAAACAATCTTGAGAACACAGGGCAAGCTCCCTAGAGGCTCTGAGCCCCAAAGGCAAGGATTAGCCTCTTTCCTCTGCCCCCACCCCAGAGAAATAGATTATTTAACCCCATGGTTTTTAAAACCAATCTTCTCTGTGGGGTGAGAATTAGAGGAGGGGGTCCTGAGTCACCCTTTTGAGGTGCTGTCTACAATTCAGAGGCTGAAAACCTAACAGAGGTGTGTTCAGAGTCAGAATGGTTTGGGTTGGAAGCGGCTTCTAAAGGTCACCCAGTCCAACCCCCCTGCAGTCAGCAGGGACATCCTTCACTAGATCAGCTTGCTCTGAGTCTTATCCAGCCTCACCTTGAATATCTCCAGGGATGAGGCCTCAGCTCCCTCCCTGGGCAACATGTTGCAGGGTTCCTCCACCCTCATGGTGCAAACTTGTTGCTAACATCCAACCTAAATCTGTAGTTTCAAACCATTGCCCCTCGTCCTATCCCTGCAGGCCTTTGGCAGCCGTCCCTCTGCAGCCTTAGTATTATAGTGTCAGTTAGGGGTGGAAGGGACCACAAGGATCAGCTAGTTCCAACCCCCCTGCCATGGGCAGGGACACCCCACACTAGATCAGCCTGGCCAGAGCCTCATCCAGCCTGGGCTTAAACACCTCCAGGGCTGGGGCCTCAACCACCTCCCTGCACAACCCATTCCAGGGCTTCATCACTCTCATGGTGAAGAACTTCCTCCTCACCTCCAGCCTCAATCTCCCCACCTCCAGCTTCATTCCATTCCCCCTAGTCCTATCACTGCCTGAGATCCTGAGCAGTCCCTCCCCAGCCTTCTTGTAGCCCCCTTCAGGAACTGGAAGGCCACTGCCCAGAGCCTTCTCTTCTCCAGCAAAATGGGGACTGTTGATAGCAGCAGTGCTGATTAACCCTTACAACTGCAACAGTGAAGGTTGAACCAGATGATCCTTGGGGTTCCTTCCAAGCTGGGCATCTTGTGAAGCCAGCATGGGCAGCCTGGAAATGGGAGAGTGTTTCCCATGTTGCAATGCTCAGTGCCACTGGGAGAATTATCATCACCTACTTAAAACTGCTTCTAAGAGAGTTACACTCCCAGCCCATAAGAAAGTAAATAGATTAGTAGTCTTCTATACTACTAGCTCCTGGATCAACAAAAGGATGTTGAGTGCATAATGTTGACAGAGATCAAAGAAGTGGGAAAGTCTAAGCAAATGATAATGGGGACTTAAATTACCTGTGAATAAAGTGGTCAGATAGCACAATGAGAGTCAGTTCAAAGCAGCAATTTCTGCCTCTTGGAACAGCCTGTACTAGAGTACACAGAGAAGGAAGAGAGAGAGAGAGATTCTTGACTTAGTGTTAAGTAATGGGCAAGAAGTGAGTCAAAAGCTGGCAGTCATTGAGCCACTTGTGTTGGCTGCAGCATAATAAACTTTGCTGTCTAAGTACCCAAAAAAAAAAGAGGAACCAGAAAGCTCTTTAGATGTGACACAGAGCACAGCTTAGAGTCACAGCAGTCTGGGAAGCATACAGAGCATTGAATCAAAAAGGTAGAAGTACCCCATCCAGACAGCCTGGGTGGTGTCCAAGGAACCAGTTGGGCCAGGCAGATCTACTCAAAATTGGACAGACAGAATTGGTAGAGGATTGGGATGGTGTGTGGAATCACCTGCAGTGTAGAAAGGCTGAGACCTGGGGCTGTTCGTCCCGAAGAAGAGCAGCCTGAGAGGGGATCTGATCAATGCTCAGCAAGAGCTGAAGGGTCTGGTGGAGGGCAAGAGGATGGGGCCAGACTCTCCCCAGTGGTGGCCAGCAACAGGACAAGGGGCAGTGGGCACAAACTGGAACCCCAGGAGGTTCCACCTGAGCTAGAGGAGAAACTTGTTTGGTGTGAGGGTGCTGCAGCCCTGCAGCAGGCTGCCCAGAGAGGTTGGGGAGTCTTCTTCTCTGGCCATTGTGATCCTGGGCAAGCTGCTGTGGGTGCCCTGCTTGAACAGGGGTGTTGGGCTGGATGATCTTCAGAGGTCCTTTCCAACCCTACCATGCTGGGAGTCTGGGATTAGTAGGGTCTTAATATAGGCCTGGTGCAGAGTTGTGGGTCTCAGCTAGAGTTAGCTGCTAGACAAAGCTGAGCTTAGAGGCTGTTCCTGACCTTCCACCCCTTTCTGGGGGACATGCAGAGGTTGAGTTGGAGCTGTGTTCAGTGTTTTCTCTGTTTCTGATCTAGGCAACCTCTGGTGGGAGACTGTTCTCTGTTTAAGAAGGAGTTTGAAGACCCTTAAAGCTAAACCTTCCATCTCCCCAGTGCACCACCTGGTGCTGGCTGTTGTCCCAGTAGAAGTATTTATGACATGTATGGGTGTAGACCCATCCTGAGCTGCAGGTTTTCAGTACTGAAAAGGTCACAGATCTGGAGGTCCAAGCAATTAAATGGGGCAGCCATGAATAGGAGAAATGAACCCAACTGCCAGAGAGCAAAGATAGATGGTCAGAAGGCTAAATCAACAGGGCTGGAGTGAGTGACAGTCAGCAGAGGACTTCTAGCCAGGCACACCCATCCTGGAATACAGCCAAGGAGCAAGTGGACATTTCCCAAAGATAAGCTGGCAGAGGGATGAGATTACAGGAGAAGGGAAACAGGCCTCAGTTGTTCCTGTTGGCTGTGGCCAGGCTGCATTTGTGGGTGAGATGGTTCTGAACCCTTGGAGGCACTGCTTCTGTTCTGTGCCTCCATAAAATGAGAGGCTTGGTCAGCACTGCGTGCAGGTTGTGGAGGGCTCTTGAGAACTGGGTAGGAAATTAACTCACTGCTGTTAAATGCCAGCTTTCAGAGTTGTCCCAGTGACAGAAAGACCACAAACTTTGTGCCATCCAAGAGAACTCTTTTGTATTAGGCTTTTACTTTGGGCACAGATGGACCTGGATTTTAATGTATTCCAGCTCTGGATTTTTCCATGCAGAGCTTTCTGCACCTCGTGTGGAGCAGGCGTGGCTCTGGTGATGGGAGCTGGGAGAAGCAAGCTCAGTCATGGGTTCATGGAATGGCTTGGGTTGGAAGGGACCTTAAGGATCATCTAGTTCCAACCAACCTGCCATGGGCATGGCCCTACACCTTCTGCTAGCCCAGGTTGCTCAAGGCCTCCTCCAGCCTGGCCTTGAACACCTCCAGGCAGGAGGCAGCCACAGCCTCCCTGGGCAGCCTGTGCCAGTGTGTCCCCACCCTCACTGTAAAGAATTTCTTCCTACTCTCCAGTCTAAATCTCTCCTCCTCAAGCTTCAATCCATTCCCCCTCATCCTATCACTCCAAGCCCTTCTCAAAAGTCCCTCCTGAGCTTTCCTGTGGGCTTCCTTCAGATGCTGGAAGGCTGCTAGGCTAAAATAGCTAAAAGCTTGCTGTGGGCTTTCCCCACAAAGCCTTACTGTAAACTGCACTGGTTAGGCCACACCTGGAGTCCTGTGTCCAGTTCTGGGCCCCTCAGTTTAGGAAAGATGTTGAGATGCTGGAAGGTGTCCAGAGAAGGGCAAGAAAGCTGGGGAGGGGTCTGGAGCACAGCCCTGTGAGGAGAGGCTGAGGGAGCTGGGGTTGCTTAGCCTGCAGAAGAGGAGGCTCAGGGGAGACCTTCTTGCTCTCCCCAACTCCCTGAAGGGAGGTTGTAGCCAGGTGGGGGTTGGTCTCTTCTCCCAGGCACCCAGCATCAGAACAAGAAGACACAGTCTCAGGCTGTGCCAGGGGAGGTTTAGGCTGGAGGTTAGGAAGAAGTTTTACACAGAGAGAGTGATTGGCCATTGAGGAGGTGGTGGAGTCCCCATCATTGGAGGTGTTCAGGAGGAGACTTGATAGGGTGCTTGGTGCCATGGTTGAGTTGATTAGGTGGTGTTGGGTGATAGGTTGGACTCAATGATCTTGAAGGTCTCTTCCAACCTGGTCTGGTCTGGTCTGGTCTATTCCATTCCATTCCATTCCATTCCATTCCATTCCATTCCATTCCATTCCATTCCATTCCATTCCATTCCATTCCATTCCATTCCGTCTGGAAACAAACAGGCTCTAACCTAGCAGGAAAACAAAGCCAACCAAGCAAGCAGAATGGAAAGCATGCTGTGTAGTTTGATCTTCAGGATCATGACAAACAAAAACCCCAACCCCATGGGGGTTGAATCAAATAAATGCCATCTGGGTTTATAAACCAAGCAGAGCTGCAAGCTGAAGCCCAGCACAGGAGTTCAGAGCGCACTCAAGCAAAGCATGTTTCTATTTTATCACCCTTTTGGGCTTCCCTCCAGTCTGCTCCTGGAGATTAGATACAGGGAGGAGGAGAAGGCAATAAAGTCGACCTGAGTAACGTGAATGGTCACAGTGGTATCTCCTGCCTTTGAGCTCTGTGATGATGATGATGGTGGTGGTTGTTGTTATTTTGGTGAGAGCTGTTTGTTTTCCCCCCCACCCTCTTCATTCAGCAGCTCTGAGGAAGAGGAAGCTCTGTGCTGCCTTTCATTTGCCCACACCACTTTCAGTCTGCATTAAGGAATCCTAATCACATCTCATGCTCCAGAGCTTTGGGCGTGCTGCCAGCACGGGGCAGGCAGGAGTTGGCCAAGAGATGTCTTGAGACCTTTTCACCTTTGTTTTGTTGGTTGGTTTTTTTTCTCCTTCCTGGGAATCAGGGATTGGCCTTACCTCAAAACAAGGCATTAAACCTCTGGGTCAGTGTTCAAAGGTAGCAGAGGGAGTATTTTTTGTTGCTCAGATATGCTTGGGTTGTATGGGTTCCTCCTGTGCAGCTTGCCAGATCTAAGTGGAAGAGTCTTTCTCCCTGCAGCCACCCCGTTCAAAGAGCTGAAGTTTTGGGTGTGTATCCTCTCCCTCTGCAGCTTGAGACATGAATCATCTGCCTAGATCAACCCCTGGGTTCTCACCTCATCACTTCCCTAACCCTAAAGGGGCTAGTTAAGGGCATTAGGCGCCCTTTGATCTCTCTTTTGTTCTTCATTCCTGTAGTTTGGTCTCCAGTGATCAAATGGGTTCATCTCCTGTGTGTTGTAGGGCAGGGGCAGAATTGGGGTGGATGGATGGGCATGCACAGAACTTCAGGCTGCTGAGCTGATTCCTCTGGCCATGAACTCCCTGGAACATGTTACAAGGAGGAGCAGAGGGCTGGAGCTGCTCTGCTGTGAGGACAGACTGAGGGAGTTGGGGTGGTTCAGTCTGGAGAAGAGAAGGCTCTGAGGAGACCTAATTGTGGCCTTCCAGGATCTGAAGGGGGCTCCAGGAAAGCTGGGGAGGGACTTTTGAGGGTGTCAGGGAGGGATAGGACTGGGGGGGGATGGAGCAAAACTAGAAGTGGGGAGATTGAGATTGGCTGTGAGGAAGAAGTTGTTCCCCAGGAGGGTGGTGAGAGCCTGGCACAGGTTGCCCAGGGAGGTGGTGGAAGCCTCCTGCCTGGAGGTGTTTGCAGCCAGGCTGGAGGTGGCTGTGAGCAACCTGCTGCAGTGTGAGGTGTCCCTGCCCATGGCAGGGGGTTGGAGCTGGCTGAGCCTTGAGGTCCCTTCCAACCCTGACAGTTCTGTGATTCTAAGGTTTTTAGCAAGCTGAGTAGTGACATCTTTGTTTGGAATGTGACTAAAGCACTTTGGGAAGTACATGTGCTGCTGTGTGAATCCTAGAGCAGAATTGCTTGCAAGGATAGAATTTGGACTTCCTACCTCTAAAGCACTTCAGCAGCTGTTGTTTTGTGGGGTCAAAGATTCACACTGGGTTGGTAGAGACCCTCAAAGGTCATCTGCTCCAACCCCCCTGCAGGCAGCAGGGACACCTCCAATTAGAGCAGGCTGCCCAGGGCCACATTCAGTCTGATCTTAATGTCTCCAAGGATAGGGCCTCAACCACATCTCTGGTCAACCTGTTCTAGTGTTTCCCCACTCTCATAGTGCAGAACTTCCTCTTGATGTCCAGCCTAAATCTCCCCTTCTCCAGTTTCAAACCATTACTCTTTGTCCCATCACCCTAGGCCCTTCTGAACAGCCCCTCCCCAGCCTTCCTGTAGCTCCCCTTCAGATAGTGAAGTGCAGCTCTAAGGTCTCCCTGGAGCTTTCTCTTCTCCAAGCTGCACAGCCCCAATTCTTTCAGCCTGTCTTCATGGGAGAGGTGCTCCAGCCCTCTGCTCACCTATGTTTTGTTGAGTCTTTGTTCAGCTGGGTGGATTTGCTCCAGGCTGCCAGAGCATTGCTGTGGAAGGGATATGCCAACTGCAGAAACTGGGAAAGACAGACATTGGCATTGGGTTGGATCTAGATAGGATGAGCAGCACTCCAGTCCTGCTACAGGATCACAGGATCACAAAGGTTGGAAGAGACCTTGAGGATCATCGAGTCCAACCTGGCACCACAGACCTCATGACTACACCATGGCTCCAAGTGCCACATCCAGTCCCCTCTTGAACACCTCCAGGGATGGGGACTCCACCACCTCCCTGGGCAGCACATCCCAATGGCTAACAACTCTCTCTGGGAAGAACTTTCTCCTCACCTCCAGCCTAAACCTCCCCTGCCACAGCTTGAGACTGTGTCCTCTTGTTCTGGTGCTGCTTGCCTGGGAGAAGAGACCAACCCCCACCTGGCTACAACCTCCCTTCAGGTAGTTGTAGAGGGCAATGAGGTCTCCCCTGAGCCTTCTCTTCTGCAGGCTAAGCAACCCCAGCTCCCTCAGCCTCTCCTCACAGGGCTGTGCTCCAAACCCCTCCCCAGCTTTCTTGCCCTTCTCTGGACACCTTCAAGTCTCTCAATGTCCTTCTTAAATTGAGGAGCCCAGAACTGGACACAGGACTCAAGGTGTGGCCTAAGCAGTGCTGAGCACAGGGCACAAGGACTTCCCTGCTCCTGCTGGCTACACTACTCCTAATGCAGGCCAGGATGCCATTGGCCCTCTTGGCCCCCTGGGCACACTGCTGGCTCATGTTTAGGCAGCTGTCAATCAGCACCCCCAGGTCCCTCTCTGTTTGGGAGCTCTCCAGCCACTCTGACCCCAGCCTGTAGCTCTGCATGGGGTTGTTGTGGCCAAAGTGCAGCCCCTGGCACTTGGCTGTGTTGAATGCCATCCTGTTGGCCTCTGCCCATCTGTCCAGTTGGCCGAGGTCCCTCTGCAGAGCCCTTCTGCCCTCTAACTGACCAACATCTGCTCCCAGCTTGGTGTCATCTGCAAATTTGCTGATGACTGACTCAATGCCCTCATCCAGATCATCAATAAAGATGTTGAAGAGGATGGGGCCCAGCACTGATCCCTGGGGGACGCCACTGGTGCCTGGCTGCCAGCCACAGACACAAAGCACTTTTCCTTAGCAAGGCCAGGAAGACAATCATAGACCAGAGCAGGTGTAGTGAAGACACTGCAAAGGGATTTGGGACAATGGCCACATGGTAGAGCAGAAGAAACAACTCAAGGAGGTCTGGGTAGGGAATGAAGAATGTTGGTTCTTCCATTACAGAATCACAGCACCCCAGAATGCCAGGTTGGAAGGGACCCCAAGGATCATCTGGTCCAACCTTTCTGGGTCATAGTGTAGTTGAAATGAGCTGGCCCAGCCCCCTGTCAAGCTGAGTCTTACAGCTGTCCCAGCTAGGGAAATCCACTGCTTCCCTTGGGGGATGATTCCAATGTCCAGCTCTTCTCATGGGAAAAGATTTTCTTCTGGAGACCACTCAGAATCTCTTCAGCAGTAACTTGTACCCATTGCCCCTTGTCTTTTCCATGGCATTCCTTGTACAAAGGGAGTCTCCATCCTCCTGGTAGCCACCCTTTATGTACTAATCCATGGTAATAAGGTCTTCCCTAAGCCTTCTCTTCTCCAGGCTGAGCAAACCCACCTCCCTCAGCCTTTCCTCATGTGGGGTTGCTCACAGGTTGAATTTTGTGGCCACAGAAATGTGGCTTTCAGATTGTTTAAACACAGAGAACCTCTCTGAGGAGTATGAAAGTCAAACAGTGAAGTGGACTGAAGTGAGGTGTCCCTGCCCAGGGCAGGGGGTTTGGAACTGGCTGATCCTTGAGGGCCCTTCCAACCCTGACAATTGTATGATTCCTTGCTGCAGGAACTGCTGGGCATGCTAACAGTGCCCAGAGCCTCAAATCCCACTGGAACTAATGAACAGGAGAAGACTCCCATCAGTGACCCTTCAATAGCCAGTCTCAGCTTTGCCTCAGCACTTGGGGGCTGTCATGAAGACCAAGCAGCACTTCCTCTAGGTGCTTGAAGGGGAGTTGGAATCAGAGGGTCAGGCTTTGCAATTTGGTCTCTCCAGACCAACCTTTCATTAAATTAAGGCAGTCCTGTTCCAAAACAAGTGGCACCTCACAGAGATCCTGAGGAGATTACAAGGGTTCCCCCTCTTCCACTGCTCATGCTCTGCCTCAGTCACTCCTTTCTTCCCTGGGTGGAAGCTGCTTGCTTGCAGCCATGCTGTGGCTGCACTTTTGTCCTGGAATGTCAGGGCTAGAGGCTTCTGTCCAAGTATTTCCCTGAGGCCACAGAATGTCTCCAGCCTCTCCATTACCCTCTCGTTCATCTGCTCTCATTCATATAAGCATGAGATGCCCCAGGTCATGTAGTTTCATTCAGCTCTTTGCTTCTCCTCATCCTCAGAAACCTGTTTTAGTGGTTTTCACCGTTTTCACAGCATCCCAGCACGGTGGAGGGTGGGAAGGGACCTCTGGAGACCATCCAGTCCAACCCTCCTGCTAAGGCAGGGTCACCCACAGCAGTTTGCCCAGGATCACAACGGCCAGGAGGGTTTGGAGTCTCTCCACAACCTCTCTGGGCAGCCTGCTCTTAGTGCTTTGACACCACCAAAAGATCCCCATCCTCCTTTTGCTCAGAATGGTGGGTTATGTCCTTGGTATTTTCCTGTATGTGCTCCTCTTGATCACTCCCCCTGCACAAACTTGTTTAGGCTGTGGCCTGGTATCATTTGCCTCCAACTCTTTGCTCTCCTCCATTCCACTCTGTGATCATCTGGTCCTTCAGAGTCCCTCCAGTCTCTGTGTTGTCTCTCTAGAGAATCATAGGATGGTCAGGGTTGGATCAGCCAGTTCCAACCCCCCTGCTATGGACAGGGACACTTTCCACTAGATCAGGTTGCCCAGAGCCACATCCAGCCTGGCCTTAAAACCATGCAGGGATGAGGCTGCCACCACCTCCCAGGGCAACCTGTGCCAGTCTCTCACCACCCTCATGGGGAACAACTTCTTCCTGATGTCTGATCTAAATCTTCCCTCCTCTAGCTTGGATCCATTCCCCCCCAGTTCTATCCCTCCCTGACACCCTCAAAAGTCCCTCCCCAGCTTTCTTGGAGCCCCCTTCAGATCCTGGAAGGCCACAGTTAGGTCTCCTGTAGACTCATAGAATTGTCAGCTTTGGAAGGGACCCCAAGGATCATCCAGAGGCAGACGGCTGTTACAGAAGCTGTTTGTAAGCTTGGTGCAGAGTCCAAACCTCCAGGAGAGCTGCAGACCCAGACGTCTGAATGAATGCAGACCCAGGGTGATGAATGAACCCAGGGTGGCTACTTGTCCAGCATGCAGCTCCTGCAGAGCTCATGGTAAAAACAAAAAGAGATCTTCAAATGCATTTGTGGAGATTCTTGGTTGAGAAATCACCACATGCCACTCCTGCCAGCTGCACCCAGCTCTGGCCTGAGTTGGTGCCAGCCCATATCTTCATGCTCCATCCCTGTAGCCAGGTGGGGGTTGGTCTTTTCTCCCAGGCAAGCAGCACCAGAACAAGAGGACACAGTCTCAAGCTGTGCCAGGGGAGGTTTAAGCTGGAGGTGAGGAGAAAGTTCTTCACTGTAAGAGTCATTGGCCGTTGGAATGTGCTGCCCAGGGAGGTGGTGGAGTCCCCATCCCTGGAGGTGTTCAAGAAGGGATTGGATGTGGCACTTGGTGCCATGGTCTAGTCATGAGGTCTGTGGTGACAGGTTGGACTCGATGATCTTTGAGATCTCTTCCAACCTTGGTGATTCTGTGATTTTGTTGTTGTTTTCTCCACAAAATAAATACTGGGGAATGCCTGTGGGACAGGTCCCTGCTGAGCCTTCCATGAGAAAGCTACTTCTAGGTAAAGACACCTGAGTGGAACAGTCTGGGTCTACATGAGCCAGCAGTGTGCCCAGGTGGCCAAGAAGGCCAATTGCATCCTGGCCTGCATCAGGAAGAGTGTGGCCAGCAGGAGCAGGGAAGTCCTTGTGCCCTGTGCTCAGCACTGCTTAGGCCACACCTTGAGTCCTGTGTCCAGTTCTGGGCTCCTCAGGTTAGGAAAGATGTTGAGCTGCTGGAAGGTGTCCAGAGAAGGGCAAGAAAGCTGGGGAGGGGTCTGGAGCACAGCCCTGTGAGGAGAGGCTGAGGGAGCTGGGGTTGCTTAGCCTGCAGAAGAGGAGGCTCAGGGGAGACCTTATTGCCCTCTCCAACTCCCTGAAGGGAGGTTGTAGCCAGGTGGGGGTTGGTCCCTTCTGCCAGGCAACCAGCACCAGAACAAGAGGACACAGTCTCAAGCTGTGCCAGGGGAGGTTTAGGCTGGAGGTGAGGAGAAAGTTCTTCCCAGAGAGAGTTGTTAGCCATTGGGATGTGCTGCCCAGGGAGGTGATGGAGTCCCTATCCCTGGAGGTGTTCAAGAGGGGATTGGATGTGGCATTTGGTGCCATGGTTCAGTAGTCATGAGGTCTGTGGTGACAGGTTGGACTTGATGATCTCTGAGGTCTTTTCCAACCTTATTGAGTCTATGATTCTATGATTCTGCAGCCCTTCCCCAGGCTGGTAGCTCCTGTGGGCTGAGGGAGCTCAAGGGGCAGGAAATGAAGTGTTTGTGGGAGCTGCTGGTCAGGGCAGCAAGATGAGGAGAAGCAAGGCTTGGGCCTTGGCATTTTCCAGGAGCTCATTCAAAACCCTGCTTTTGAAAAGCTGCTCTGTACCAGTGACAATAATGTGGCTTGTTCCTGCAGAGATGTTGAGAGAGAGGCCAACACGCTGTGGGTTTGGTTCAGAAAGGGGAGTTCCATGAAATCAAACAAGGCTGTGAAACAGAAGCTGAGAGGGCAGCTCAGGAGTCACATCCTGGCAGCTGGCAGGAAGGTATTTAAGGACAGTACAGTGGGAAGTGAGATCAAATGGACCTCTCCAGAAGAGACTGGAAAAATGATAGAAGCATAGCTGTGCAGCAGGGTGTTAGAAAGTATCATAGAATCAGTCAGGGTTGGAAGGGACCACAAGGATCAGCTAGTTCCAACCCCCCTGCCATGGGCAGGGACACCCCACACTAGATCAGCCTGCCCAGAGCCTCATCCAGCCTGGGCTTAAACACCTCCAGGGCTGGGGCCTCAACCACCTCCCTGGACAACCCATTCCAGGGCTTCACCACTCTCATGGGGAAGAACTTCTTCCTCACCTCCAGCCTGAATCTCCCCACCTCCAGCTTCATTCCATTCCCCCTAGTCATATCACTGCCTGAGATCCTGAGCAGTCCCTCCCCAGCCTTCCTGTAGCCCCCTTCAGATCCTGGAAGGCCACAATGAGGTCACCTCAGAGCCTTCTCTTCTCCAGACTGAACAGCCCCAACTCCTTCAGTCTGTCCTCACAGCCCTCTGCTCATCCTTGTGGCCCTTCTCTGGACACCTTCCAGCACCTCCAGATCCCTCTTGTGCTAGGGGCTCCAGAACTGGAGGCAGTACTCCAGGTGGGGCTCTCCCCAGAGCTGAGCAGAGGGGCAGAATCACCTCCCTTGCCCTGCTGGCCACACTTCTCCTGCTGCAGCCCAGGATCTGATTGGCTTTCTGGGCTTAGCCATGTCCTAAAATGTGCTGGTTTGCACAGGGGCAGCAGGACCCATTCACAGCCACCACTGCTGTTTGTAACACCAGCTTGTCAGTGGCCTCTGGGTTTTACCAGGGCTTGTGTCTCAATTCCCCTCAGAATCCTCACCTTCCTCACTGCTATTTCCATTGGCCAGGTGGTCTGGGAAAGTGCATGTAGCTTGGAAAAGCAAAAAGGCTTGGTAGAATTGAAAGCAAAAACCCAAACCAGAACAAAAAGGAACAAGTTAAAAGCATGGGAAAACCTCAATGAAGGGAGGAATAACTTGGACATGAGAAACCCCCCCCCCGCAAGGATGGACTCTCTTCAGTCCCAGAAGTTTGCCTGGTGGTCTGTAGGCCCCCTGTAAAGACTTGAAGGCTCCAAGATGCACTTAGGGCAGCTGAACTCCCAGCAGAAAAATGAATGCAATTCTTTTTGGGGCCTTGGTCTGTCTCAGGCTTGAGATGTCTGTAGATAAGATGCTGATGGGGACAGACCAAATGAACCTTATCAGTCTCTGGGCCCAGATGGTATTCCCCCAAGAGGTGTAGAGGATGAAATTGTTGAGCTATTAACTGTGAGCTCTGCTTTCAAATCCCTGGAAGGCAGCTGATGTGCTACCAGTTTTCCCCTGGCCTCTTAAGTCATCCACAAAAGGCCAGGGCAGTGTGCTGTATGGAGGGAGTTGGGAGAAACCATAATGAGGAGTTCAGTGAGGGGATGTGGATTGTAGGAGTCAAAGATAGATCAGTTCATAGAATCATGGAATTGTTATGCTTGGAAAAGCCCTTGGAAGCTCATCCAGTCCAACCATTCTCTAACTCTGCCAAGGCTGGGGCTAAGCCATGGCCCTCAGCACCACAGCTCTGCCTCTCTGAAGCACTGCCAGGGATGGGCATTCTACCACCTCCCTGGGCAGCCTCTGCCAGTCTCTGAGAACCCTTTCAGTGAAGAAGTTTCTTCTAATGTCCAACCTAAACCTCTCCTGGTGCAACTTGAGGCCATTTCCTCTCATCCTGTCACTTGTTCCTGGGGGAGAAGAGACCAACCCCCACCTGGCTCCAGCCTCCTTTCAGGAAGAGCCAGAAGGTCTCCCCTTTCAGCCAGAAGGTCTCCCCTTTCAGCCAGAAGGTCTCCCCTTCCAGCCTCCTTTCAGGGAGTCCAGTTTTGGGCCCCTCAGTTTAAGAAGGACATTGAGATGCTGGAAGGTGTCCAGAGAAGGGCAAGAAAGCTGGGGAGGGGTCTGGAGCACAGCCCTGTGAGGAGAGGCTGAGGGAGCTGGGGTTGCTTAGCCTGGAGAAGAGGAGGCTCAGGGGAGACCTTCTTGCTCTCTCCAACTCCCTGAAGGGAGGTTGTAGCCAGGTGGGGGTTGGTCTCTTCTGCCAGGCAAGCAGCAGCAGAACAAGAGGACACAGTCTCAAGCTGTGCCAGGGGAGGTTTAGGCTGGAGGTGAGGAGAAAGTTCTTCCCAGAGAGAGTTGTTAGCCATTGGGATGTGCTGCCCAGGGAGGTGGTGGAGTCCCCATCCCTGGAGGTGTTCAAGAGGGATTGGATGTGGCACTTGGAGCCATGGTTTAGTTGTCAGGAGGTGTTGGGTGGTAGGTTGGACTTGATGATCTCTGAGGTCTTTTCCAACCTTATTGATTCTATGATGCTATGATTTTGATTTCCTCACCTGTGCTCCCTGCCTTTGGTTGTTCTTCAGTGCAGCAGTAGTCACCTAATGAAGCAGCAACCCCAACAGTGCTGCAGGTTCCTGTTTTTCAGAGCAGCATCTGCTCCTCAGGAAGCTTCAGATAACTCTCTGCATTCTGACTCTTACTTGTCCATCTTTGCATGCAGCCATGCACACTTTGCATCCAGCCATGGCCTGCACACTTACAGCCTGGAACCTGGAAGAGATGGAAGAGGAAACCTGGGATTCCTTGAGAACTAGAGCAGTAACTTCAAGCCCAGTAACAGCAGCCAGCCTCCTGTGTACCTCAGCAACACAGGATAAGATATAGAAGCTTTTGGTTGTAAGCCTTCTCTGCTCATTCAGTCACAGAATGGCTTAGGTTGGAAGGGACCTTAGAGATCATCTACTTCAGCCTCCCTGCCATGGTCAAGGACACCTCTCAACTAGCCCAGGTTGCTCAAGGCCTCATCCAGCCTTGCCTTGGACACTCCCAGGGAGGAGGCACCCACAGCCTTTCTGGGCAACCTGTTCTAGAATCTCACCATCCTTGTACTGAAGAAGTTCTTCCTCAGCTCCAGTCAACCCCTGCTCTTCCTCAGCTTCAAACCATTTCCCCCTGTCCTGTCCCTAGACACCTTTAGGAGAAATCCCTCTGCAGCCTTCTTGTAGGTTCCCTTCAGGTGTTGGAAGGCAGCTCCTAAGGCCCACAGTGATGAGCAGTGATGTATCAGTGGCAGCAGAGCAGATACCTGAGCAGCTCCTTCTGTCCATCTGAAGAATGTGCAACTTCCTTTGACTCTATGGTCCTCAAATGCTGTATGAAGCTTTGGTAGAAGAGTGCTGACCTCTAGCCCAGTGTGGAGCCTTGAGCAGGATCTCAGCATCCAGGCAGTGCAATAGCAGGAGCCTGTGGCAGCTGGTTTAACCTTCTCACCATGTGTTTAATGTGGCTTTCCTGGTGGCAAGAAGTTCTGCCAGAGAGCTTGAAATCCCCACTGCTGCCTAACCTCTGGTGTCTTTATTCCCCCTTCCCAGATAAGGTTTCTTAGGGCCTTTCCTGAGGTCATATCTAAGCTTCACTGGAGCCAGAAAATAGCCCTTCACTGAAGCCCAGAGCTTGCTGGACACAGTGGTATGTCTCCAAAGACATTTGATGGCAAGCAGACCACCTCCTTCCTGTCTGCACACAACCAGACCTGTCTGGTGGCCTCTGTTCATTTGTCTCCTGAACAAGGAGATAAAGAGGTGCAGTGATAATGGTAATTGCATAACACAGGATCAGGAGATGAGCTGATCCTGCCTGGGTGCTCCCTGCCTGCAGCCACCAGCAGGTTCTAGCAAAGGTCAGGCTGTACAGTAGCCACTCCAGGGGATGTCTCCATCCTTGACATCTGGTGTGTGGACTTCCATTAAACTGGAATGCTGCATCCAGCTCTGGTGTCCCCAGCTTAAGAAAGACACAGAGCTGTGGGAGTGAGTCCATGGGAGGGCCACCAAGATGATGCAAGGGCTGGAGCACCTCTGCTGTGAGGATAGGCTGAGGGAGCTGGGGGTGTTCAGCCTGGAGAAGGGACTCCAGGGGGACCTTAGAGCTGCCTTCCTGCCTTCCAGTGCCTGAAGGCACCTACAAGAAGGCTGCAGAGGCACTTTTCATAAAGGTGTCTAGAGACAGGCCAAGGGGGAATGGTTTGAAGCTGAGGAAGAGCAGGGTTAGACTGGAGCTGAGGAAGAAGTTCTTCAGTACAAGGGTGGTGAGACTTTGGAATAGGTTGCCCAGAGAGGCTGTGAATGCCTCCTCTCATGGGGTGTTCAAGGCCAGGTTGGATGAGACCTTCAGCAACCAAATCTAGTTGAGAGCTGTCCCTGCCATAGGCAGGGGCAGGTTGGAGGAGATGATCTGTGAGGTCCCTTCCAACCAGAGCCATGCTATGATTCTATGACCATTGCAGCTGCTTCCAGGAACGATGGCAAATCAAGCAGAGGGTGGTTTGCAGACTGCTCTGAGGCGCTTGAGTTGCCCCTCCCCACTTACTTGTGGCAGAGGCCAGGAGAGAGGTTGCTGCTCAGAGTTACCTCCTCAGCATGCATGGCATCATCACTGCTAAAAGAAGAGAAGCTAAGGTGACAGTAATCAGGCTGCTTTGAGATGTGCAGTCCAAATCCACAGGCATTGCTCTCTGTGCTTCCACTGAGGTCTTGTGTTAGGGAGGAGCTGCGGGCACATGATGAGCCAGTGTGCATCCAGCTGGCCAAGAAGGCCACCAGCATCCAGGCCTGGGTCAGCAATGGTGTGGCCAGCAGGAGCAGGGCAGGGATTGCCCTCCTGTGCTGGGCACTGGTGAGGTTGCACCTTGAACACTGGGGTCACTTTTGGGGTCCTCACTACAAGAAGGACATTGAGCAGGTCCAAAGCAAGAAATGAAGCTTGTGAAAGGTCTGGAGAACAGGGCTGGTGAGGGGCAGCTGAGGGAACTGAGGTTGTTCAGCCTGGAGGCTGAGGAGAGACCTTCTGGCTCTCTACAGCTCCCTGAGAAAGGAGGTTGGAGCCAGGTAGGGGTTGGCCTCTCCTCCCTAGTAACAAGTGCCAGGACAAGAAGAAATGGACTCAGGATGCACCAGGGGAGGTTTAGGTTGGATATTAGAAGAAACTTCAGAATTTCACAGAATCAACCAGGTTGGAAAAGACCTCAGAGTTCATCAGGTCCAACCTCACACCTCCTGGCAACTGAACCATGGCTCCAAGAGCCACATCCAAGCCTTTTTTGAACACCTCCAGGGATGGGGACTCCACCACCTCCCTGGGCAGCACATCCCAATGGTGAATGACTCTCTCTGGGAAGAACATTCTCCTCACCTCCAGCCTAAACCTCCCCTGGCACAGCTTGAGACTGTGTTCTCTTGTTTTGTCCAAGGCTTAGATGAACAGAGGAGCTACAAGAAAGTGAAGGTTCCTGGGGAGGGTCCCAAGGCAGATGCCAGGGTTTCTGAGCCCCTTAATACCTTACCCTGTGTGTTAGATGGTTGGAAGCAGGAGGTGGCTGTGAGTGTCATTGTGACAGGCAAATGCCAGGGTTTCTGAGCCCCTTAATACCTTACCCTGTGTGTTAGATGGTTGGAAGCAGGAGGTGGCTGTGAATGTCATTGTGACAGGCAAATGCCAGGGTTTCTGAGCCACCCAGTACCTCACCCTGTGTGTTAGATGGTTGGAAACAGAAGGTGGCTGTGAATGTCAGTGTGACAGGCAAATGCCAGGGCTTCTGAGCCACCCAATACCTTACCCTGTGTGTTAGATGGTTGGAAGCAGGAGGTGGCTGTGAGTGTCATTGTGACAGGCAAATGCCAGGGTTTCTGAGCCACCCAGTACCTTACCCTGTGTGTTAGATGGTTGGAAGCAGGAGGTGGCTGTGAGTGTCACTGTGACAGGCAAATGCCAGGGTTTCTGAGCCCCCTAATACCTTACCCTGTGTGTTAGATGGTTGGAAGCAGGAGGTGGTTGTGAGTGTCATTGTGACAGGCAAATGCCAGGGTTTCTGAGCCACCCAGTACCTTACCCTGTGTGTTAGATGGTTGGAAGCAGGAGGTGGCTGTGTCAGTGTGACAGGCAAATGCTAGGGTTTCTGAGCCCCCTAATACCTTACCCTGTGTGTTAGATGGTTGGAAGCAGGAGGTGGCTGTGAATGTCATTGTGACAGGCAAATGCCAGGGTTTCTGAGCCACCCAATACCTTACCCTGTGTGTTAGATGGTTGGAAGCAGGAGGTGGTTGTGAGTGTCAGTGTGACAGGGCAAAGGAGTTGGGGTGAAAGGATTCTCAGGGACTGGCACAGGCTAGTTGAATGCCCATCCCTGGCAGTGTTTCAAAGAGGCAGAGATGTGGTGCTGAGGGCCATGGCTTAGCACCAGCCTTGAGCTAGAGCATGGTTGGCCTGGATGACCTCGAAAGCCTTTTCCAGCCCAAATGATTCTGTGGTTGTGTGCTGAGGAGCAGATCCAGGCTTACCTTTCTGAGGACATCCATGTTGACAGCTGCTGCTCTTCCACAGCAGTCATCTGCCCCTTGTGCCATGATTTATGAAGTGGGGTGGAGGGGGGGGAGGTGGCATTTATGGGTGGACATCCTGCTTTGAGTAAACAAAGGTGCATGGTGGTGGTGAGAAACATTCTGTTCCCCATGAAGGCAAACTTCCTTCTGTTGGCTTAATTCTGTTGACCATCTTCAGAACTTGGAGGGATTTTGTTAATAGCTCATAAACTCTGGGTAAACACCTGCATGCAGGTAGGCTGAAGAACTGGAGAGGTTTTGTCAGTGTTCCCATGCTGCTCTACAGTTGATGTAAGGCTTGAGAAGTCCTGTAGAAGCCAGGTGAGACCTGCTAACACTTCAGAGCTTGGGGGGTCTGAAGGAGATTTAAGGTGATTTGGTGTTGAATTGGAGCTTGTCTGTGTCCTGGTGGAGAGATCACATAGTCTGGAGACGTGAGGGACAGTCTGGCTGCCTCTTGGCTGTGCAGCCTCATCTGTAGTTTGGGCAGATGTGGTGTTTGCTTTGATCCATTGGTGATTCCTGGGGTCTCCAGTCTCCTCAGTCTACATTGAAGACATGCTGAAGAGGTGGTGGAGTCACCATCATTGGAGGTGTTCAGGAGGAGACTTGATGGGGTGCTTGGTGCCATGGGTTAGTTGTTTAGGTGGGTTGGATTGGTTGATGGGTTGGATGCGATGATCTTGAAGGTCTCTTCCAACCTGGTCCTGGTCTATTCCATTCCATTCCATTCCATTCCATTCCATTCCATTCCATTCCATTCCATTCCATTCCATTCCATTCCATTCCATTCCATTCCATTCCATTCCATTCCAACCCCAATGCCCATCTCTCCTTATTCTTTGGGACCTACAGGAATGCTGGGCAGGGGCTGTTCAGAAGGGCCTAGGGTGATAGGACAAAGGGGAATGGTTTGAAACTGGAGCAGGGGAGATTTAGGTTGGACATCAGGAGGAAGTTCTGCACAGTGAGGGTGGTGAAACACTGCAGCAGGTTGCCCAGGGGTGTGGTTGAAGCCCTGTCCCTGGAGACATTCAAAGCCAGACTGAATGTGGCCCTGGGCAGCCTGCTTCAGCTGGAGATGTCCCTGCTGCCTGCAGGGGCGTTGGACAAGAAGCCCTTTGAGGCTCCCTTCCAACCCAATGCATTCTGTGCATGTGAATGTGTGAATTGAAGGATCACATGGTTCAAATCAGAACAAGAGGACATAGTCTTAAGCTGTGCCAGGGGAAGTTTAGGCTGGAGGTGAGGAGAAAGTTCTTCCCAGAGAGAGTTGTTAGCCATTGGGATGTGCTGCCCAGGGAGGTGGTGGAGTCCCCATCCCTGGAGGTGCTCAAGAGGGGATTGGATGTGGCACTTGGTGCCATGGTTAAGTCATGAGGTCTGTGGTGACAGGTTGGACTCGATGATCTCTGAGGTCTCTTCCAACCTTGGTGATGCTGTGATACATCTGACCTTTTGACCACAACATGGCACTGGCAGTGTGAGTTCATTTGTTGTTTCATCATGATACTGGCTTTAAAGATCATCCAGTTCCAACCCCCTGCCATGGGCAGGGACAGCTTCCACCAGCCCAGGCTGCTCAAGACCTCATTCAGCCTGGCCTTGAACACTTTCAGGGATGAGGCATCCACAACCTCCCTGGGCAACCTGTTCCAGTGCCTCCCCACCCTCACTGTCAAGAATTTCTTCCCCATCCCCAGTCTCAGTCTCTCCTCTTCCAGCTCAAAGCCATTGCCCATCATCCTGTCACTACAAGCCCTTGCCAGAAGTCCCTCCCCAGGGACTTTTTGCCCCTGGTTCCAAATGTCCTCTGTTCCCACATGGCCAAGTCATCAGAGCTGGTGGCAAGCCTTGGTTTTGACATTATGAGGATGGTGTAGGGCTTCATGGTGTCTACACCAAGAAGTAATCAAATTGTCTCCATTTGGTTGACTTTTCCAGTTAAATAGCTCTTCAGTTCTATAATGGAAATGATTAAAGTGAAGGGATAAGAGCAGGGTGAAGAAGACAGGACCATATTGGATGCTTTTCTGTTCTTCTATTCTAGTAAGACCCAAAAAGAAGTCATCTACTAGAGAAAAAAGGAAGCTAGCTTCAGCTTCACTCCACTCAGGTGGAGTGCTGAGGACTGGTAGAGCATTGGTGGAGGGAGTGAACTTTGAGTTTCAAAGCAATTTCTCTTTCATCTTTCAGTTTTGATTCTCCGTTGTGTTTTGCCAGAGTTCAGAGGAGCTTCAGGCATTCAGCTGCATCTCAGAGACATTTGCAGGCAGTGTCATACGATCAGAGAGTTGTCAGGGTTGGAAGGGACCTCAAGGCTCAGCCAGTTCCAACCCCCCTGCCGTGGCCAGGGACACCTCACACTACAGCAGGTTGCTCACAGCCACATCCACCTTGGCCTTCAAAACCTCCAGGGATGAGGCTGCCACCACCTCCCTGGGCAACCTGTGCCAGGCTCTCACCACCCTCATGTGAGGCTGGTGAGAGGCCTCAAGCACAAGCCCTACTAGGAGAGGCTGAGGGAGCTGGGGGTGTTTAGCCTGGAGAAGAGGAGGCTCAGGGGAGACCTTCTTGCTGTCTACAACTACCTGAAGGGGGGTTGTAAACCAGGAGGGAGTTGGTCTCTTCTCTCAGGCAACCAGCACCAGAACAAGAGGACACAGTCTCAAGCTGTGCCAGGGGAGGTTTAGGCTGGAGGTGAGGAGAAAGTTCTTCCCAGAGAGAGTTGTTAGCCATTGGGATGTGCTGCCCAGGGAGGTGGTGGAGTCCCCATCCCTGGAGGTGTTCAAGAGGGGATTGGATGTGGCTCTTGGAGCCATAGTTCAGTTGTCAGGAGGTGTTAGGTAATAGGTTGGACTTGATGAACTCTGAGGTCTTTTCCAACCTGATTGATTGAATGTGGCACTTGGAGCCATGGTTTAGTCATGAGGTCTGTGGTGACAGCTTGGACTTGATGATCTCTGAGGTCTCTTCCAACCTTGGTGATACTGTGACTAAAATACAACAACTGAAGTTTGACATGAAATCAGCTGGGAAGCAGTTTTGCCTCTTGAAGCCAGCTGCAGTGTGCTCTCTCAGAATGAATGGAGCAAGTAGTCAGCAGTGTTCTGCATCCTCAGAGCTCCCTGGAGCGATCCTGCCTGATAAAAAGCTGCCTGGAGAGCGGCGATGCAATCGCCCGCAGCAGCGAGGAGATGGCTGCCTGGCAGCTGTGAGAGCGTGCTGGACTTCTGCCTGTTATCACCTGGAAGGTCAGGAGCAAATGAGGAAGCAAGGTTGTGAGCTCAGATAACTGACCAAAAGTCACAGTGATAATGGCTTTTTTCTATTGCCTGCTGCTCCTGTTTCGCTCTTACTCGGCCAGCGTTTGGTCAGCGTTTGTGTGGGCACAGCACTTTCTGGAGCCAAGCACATAGAGGTGCTTGGGCTGCATCTTCTTCCTTCTGTGAGGTGCCCAGCGACCTCCCCAACGTGCTGGAAAGGGAACTGAACAAGAATGAGCTGAACCAGCCTGAGGAAGGGCAGGAAAGTGGCTGCTGCACCTCTTCTAGGGCCTCCCACAGAGATACCAGTGAGAACCCCAGCCCTGCTAAACCACCTGGTTGGCTTTGACACCAAAGCCTGGAACCAGATTTAAAGGAAGTAGAAAAGCCTGAGTGAAGAGTTTAATCCTCTGTAGGTTCTTCTGGGTTGTCTGTGAGTGTATTAGGTAGAGTTGAACCTCATCCATCAGCACTCTGAGCGGTTCATGCATCTCTGAGCAGTACCTGCCTGCTGCTTTTGTCATCATCTCCTTAGGGTCAGGATTTTGGTGCAGAAGAGTGACTTGCCTTGCTGGTTTGCAAAGCATTACTTTCTTACCCTTCTTGGAGAACTTGAAGGCAGAGGTGTCTTTACCTAGAAGTGAAAGACAAGCTCTGCAATGATGCTTTTGTCTGCAGGGAGACCACTCTGTGCTATCAGACATGGTCCCTCCAAAAGATGGGAGGACCCTGTGCAGATGAGGGTCACTGGAAAGGTCTGGGGATCCTCAGGGTCAACCAGTCTAACCTAGTGTATGTTTCTGTCACAGGGCAGATGAACCAGGAGTTACAAGGGCACAGTGTTTCTTGGCTTCTTACAAGGAAAGACTGAGGGAGCTGAGGGCTCTTTAGCTTGGAGAGGAAGAGACTGAGAGGGGATCTCATTCATCCTGATAAAGCTGTGCAGGGTGAGTGCCCAGAGGCTGGAGCCAGGCTCTGCTGGGGGATGCCCAATGCCAGCACAAGGAGCAGTGGTGGGAGTTGAGGTATAGGAAGTTCCATGGAAACAGGAGAAAGAATGATTTCCCTGTGGGGGTGACAGAGCCCTGGAGCAGGCTGCCCAGTGGGGTTGTGGAGTCTTCCTCTCTGGAGGTATTCAAGACCTGCCTGGATGTGTTCCTGTGTGATCTGCTCTGGGTGACCCTGCTCTGGCAGGGGGGTTGGACTGGATGAGCTTTCAAGGTCCCTTCCAGCCCCTACCATTCTGTGATTCTTCTCTAAAGGGAGGTGAGGCATCTAGGTGAGCACTTCGTGGGCTATGTCCATAGCTACATGTGGTGGAGTCATGGAATCATTGTGGCTGGAGAAGACCTTTAAGGTCATCAGGTCCAACCATTCTCTAACTCTGCCAAGGCTGGTGTTAAACCATGTCCCTCAGCACCACGTCTCTGCCTCTTTGAAACACCTCCAGGGGTGAGGATTCAACCACCATTGCTTGTGGTGGTTGCATTGGAATCCTAACTTCAAGCATCTAGCACCAGTGGTAGGTGCTTGAAGCTAGGAGAAGATCCAGGTGGGTATGTCCTCCTAAATCCTAGCAGTCAAGGAGCTTGGGAGGCACCTGGGCTGGAAATGATGGATGGAACACTTGGATAGGTGCTGAGGGACATGGTTTAATACCAGACTTGGTAGAGGTAGAGAATGGTTGGACTTGATGATCCTAAAGGTCTTTTCCAACCCAAACAGTTCTCTGCTTCCGCTCTCCACAGCGTAACTCATTCCTCACTTGCTGCGGCCCCACTCCTTGTGAAACCCTTTCCCAAACCTGCCCAGCTCATGAAAACTGCTCCACATCCTCAACTTTATTTACTAGCTTCATTTTCTGATGTTTTCCTAAGCTACATGAGCTCATGGAGCAGTCAAGGGCGGGCTAAGTGGTGGGGAGCGTGCAGCCGGGCGCACGCCAGCGGAGGTGGGGGCAGCAGCTGGCGTCCCGGTGCTCCTGAAACCCAGTGCCAAGCAGCCTGAGCTCCTTCATGCAAGTCTTCCCCATCAGCTTGAGACTGGATCATTCAGAATCAAATGAAGGAAAAAAAAAGAGAGAGAGAGAGAGAGAGTTCCATCTGCAAATGTTGTCACCTCCTTAATTTCCCCTTTCCCAAGTAATTTATGAGCATGCTGAAACGCTCTGCATGGGAACTTCCTGGCTGCCTCTGCAGTGAGCCATGAGGCCAACAATTCATTTGGCTTTGCTTTTTGGTGGGTTTCTTTTCTTCCCCCCCCCCCCCCTTGCAAATGTTTTCTGAGTGCATCTTTCATTCCCTGGGTTATTTGTTAGCCACAGAAACTCACTAATAGGCTTCCTGCTTCTGATGTGTTGAAAAAGGCTTTATTGTTTGTATGTAAGCCCCTAGCATGATTTTCCACCAGTCTCCTGAGCTTGCCAGCCTTGCAGCCTTTTCTGCTCTCCTCTGGATGCAAGTTCCACTTTTCAAAGGTTGCCTTTTCCCTCCTGGGATCCTCTTTCCTTTGTTGTGCACCGTTGGGGTTTTGGGGTCCAGCTCTAGGGGCCTTAGCTCCATGGTGTAGGTTTACTCTGAACCTCTAGCAGGACATCACTGAACAGTTTCTGCATGAAAAACTCCCCAGGAGCCAGCAGCAGCCCAGGAGGCAGCCCCTGTTCTGGGCTGTACCAAAAGCAGTGACAGCAGCAGGACAGGGAGGGGATTCTGCCCCTCTGCTCTGCTGAGACCCCACCTGCAGCACTGCCTCCAGTTCTGGTGCCTCTAGAGTGGGTCCAGAGGAGGTCACAAGGCTGCAGCAACTCCCCTGTGGGGACAGACTGGGAGAGTTGGAGATGTTCAGCCTGGAGAAGTGAAGGCTCCAGGGAGACCTTAAAGCAGCCTTCCAGGAACTGAAGGGGCTACAGGAGAGCTGGGAAGGGACTTTGGACAAGGACTTGGAGTGACAGAACAAGGGGCAATGCACTGAAGCTTGAGCAGAGTGGGTTGAGATGGGACATTAGGAAGAAATCCTTGACAGTGAGGGTGGTGAGAGACTGGAACAGATTGCTCAGGGAGGTTGTGCATGTCCCCTCCCTGGAGGTATTCAGGGCCAGGCTGGATGAGGCCCTTGAGCAATCTGGGCTGGTGGGAGGTGTCCCTGCCCATAGAAGGTGGCTGGAACTGGATGATCTTTAAGGTCCCTTCCAACCCAACCCAGTCTATGAATCCATGAATCACCCAGAAACATTTTACCTTCTCATTTACTTTCTTACTACTCTGCTTGTCCTTAAGAATATTTTTAATGGTTTGAGGGTTTGCTTTTACTTCTTTCTTTCCTACAAACAGGGGAAATGAAGTCTCTGACAGTCCCTATCACAGGACTAACCTGTATACCCTGCAGGATTACATCTGCTACAGAGATTTCTCCTGAAGCTGTCTTGGTCAGACCTCAACCCAGCATTTACCCTCTCTGCCTGGTGGTGATTAAAGTCACCCCTTAGTTCTCTCTGCTTTTCCATTTCTGTCACCTTCCTCACTTCCCTCAGCCTTGCCAGACTGCATTGGGGTGGAGGGGACCCTCAAAGGTCTTCTTGTCCAACCCCTCTGCAGTCAGCACGGACACCTTCAACTAGATCAGGCTGCTCAGGGCCACGTCAAGTCTGCTCACCAGGGATAGGTGATCACTTGGTAGCTTGAATAGTTTATTTTTTCCCATGCAGGCATGGAATTCCAACCAGCAGCTATTCCATGCAGTTAAATATAGCTCAGTGCATGGTTCCTGTATCTCTCTTACTGCAGCACCCTCTGACCTCACACAATCCCAGAACGCCAGCTTGGAAGGGACCCCAAGGATCCTCTGGTCCAACCTTAGCTACCTTACCTTGAATATCCCAGATGCTCATGAAACTAAGATTCTCCTTTAAAACCAGGCCTTTTGGTGTACCCAGCTTAACTTCAGCTTGGATTTTGTGTTGTGCAAGCCAGACAGATCCCCACCCCCTTCCTCCCCCCCCCCCCCCCAGATGTTTGTATCTCTGTATCTATCTAGGGAGATACATCCACACAGCTCTGTGTATATGTACACACACATCTAAGAGAGACCTTTCTTGAAGCACACAGCATTCATGCCTGGTGGATATCAGTGCAATATCCTCATTTAGCCATGCAGGAGTGAAGAGACCCAATTTTCTATCCAGGTTCCAGCTAATCCTTTGCAATGTGCTGCTTTGTTTTTGGGGGGGGGTGCAGGAAGGGGAAGACAGATTTCATGTCCCCGTTCCAGCCGCCAGCCCATGAAGCCTGGCACAGCAAGCTCCTCTGGGAGGCTGAAAGAGCAGTGGGGTGTGGTGGGTGCTGCTGGGGAGGGGAGCAGTGAGGGCTCTGCCTTGGCCCTGGACGTGCAGTGAATTGGAAAAGGCTCCTTTCAGTCACAGCCCCGGAGCAGGGCAGGGGCAGAGCCGGAGCCGGGTCCAGACGCGGGCCCCGCTGGAACGTCTGCAGCGCTTAAGCTCTGCAAATGTTAATAAAAGTATTAGGCAGGCAACATGTTTCCTCTTGTTTTGTTATGGTTGAATTTCATATGCAGACAGCATGCCATGAACCTCATTTTCCCTTGCCATCCCTTCACACCAGCAGCAGCTTTCCCGAGCCTCAGGCACCGCAAGCTCTGACTCATTTACTTAATATTCCTCTAATGAAACTGCCCAGAGCTCTGGACCCATTCTCCTCCAAAACAATCTTTCTCCTCCCTTGGTTTTTTTTTTCCCCCCACACCCTAAGCTTTCTTCTCTCCTCCTGTCACATTCCTCGTCAGACTCGAGCAGGCCTTCCCTTGCTGCTGCCCCTTCCATTCCCTGCCCCGTCCCCTCCGCCTCCCGCCAGCCCAGCCGTGGTGGATGGGCTGCAAGGAGCAGCCTGCAGGGCGAGGCTGGTGGTGTGAGATGGCAGTGGAGGTACCACACGCCCTTTGTAGTGAAGCCAAGAGGGTGAGGAACAAGCAGGAGCCTTTCCTCAGCCACGGTGTGATGAGGAGAGGGTGGTAGCCGTCGTGGTCTCCTCCCCACCTTGGCTTTGGAGCAGGGCAGCTTGAATCACAGAATCGTTTTGTTTGGAAGAGACCTTTCAGATGGAGTCCAAGCCTTAGCCCAGCACTGCCAGGTCACCACTGAACCATGGCCCTCAGCACCACATCTCCACAGCTTTGAAAATCCTTCCAGGGATGGGGACTCCACCACTGCCCTGGGCAGCCTGTTCTGGGCTTGACAACCCTTTGGAGGAAGAAATTGTTCCTCATGGCCAACCTAAATCTCCCCTGGTGCAACTGGAGGCTGTTTCCTCTTCTCCCATCAGGTCCAGCCCTCTGACCCACAGGGTCTCAGTACCCACAGTAGTGCTAATTTGAGGGCCAACCTTTGCCAGGGGACAGTGGGGACAGCGGCAGGGCAGCTGGAATGAGCACAGAGTGTTCCTTATGGAAAGGATGAGAATGGCCTGTAGGGAATTCCTGCCCCTCCCTTGGCTGTTGGTAGTGCCTTGGTGGTGTGGGGAGGGTACTGGGAAGGGCAGAGCCCCAGTCCAGGGGGCTGCCACCAGAAATACCCAGTGAGCAGCTTGCCCAGCGTTGTTGAGGCCCACATTGCCCCCTGAATCCATAGGTGACAGGGAGGTGAACTGCTCAGCACATGACCACTTGTCCTGGGGTCCAGAAATGGGGAGTTTCAGCTCCTGCCCCCTGCCCCAGCCCCACTGGCTTTGCTTTCTGTCTGCTCAGGGGCTGGTACTGAACAATATAAGCAGCAGAAGAGCTGGGATGACTCAAGGATCTTGAAGGTCTTTTCCAGCCTTACCAATTCAGTGGTTGGAGTTGATCATATTGGAGGTCTTTTCCAACCAAAGCAATCCTGTGATGCTCTGTGTTTATCTGTTACATTTATACTATGACATTAGCTGGGAGGGCTGCATGAGAGACTGCAAAACCTGATTGGGAAGCTGTGTGGTGGGGGTAGAAGGAGAAAGAAAGCACATTTAGGGGCAACCAACACACCCATGGGTTTTCCTGGTTGCAGGACACTTGAGTCTGGCCCTGGTTGGGCTGCTCAGGCCAGTATGGCTGCACTGAGAGATCCATGGAATGGTATGGGTTGGAAGGGACCTTAAAGATGATCCAGTTCCAGCCCTGCTGCCATGGGCTAGCCCCACCAGCACAGGTTGCTCAAGGCCTCATCCAGCCTGGCCTTGAACACCTCCAGGGAGGAGGCAGCCACAACCTTCCTGGTCAATCTGTTCCAGTGTCTCCCCACCCTCACTGCCAAGACTTTCTTCCTAGCCCCCAGTCTGAGTCTCCCCTGCTGGGTCGGTGTGGATTCTTCGGTGGCATCTGCAGAGCCGCTGCACCCCGGGCTTGCTGTAAGGAGCAGGGTGATTTGGTGGGGTTCAGAGGTGGGTAGGTGTCCTTGACCAGGTTTTGTGGTCGGTGGATGAAGGATTCCTTCCTCCTGAGCAGCTCCAGGAGGATGCAGAGGTAGGCTGTGAGCAGCAGCAGAGTTTCTTCTTGGGTGGATGATCCAGCTGGCAAAGGGCAGGTGGGGGCAGGGAGGGAGGCAGGCAGGCAGGGGAAGGCTGCTCGGAGCAGCTGGGTTGGGAGCTGCCGGGCAGGAGGTCTAGCCTCTGGGGAAGGGGATTAACAGGGTGAGGAGGACCGGGCCTGCCCAGGGGTGCGGAGGGGAGCTGTGAAGCCATTTTAGGCGCGGAGAAGGTGGGGGCTGGGAGCGGAGCTCGCACCGCACCGCACCGCGCCGGCAGGGCAAGGGCTGGGGCTGGGGCTGGGGCTGGGGCTGGGGCTGGGGCTGGGGCTGGGGCTGGGGCTGCTGCGCGGCGGTGCCGGCGCTGCGCACACACACACACACACAAAGCTCTCCTGGGCTGCCTGCTCCTGCAGCCTGTACAGACAGGCCCTGTGCTCCTCAAAGATGAGGGATCGGATTCTTGCCCTCCGGGGCTTTCCAGCCAGCTCGCAGTTCAGAGGAGCCCTTTCTTTCTCCTGCTGTTCACGCCCTGCAAAGAATTTTCTATCAACAAAAGAAATTGTTTTATAATCAAGTGGATGTTCATCCCCAGTCCTGGGGTATGAAAGGGGGTTTGAAGGACCGAGGAACTAGAGCCTGGAAGTTCTGGAAGCAGGGGGCGGCAGCACAGCCCTGCTGGGATGGGGCAGATGAGGGTTGGGGACGCTCCAGAGTCAGCGAAGCTCTTGGGTGCAGCTCTGGGAGTGGGAGGACTCAGACAAAATGCCAGAGAAGGAACAGTCCCTAGAAAGAAAGGGTTGAGTGATCCCTGGTGCATGCTCTGGTAAGGCTGAGAAACCTGTTACTCCTGCAGCTTCTGTGGCTGGCCTCTGTAGTGTCTCCGATGGGTGCTTGATCACATCAAGGTCCTTGAAGTGTTGACCGTAGCTCAGGCTGTGGCTCAGTCTGGCACCCTGTCAAACTCAGGAGGATTTTCTCTGCACACTTTTGGTCATCATGCCAGGGAAAGCCCAGTCTAGTTGAACCCTGCTCGATGGCAGCCCTCTCATGAACCTTCTCTTCTGTGCAGAGGTGCAGAAGGGAGGCGTTGGGAGTCCCTGGGGACATCTCAACAACATCCAGAGCTGTGGGACAGGAAGGCAAGAAAGAAGCTTTCCCCTCAGAAGAAAGCACACACAGTGGGGGTTTGCAGTGCCTGCTTTTCAGAGCTGCAGCACCTGGATGTGGGTCACCAACAGGTTTCAGTTTGTCCCTGCCAGTGGAGGTACCGGAGGGTGCTCATGGCACAGAGCAGCTGGGAAGGACAGGCATCATTCCTGTCCTCAGGTGTGGTCAGCATGCAGGCTCTCCCACCTCTGAAGCACAGGGGCTACCAGCATCTCCTGGAGCAGTTCCCCCTCAGCCATCACTGTTACAGGTGGTGTGTAGTGGGAGATAGCATCACAGAATGGTGGGGGTTGGAAGGGGTCTCTGGAGATCATTGAGTCCAACCCCCCTAACAAAGCAGGGTCACCTAGGGCAGGCCACACAGGAACGTGTCCATATAGGTCTTGAAAGTCTCCAGGGAAGGAGGCTCCACAACCTCTCTGGACAGCTTGTTCCAGGGCTGCTCCAGCACCCTCACACCTTAAAGATCACCCTCACACCTTAAAGTTCCAACCTCCCTGCCCCAAACTGGCAATTACTGCTTCAGAACCGATGCTTCCCTTTGCAGGACAAGTGACCCTGCTTGGCTCTGTGGGGGTGGAAGTTGTGCCAGGGGAAGGTTAAGTTGGATATGAGGAAGAATTTTCTGTCCTGCAAGAGTGGTCAGGGATTGGAAGAGGCTGCCCAGGGAGGTGGGGGAGTCCCCATCCCTGGAGGTGTTGTGGCTGTGGCACTTTAGGCCATTTGGTTTAATGGCCTTGGTGGGGGTTGGGTTGATGCTTGGACTCAGTGATCTTAGAGCTCTTTTCCAACTGATGAAACAGTTCTGTTTGGAGAGAAAGATGGAAGCACAGTGAGCTCAGGGGCTGGCCCCAGTTACCTGCCTGGTTTTCTTGGCTGCTGGGGAGTTTGGAAAGGATTTCTGTCCGTGCTGCTTACGAAAGGTGGTTTGGAAATGTCAAAGTTGAAGGTACTTTTCCTTAGCAAAAAGAAAATAATCCACCTCTGAGCCAACCAGCACTGACTGGGCACACAATCCTCTCTGAGAGGCTGACTCCATACCCTCCTGTAGGAGACTTCTAGGCCTTCCAAGGCAGCCCCATCGTGGCCAGGAGCACACAGTGGCCGACAGAGCTCAGCCTTTGAGCTGTTTGTGTCGGGGTTGTTTGCTTACTGCATTTGAAAACGACCACATCCCCCCCTCCCCCCGAGTCGGAGGGATTGCCACATCGTGGTGCTCTGAAAGTGTCCTTTGGCACTCGATTTACAGCAGCTAAGTAGCAGCGGGGTCAGTGGCCAGCTGGCTACCGAAGCAGGAAACTGAATGAGGAGGAGAATAAATGGTGTTTGATGGAGCTGGAAGCTGTGAGGATGGATCAGCCTCCAGAATGTTAACCACCAGGAGGGTTGCTCAGCTGCCTGCCAGCAGTGATGGCTGTGGGAGCAACCAGCACATGGATTCCTACCCCCTCCCAGCACGGACAAGTGTCCCTGCAGGAGCCAGGAGCATTGTGTTGCCCACTAAGAAGCTGATCCTTGCCAGGGCTGGAAGCAGTGATTGATGCAGTCGGGCAGCAGCGGTGTCCCTGCAGGTTCCCAGAGAATGAGAACCAGGCAGCCTTGGACAGATCTCTGGGAGAAGCAGCAGCGTTTGGGAATTCCCCAGCCCCTGGTAGCAGCAGTTGATTGATGGGAGCTGGGAGGTTGCAGGGTTGGTCAATGAGAAGCGCTGGTTGGGGCTGTCAGCCTGCCCGCGCCGGGAGGGGTGCTGGTGATGAACGGCGCTGTCGCTTGGGGTGGGCCAGAAGAGCCACGGCTGCCTCGCAGGCGTAAGGACTTGATCACAGGCACAGGAGAAAGCCCTGGCCAGGAAGGGTGGGAAGCAGGGGGGATGTGTGTTCATATCTAGCTTCAGCAAGGAAGGTCATTTCCAGACTGTAATGTGGAATTAGAGCGGGATTTGAAGGCTTCCCCAGGAGCGGCGCTGAGGGTGATCTGCCTCTGTGGAGGAGCTGAGGTGATCTGCTTTCTGCACCCCCACAGCATGGGCTGTAGAAGGGAAAACTCTCCCTGGAGTTCAGAAACAGCAGCTTCATTTTGGCCCTTTCCATGGCATCCCACTTGCAGTACTCAGACACCTTCCCAGCTCCTCAATGGACTCCCTAACACTTTGCACTCAACAAAATCTCCTTCTCTGGAGGCTTTCAAAACCCACTTGGCCTTGTTCCTGTGTGGCCTGCCCGGGGTGAACCTCTTTGGCAGGGGGTTGGACTACAATGGACTAGAATGGTCCAGGCTGGATGGGACCTCCAAAGGTCATCCAGTCTGACTTCTCTGCAGTCAGCAGGGACATTCTCAACTAGCTCAGGTTACCCAGGGCCTCGTTGAGCCTCACCTTGAATATCTCCAGGGAAGGAGCCTCAACCACCTCCTTGGGCAACCTGTTCCAATGTTCCACCACCCTCATAGTGAAGAGCTTCTTCCTGATATCATAGAATCATAGACTCAGTCAGGGTTGGAAGGGACCACAAGGATCATCTAGTTCCAACCCCCCTGCCATGGGCAGGAACACCCCACACTAGATCAGCCTGGCCAGAGCCTCATCCAGCCTGGGCTTAAACACCTCCAGGGATGGGGCCTCAACCACCTCCCTGCACAACCCATTCCAGGGCTTCACCACTCTCATGGGGAAGAACTTCCTCCTCACCTCCAGCCTGAATCTCCCCACCTCCAGCTTCATTCCATTCCCCCTAGTCCTATCACTGCCTGAGATCCTGAGCAGTCCCTCCCCAGCCTTCCTGTAGCCCCCTTCAGATACTGGAAGGCCACAATGAGGTCACCTCAGAGCCTTCTCTTCTCCAGACTGAACAGCCCCAACTCCTTCAGTCTGTCCTCACAGCAGAGCAGCTCCAGCCCTCTGCTCATCCTCGTGGCCCTGCTCTGGACACCTTCCAGCACCTCCAGATCCCTCTTGTCATAGGGGCTCCAGAACTGGAGGCAGTACTCCAGGTGGGGTCTCCCCAGAGCTGAGCAGAGGGGGAGAATCACCTCCCTTGCCCTGCTGGCCACACTTCTCCTGATGCAGCCCAGGAGCTGATTGGCTTTCTGAGCTGCAAGTGCACACTGAGAGCTCCTGTTGAGCTTCTCCTCCCCCAGCACCCCCAAGTCCCTCTCCTCAGGGCTGCTTTCCAGCCAGTCCCTGCCCAATCTAGTCTGAAGCCATTGTCCCTCTAGTCTGAAGCCATTGCCCCTCATCCTGTCACCGCAGGCCCTTGCAAACAGTCTCTCCCCATCCTTCCTGTAGCCCCCTTCAGGTCCTGGAAGGCTGCTATCAGGTCTCCCTGGAGCCTTTTCTTCTCCAGGCTGAACAACCACTCCAGAGGTCCCTTCCAACCCTTAACAACCCTGTGATTCTGTGCAAGGTGCCACCCCCCACTACCTCACCGCCGTTTGTCCACGTTGACCTCAGTGCTTTCCTGCCAAAACTACCTGGGAACAACAATGACTTGTTAATGATTTATCCCGAGGTTCTCAAGGGCTGCACTGATTCCTTGTGCCACAGAAACCATCCAAGCAGTGCTCTGCAGGCTCTTTAAGGCTGTGGCCACAAAGGCTTTTTGTCCTCACAGTGTGGCAGTGATGTGGGTTGCATGAGGAACCCAAGGGCTCGGTGCGCTGGGCGGTGCCGGCGCACATTGTTCAGTCCAGCCCCGGGGAGCACTGGTGGGAAAATGGACTGCATTGGACTGGGGGACAAAGAACCGAGCTGGAACGAAGGCTTGTCCCTTCCAGAGGCTGCAGACAGCACACTGGAGCAGTTTCTGCGTGGTGAGGTCAGTGGCAGTGAGGCACAGCTGTGTGGAGAGCTCGCTGCACCGCCTGTGGAGCAGGCATGGCTCTGGTGATGGGAGCTGGGAGAACCAAGCTCAGTCATGGGTTCATGGAATGGCTTGGGTTGGAATGGACCTTAAGGATCATCTAGTTCCAACCAGCCTGCCATGGGCATGGCCCTACACCTTCCACTAGCCCAGGTTGCTCAAGGCCTCATCCAGCCTGGCCTTGAACACCTCCAGGCAGGAGGCATCCACAGCCTCCCTGGGCAGCCTGTGCCAGTGTGTCCCCCACCCTCACTCTAAGAATTTCTTACTACTGTACAGTCTCAAATCTCCCCTCTGCCATCTCAAAGCCATTGTCCCTCCTCCTGTCACTCCCAGCTCTTGTTAAAAGTCCCTCCCCAGCTCTCCTGGAGCCCCTTCAGGTACTGGAAGGCTGCTCTAAGGTCTCCCTGGAGCCTTCTCTTCTCCAGGCTGAACAGCCCCACCTCTCTCAGCCTGTCCCCATAGGGCAGGTTCTCCAACCCTCTGATCGCCTTTCTGGCCTCTTCTGGACCTCTCCAGCAGTCCTCTCCTTCCCTGGGAGACAGGCACCTGCCTCTTTCATAGGCCATCAGGGCAGAAGTGTGGAGTCTTGTGGCATGGAGGGGTGGGAGACAGCACTAAAAGCCGTTCCCTGTGCTTGCAGCAGGGCTGTGTAACAGAGCTTTGATACCCTGCCTCAGTGAGGGAGAGCACAGCAAGATGAAAAGCAGCAGATACAAAGGGGGAATCTGTGATTGCCACAACCACCTCCACCCTCAGAACCAGGAGAAAAGGCAATCCAGCCCTAGGAACCGGAGTCTGTGTGAGGCTGTAGATGGCTGATGGTACACAGTGCAGTGTAGCTTTAGCACTGAGCAGCCCTGTCAGAAGCTCCAGACAGTGGTGGACTCTTCTCCAGGTGTCTCTGGCAGGACCCAGCAGCATGTTTCAGAATAAAGCAGAAAAAAGGCAAATCTGGCAGGTGTCAGGCTGGCAGCTCTGTCCAGTGTGTCTCCTGATCTGCAACAAGCAGAGATGAGGGAGAACTCCCTCCTGGGAGCAGGAAGGCTTTGCTGCAGGAGGGCTTTGCTCCTTCCTGAACTCCTTTTAATCCTAACTACTGTGACTCCAGCTGTCCTTTTTATCCCAGCACCCATCCTGCTGGTGGATCAGAGAGGCACAGAATAGTGCAGGCTGGAAGGGACCTCCAAAGCTCATCCAGTCCAACCCCCTCTGCAGCCAGCAGGGACATCCCCAGCTAGCTCAGGTTGCCCAGAGCCCTGTCCAGCCTCACCTTGAATATCTCCAGGGAAGGAGCCTCAACCACCTCCCTGGGCAACCTGTTCCAGGGTTCCACCACCCTCAAAGTGAAGAACTTCTTCCTGATATCCAGTCTAGCTCTGCCCTTCTCCAGTTTGAAGCCATTGCCCCTGGTCCTGTCCCTGCAGGCCCTTGCAAGCAGTCTCTCTCTTGTAAACTCCCTTCAGGTACTGGAAGGTCTTTATTAGGTCTCCCTGGAGCCTTCTCTTCTCCATCCTGAACACCCCCAGCTCCCTCAGCCTGTCCTTGTAGCAGAGCTGCTCCATCCCCCTGCTCATTCTCATGGCCTCCTCTGGACCCTCTCCCTCAGGTCCATGTCCTTCCTCTGTTGAGGGCTCCAGACCTGCACACAGCACTCTGTCTCCTCTCAGGGAGATCCTGTTGCTGAGGGTTGGATCCTCTACTGCAGAGGATGTCACAACTAACCTACTTTCAGGGATTCAGGTCAAGGGCCTGCAAATGGCTCCCTCCCTGTTTTACAGAGTGAAAGAAGCTGTTAAAGCTCAGCCAGTCCAGGTTTGGTGGAATTATTGGGTGGCCTCCAGTAAAGCCAGTGGTTAAGTAGTCTTCTCCTGGGTCACATTCCATTGAGCAGGGAAATGATTTCACTTTCAGCCCTTGATCCTGAGTATTGGCAGCTCGGTGCTGCTCTGAACACTGCAGCAGAGGTGGCTTGGAGCAGGAATTTGTTCACCTTTCTGGCCTCAGCCTCTCGAGTCCTGGGCCAAGAGCTGTGTCATCCTCATCCTTCATGTCTCTGCATGGAGACATGCCTTTTGGTGATGAATGCTGGAGCCTTCAGAGGCTCCCAACAGGCTGAAACTCAGGTTTTATTCATTGTGCCAGCCCAGCTCTTCCAACATCTGTGGTATCTTCACTGGCTGGGGTCCCTACAATGCAAGCAAGGATGGTAATGGTCAAACATCAGGAGGAACTTCTTTAAGAGTGACAGAGCACTGGAGCAGGCTGCCCTTTAGAGATGGTGGAGTCTCCCTCTCTGGAGACATTCAAACCCCACCTGGATGTGTTCCTGTCTGACCTTCTCTAGGTGAACCTGGCTTGTCAGGGGGGTTGGACTGGATGATCTCCAGAGGTCCCTTCCAACCTCTACCATTCTGTGTGATTCTGTGCTTCTGTATCACATGTGCATCTGAGAGATAATGGATATCTCTCTTAGAAGTCCCCAGTGAGAATAACTTCAGTCAAAAAAGCATTTACTGACTTACAGCACTTGACCTCTGGAAGTCCCTTCCAACCTATGACTTAGCTGAAGTCCTTTGTGAAGTTAATTTGGAGAGGATGTGGAAGAAAATATCAGTAGGCCCAGAGGGAATGCTTGAGAGATGCTTCAGGCTGTTAGCTGCCCTGCTCTGGGCATGCCTGCCAGGCCAGGAGCTCCAGTAATGCAGGAGAGATATGCAGGGTGGAAGAGCACTCTTTGAATGGGCTCTGCTGGCTTGTGAGAGACGGGGCCCAGGGTTATGGCCACTTTGGGGCTGACCCTGTGTTCCTGTGCTGAAATCCTTGTTTCTGCTCAGCATCTGAAGGCAGTGGTTGAATGAGTTTTCAAGCCTTTCCACCTTGGCTGCTTAAACTGGGAACTTCTTTACTGTCAGGGTCACAGAGCACGAGGGGAGGAGAGGAGAGGAGAGGAGAGGAGAGGAGAGGAGAGGAGAGGAGAGGAGAGGAGAGGAGAGGAGAGGAGAGGAGAGGAGAGGAGAGGAGAGGAGAGGAGAGGAGAGGAGAGGAGAGGAGAGGAGAGGAGAGGAGAGGAGAGGAGAGGAGAGGAGAGGAGAGGAGAGGAGAGAGGGAGAGGAGAGGAGAGGAGAGGAGAGGAGAGGAGAGGAGAGGAGAGGAGAGGAGAGGAGAGGAGAGGAGAGGAGAGGAGAGGAGAGGAGAGGAGAGGAGAGGAGAGGAGAGGAGAGGAGAGGAGAGGAGAGGAGAGGAGAGGAGAGGGGAGGGGAGGGGAGGGGAGGGGAGGGGGAGGGGAGGGGAGGGGAGGGGAGGGGAGGGGAGGGGAGGGGAGGGGAGGGGAGGGGAGGGGGAGGGGAGGGGAGGGGAGGGGAGGGGAGGGGAGGGGAGGAAGTGAGGAGACCTTCAAGATCACCAAGTCCAACCTATCATCCACCACCACCTAACCATGGCACCAAGCACCCTATCAAGTCTCCTCCTGAAGAGCTTGTGGAGACTTTCAAGGCCCTGTCTGGATGTGTTCCTCTGTGACCTGAGTTAGATTGCATGGTCCTGCTCTAGCATGGGGGGTTGGACTCAGTGATCTCTCTGGGTCCCTTCCACCCCCTGTGAGCCTGTGAGCTGCTGCGAGCCTGTGCCGTGTGGCCTCAGAGAGAGCACGTGTGTGTGCATGGGCAGGGGAAGGCTGCAAGGGAGCCAGCATGGTGACCCAGACACCCCATCTGTCCTGCCTTCTCTAGCAGCTGATGAGCTCAGCATCCCCAGAAGCCAGGAGCTGCATTCTTGGCATTCCTGCAGCTCCTTAGATGTCAGTGATGTCATCGATAGCAGCCAGGGAATTGCGGATCCCAGAGGGCCTGAACTCATGTCTTAGCAAGTCAGCGTGGGAGGAAGCCATCTCTGCAGTGTACTGCAGGGTGCTAGCAAGTGTTCTTCAGTCCAATCACAGCCAAGCCATTTGCATCTGCAGTGGTGTCTCCTGGCACCACCACAGCAGAGGTAGCCGTGTCCTTCACCAGCCACTCTCCGCTCCATTAGCAAAGCCTACGTCTGAGCAATAAACCAAAGGGAAGCCAGGGTGCTGGGTGATTAAAGGAGCAAGGAATTCCTTCCTTCAGCTCTTCAGTCTTCACCCTGGGAGCTGCTGGCACACAGCAGAACTCAAGCACACAAGTTGGCACCGTGTGAAGGCATCAACCCTTCGTTGGAAGGCAGCCCTTGGAAGCTCCCATCTCTTGTCAGCCTGGGAAGGAGGCACTTCGCTGTGCAGGGACAAAATGGGTCATTTGGGGGTTAGAGCTGCACCATTGGCCCCCATAAACTGTCACACTTTCATTACCTGGCCTGCTCTACAAAGAGCTTTGGCATGATGGCTTAGCAGTAGTGGTAGGGTTGCAAGCTCAAGGCAAGGGGTTGGATGTGGTGATCTCCAAGGTCATAGGATCATAGGATCAGAGGATGTCAGGGGTTGGAAGGGACCCAAAGAGATCATAGTATCATAGTATCAGTCAGGGTTGGAAGGGACCCAAAGAGATCATAGTATCATAGTATCAGTCAGGGTGGGAAGGGACCACAAGGATCATCTAGCTCCAAGCCCTCTGCCATGGCCAGGGACACACCCCCCACACTAGATCAGCCTGGCCAGAGCCTCATCCAGCCTGGGCTTAAACACCTCCAGGGCTGGGGCCTCAACCACCTCCCTGGATCATCAAGTCCAACCCCCCTGCCAGAGCAGGACCATACAATCTAGGTCCCTTCCAGCCTCACCAGTTGTGTGGCTCTGTGATAGTGTGCCAGCCTCCTGCTCAGCATGGGGTGCAGTGAGTCATGCTGCTGAGGTAGCTGTGAGCTGTAAACCCCAGGCTGGGCTGAAGCAGAGAGGTTTTCATCAGTGGTCTGCAGATGTTCTGGTGAACAGCATGATACAGCATGGCACAGCCTCAGGTTTGGTGGTCAGGGAGGCTGATGGTCCATGAGTGATGTTTCTATCTGAAATGGAACTGGAGTTTTACAGCCTCAAGTTTGGTGGTTGAGGGAAAGTGGTGGTCCATGAGTGATGTTTCTATCTGAAATGAAGCTGGAGTTTTACAGCCTCAGGTTTGGTGGTTGAGGGGAAATTGGTGGTCCATGAGTGATGTTTCTATCTGAAATGGAGCTGGAGTTTTATAGCCTCAGGTTTGGTGGTCAGGAGGGAACTGATGGTCCATGAGGCATGTTTCTAACTGAAATTGAGCTGGAATTTTACAGCCCCAGGTTTGGTGGTCAGGGGGGAACTGGTGGTCCATGAGCTATCTTTCTATCTGAAATGGAGCTGCAATTGTACAGCCTCAGGTTTGGTGGTTGTGGGGAAGTGGTGGTCAGTAAATCATGTTTCTATCTGAAATGGAGTTGTGATTCTACAGCCTCAAGTTTGGTGGTCGGGGGGAAGGGGTGGTCTGTGAGCCACATTTCTGTCTGAAATGGAGTAATTGATTGTCATTTGTTTAGTTGTGTTTAAGAAGTTGCCTCTGACAGAAGCTTCCCAGGAGCACCGGGCTGTGCAGAGGTGAGCTCCTGCTGTGGCTCAGCCTCCCTGTGGGTGCAGCAGGGCTGTAAGCAGGTTGCAGCCATCCTCCTGCCTCGGAAGCAGCTTGCTCTGGAGCCTCAGCACTGTGGCTCTGTGTATACTGAGCTGCCAGGAGAGCAGCTTGCCAGTTCTTGAGTTCATCCTTTTCATTTCAACAGCATTTCCAGCCTGGGTGCAGTTTGCCCCAGAGAACTGGGACTTGTTTTCTAGCCCAGATCTAGCCAGACCTTATACCTACACCTGCATTTTTCCAGCTACAAATAACAATGGAAGTGATTTTATCTAATCTCCCACCACCTGGTTTGTTCTTGTCCACACTCTTAGGCATGAGGGTGTTGAAAATGCTTTTGGCAGGAGTAGCTTTAACCTGTGTAACCACCAGCACTCACACAACCACCCAGGCTACGTGGAAGGAACGAGGTATGGGTGGCAGCGACCTCGTGCAGGGAGGGAAACCTCCAGCCAGTGTCTGTGGGCTGTGTGGTGTCCTCTGACAAAGCCTGGAAGCCAGCACAGGCAAAGCCCTAGGGGATGTCCTGCAGGGAAGAGCCCACCCCATGCTGGTCAAGCACTGGAACAGGTTGCCCAGGGCAGTGGTGGAGTCACTGTCCCTGGAGGTGTTCAAGAAACCTGTGGCCACGGCACTGTGGGATGTGGTTGAGTGGCCGTGGTGGTCTTGGGCTGACAGTTGGACCAGATGATCTTAGAGGTCTTTTCACAAGCTGGTAGAATGGTTTGGGTTGGAAGGGACCTTAAAGATCATTCAGTTCCAACCTCCTGCCATGGACAGAGACACCTCCCACCAGCCCAGGTTGCTCACAGCCTCATCCAACCTGGCTGTGAACACCACAGGGAGGGGGCACAGAATCATAGAATCAAGCAGGTTGGAAAAGACCTCAGAGATCATCAAGTCCAACCTCTCACCCAACACCTCCTGACAGCTAAACCATGGCTCCAAGTGCCACGTCCAGTCCCCTCTTGAACCCCTCCAGGGATGGGGACTCCACCGCCACCCTGGGCAGCACATCCCAATGGCCAATCTCTCTTTCTGGGAAGAACTTTCTCCTCACCTCCAGCCTAAACCTCCCCTGGCACAGCTTGAGACTGTGTCCTCTTGTTCTGGTGCTGGCTGCCTGGGAGAAGAGCCCAACCCCCACCTGGCTACAACCTCCCTTCAGGGAGTTGGAGAGAGCAAGAAGGTCTCCCCTGAGCCTCCTCTTCTCCAGGCTAAGCAACCCCAGCTCCCTCAGCCTCTCCTCACAGGGCTGTGCTCCAGACCCCTCCCCAGCCTCGTTGCCCTTCCCTAGACACCTTCCAGTGTCTCAATGTCCTTCTCAAACTGAGGAGCCCAGGAGTGTAAATTGAGGAGCCCAGTTCTCATGGTGTGCATCCAACAGCTCAACCCAAAGCCCTGCCGTGGGTGGCTCCGTGAGTCTATCACCCGTGGGGCACGAAGGGCTTTGGGCACCTCTCGGGTGCTGCCTGGTGTGTCGGTGCCTGGGTGGGCAGGCCCCCGGGCCCCCTCGCCGGAGCGGCTCGGTGGCTGCGCAGCTCGGCTGGGGCGATGGAGAGCGCCCCCGGCCCCTCCCCTGCGCCGGCATCGCGGCGCTGCGCTTTGGAAGGACTCCAGGCCAGCAGTGAAGGGCTCTTTGATAATATCTGACGGGCGGGTAAGAATTTTGGGCAGCAGCCAAGGTACACAGTGCCTGTAATCGTTAACTCGGTCTGTAAACAGTTCAAACGGCACTGAAGAGGCCGTCAGTTATTACAGTAGGGAGAAGCCTTTCATCTGGCCGCGCAGGAGCAGCCCCGCAGTGCCGGGGCCCTGCCGAGCCCCGACTGGAGCTGCGGCTCGGCGAGGCAGAGCTTGGCCATACAATGAGCTCCGGCTCTGAAGGGCTGACCTTCAAACCTTCAAACCCTCGGCGCTGAGGCAATAACTAAATCATTGCTTTCCTTTTGTTCTGCACCTGGCTGAGGTGCTGGAGGGGGTTGGTCTCTTCTGCCAGGCAGGCAGGCAGGCAGGCAAGCAGCACCAGAACAAGAGGACACAGCCTCAAGCTGCGCCAGGGGAGGTTTAGGCTGGAGGTGAGGAGAAAGTTCTTCCCAGGGAGAGTTGTTGGCCGTTGGAATGTGCTGCCCAGGGAGGTGGTGGAGTCCCCATCCCTGGAGGTGTTCAAGAGGGGATTGGATGTGGCACTTGGAGCCATGGTTTAGCTGTCAGGAGGTGTTGGGTGAGAGGTTGGACTTGATGACCTCTGAAGTCTTTTCCAACCTCATTGATTCTATGATTCTATACTTCCCCACCACCACCACTGCAGATCTTCCTGGGTGCCTCTGAGCAAGTCATTGAATCAGCAGAGTAGGCTCCACAAGCAGTGGTATTGACAAGGGAAAAGAGCAAAGCACTGAAGTGGGAAGGAAAGGTGTTAACATCTTCAGTGCAAACACAGAGAGGCTTCAAAACCTCTGCTTCCTCAGTGCTCATGCCTGGTGCCAGCTGTTTGAGCTAAGAGGAGGCCACTGGAAGCTTGCTAGAGAAATTGTTGGGGCTCTCGTTGATAGTCAGGGGCAAGGGAGGGGATCAGGTGATGGTGCTTCCCTTGCCAGAGTCTTCCTCAGGCAGCCTGTTCCAGTGCCCCAGCACCCTCAAAGCAAAGAGCTTGTGCCTTCAGTTCAAGTGAGTGCTTCAGGTTGGAAGGGACCTTTAAAGATCATCTTGCATTCCTCAGGGCCATCCCCAACTAGAGCAGGCTGTTCAGAGCCCCAAACAACCTGACCTGGTCAGGGTTGCAGGGGTGCAGCATCTGCCATCTTTCTGGGCAACCTGGGCTGGGGTCCCACCACCCTCAGTGTCAAACATTTCTTCCTTCTCTGGTCTAAAGCTCCCTGGTTTTAATTTGAATCCATCACTCTCTATCCTGTCACAACAAGTCCTGCTCAAAAGTCTGTCCCCAGCTTTCTGGGAGTAGCTCTGGCTGGGGAGGCTCAGCAGGGATGACTTCACCCCATGCCCATCTTCTGCCTGCCATCTTTTCCCTGGTGAGCACAGGTTTGTGTGGAATCCTGCCCAAGGCCCATGTTTCACCCATGGGCAGGGCCAGGGAGGGGATTCTGCTCTGTAGAGACCTCACCTGCAGTGCTGGGGCAGCTCTGGAGTCCTCAGCCAAGGAGAGACAGGGACCTGTTGGATCGAGGCCAGAAGGGGCCACAGCAATGATGGGAGGGCTGGAAGCCCTCTGCTATGGGGGCTGAGAGTTGGGGTTGTTCACCCTGGAGAAGAGAAGGCTGCAGGGGGACCTTCTGGTGACCTTTCAGTGCTTAAAGGGGAGGTCAGAAAGCTGGGGACTGACTTTTGAGCAGGGCCTGTTGTGACAGGACAAGGGGGGATTGCTTGGACTAAAAGAGGGAGATTCAGACTGGAAAGAAGGGAGAAATTGTTGACATTGAGGGTGGTGAGAGCCTATCCCAGGTCACCCAGAGAGGTGGTAGATGTCCCATCTCTGGAACCATGGCAGGTCAGGTTGTTTGGGACTGTGAGCAGCCTGCTGTAGTTGCAGCTGTCCCTGCTGACTGCAGAGGGGTTGGACTGGATGGGTTTGGAAGGTCCCTTCCAACCTAAACCACTCACTTAAGGAAAAGCTTCTTTACTTGGAGGGTGCTGGAACACTGAAACAGGCTGCCCATAAAAGGTTGTGGAGTCTCCTTCTCCAGAGACTTTCAAGACCCACCCAGATGTGTTCCTGTGCAACCTGGGTGACCCTGCCTTGCCAGGGGGTTGGACTCCCATCATCTCCAGAGGTCCCTTCCATCCCCTGTGTGTCTGTGGTTCTCTGATGTGATTCTTTGAGGCTTCCCTGGACCATTGCTGGCTTCTCCAGTAATGGCCACAATGGTGGTTTAAGGCCATGTCAGGGCCTTGCAGACTCCAAGTGATGGTGGAAGCCACACTGCTGCTGAGCTTCATCTTCAGAAGAGTCCTTAAGGGTGCCCCCTGTCCCCAGCAGCCTTGGCAGAGCCCTGCACTCTCCTTCCAGGGGCAGCTTTGCACTCCTGGAGATGCTCCTGAAAAAAAATAGGGCATAATCTCCCCCAAGGAGAATTCCCTTGTCAATCTTTGCTCTTCCAGATGTTATCTCCTTCCTGGAAGAGCGAGAATGCTCTGCTGCCATCCACTTCCACAGCTTTAGCTTTGAAAACCCACTGTAGGAGCTTGCTGCTTGAGGATACAACACTCTGCAGTGAAGTGTTCTGGGCTTGGGTGACTCTCTGTATCTGGCCCAGCACTGCAGAGCTGCTTTTAGGGCCCAAGCTGTGGGAAGTTGCTTGACATTTGCATTGCTGAAGACCTCCTTTGTCTGTGCCATCCTTCAAGCTGGTGCCAATACAGCTTTGTGCTTTGGGTGGTGGGGAGGATGGATGCCACCAGGCTGCACAGCTCGGGTTTTGCTTGGAGCTGTTGCCCTTGTGTGAGCAAGCCAGTGCAGAAGGTCGTTGTGTAAGAGGGCCCTCAAGTGTGGAGGTTGCCAGTGGCATGGGGGACAAGTTGAGCCCTCTGAGGTGTGGGAGGTGAGCAGCTCAGCATGGCTTGGATGCTCTTCATTTGGGTTTGAATCCAGACTGCTGGCAGCATGCTTGGAGGCAGCTGGAGTGTGAGCTGTTCTGCCGTGGCTTGGGTCAGCTTGCCTTCACTTTCATTGAGTGGTGTGAGTCAGGGCACACCAGAGAACCTCCCTTTGCCTTTGATATTCCAAAATGGATGTCTGGACCAGAGAGAATAACCAGACAGCATGATGAAAGCTGGCCAGAAATGGCCCTGTTGCTCCATACTGTCATCACAGTGTCTGAGCTAGAAGAAGTGACACTTCCCTCCCATCTCTTGGACCTCTCTTGTCCATGGGAGAGCAAACTTAAGCAGAGCTGTCAGTAGGACACTGAGGGGTGCAGCAAGAGCCTTCTCCCACATGATGGCCATGGAAAAGACCCAGACTTTGTGACTCACCTAAACCATCTAATCCTGTCCATGTGGTAATGAAAGAAATGTCCCTCTTGGGGTTCAGCACTGCTGTGTGTGGCTCTCCAGCTCTGGGATGAATAGGAGAGGGAGATGCAGTTATTGAGGCACAGATTGCATCAATTGGAAGTGACCCTTAAAGGACATCTTGTCCAACCCCCCTGCAGTCAGCAGGGACATCTCCAACAAGATCAGGCTGCCTGGAGCCGCATGGAGTCTGATCTTGAATGTCTCCAGGGACAGGGCTTCAACCACTTCCCTGGGCAGCCTGCTCCAGTGTCTCACAACTCTCCTTGTGCAGAACTTCCTCCTGATGCCCAACTTAAATCTCCCCTGCTCCAGTTTCAAACCATTCCCCTTGTCCTATCACCCCAAGCCCTTCTAAGCAGTCCCTCCTCAGCCTTCCTGTAGGTCCCCCTCAGATTCTGAAACACAGCTGTAAGGCCTCCCTGGAGCCTTCTCATCTCCAAGCTGCACAGCCCTGATTCCTTCTGCCTGTCTCCCTAGCAGAGGTGCTGCAGCCCTCTGATCACCTTTGTGGCCCTTTGTGGCTCCAGACTGGGGGCTGGTTTGTTGTATCAACCCCTTGGGCACAGCTCCTGAGCTCATGTGAGGGAGGGAGCTTGGGAGCATGGCACTGGCAGCATGGCACTGGCAGCTTGCAGGTCCTTTGTCTCCTCTCCCACCTCTCCCCACTCCTCCAGGGGACACAGAGGGTTGTCAGAGCTGTTGGGAGGCCGAGGTAGGAGCTGAGTCTCTCTAAGAATAATGTGTTTGTTATCAGTGCCCTGTTTGTCTGTGACTCACACGTGGGGAAGGTGTGTTTGCTGTTACACCAGCTCTTGAAGCTCTATGCAGGGTACTGAAAAAGCCCCAGATCCTGAGGGCTGAGCCTCCTGCCTGGGAGTCATGGAAGCTGCACTTTTGCCTTGGGCCCCTTGGAACACTCTGCCCTTCTCTTGCAACCAGCCATTTCCAGCTTCTGCATGGTTAGCATCACTTCATCTCCCTGCCTCACCCCTCCTCCTTCTCTCATGTCCTTCTAGCAGCAGCCCCCAGCACTGTACACTGCACTGGTTAGGCCACACCTTGAGTCCTGTGTCCAGTTCTGGGCTCCTCAGTTTAGGAAGGAGGTTGACTTGCTGGAGAGTGTCCAGAGAAGGGCTACAAAGTTGGTGAGGGGCTTGGAACACAGCCCTGTGAGGAGAGGCTGAGGGAGCTGGGGTTGCTTAGCCTGGAGAAGAGGAGGCTCAGGGGAGACCTTCTTGCTCTCTCCAACTCCCTGAAAGGAGGTTGTAGCCAGGTGGGGGTTGGTCACTTCTCCCAGGCACCCAGCACCAGAACAAGAGGACACAGTCTCAAGCTGTGCCAGGGGAGGTTCAGACTGGATATTAGGAAGAAGTTTTACACAGAGTGATTGCCCATTGGAATGTGCTGCCTGGGGAGGTGGTGGAGTCACCATCCCTGGAGGTGTTCAGGAGGAGACTTGATAGGGTACTTGGTGCCATGGGTTTAGTTGATCAGATGGTGTTGGATGATAGGTTGGACTCAATGATCTTGAAGGTCTCTTCCAACCTGATTTATTCTATTTCTATCCTGCATCTCTGCTCTGGCCTCCAGGCAACATCTCCTGTGGCTTTTGTAGCTTCCCCTCCTTCCTGCTGCTGTGACTGTGCACAGAGTGACAGCTGCACAGTGGAGTGATCACAGAATCATTAAGCTTGGCAAAGACCTTTAAGATCATTGAGTCCAACCAGAACCCAGCTACCACCACCACTAAACTCTATCCTGGTGCAGCTTTGTGAACACCTCCAGGGATGGGGACTCCACCACCTCCCTGGGCAGCCTGTTCCAGTGCCTGACCATTCTCATGAGGAAGAACTTCCTCCTCACCTCCAGCCTGAATCTCCCCACCTCCAGCTTCATTCCATTCCCCCTAGTCCTATCACTCCCTGAGATCCGGAGCAGTCCCTCCCCAGCCTTCCTGTAGCCCCCTTCAGATACTGGAATGTCAGTGAGAAGAGCACCTTCCCCCCTGGCCATACAGAGGTGTGAAGGTTCCCCTGGTGCCAGCAGCTGTGCCAGTGGCTGTGCTCTGACACTTCTGGGAGGGGTACCATGCAGGTGCACATCTGGCTTTCACAGCTGGTACCTGCCCTGCCCCATCCTCCTGCAATCCTGTCACAGGGTCCCCATCTCCTGATAGACCCCAGCAGAGGCTCTTGACCAAGAATTCTCACAGCAAGGTTGGTGTTGGCAGCAGAATTGAGGAGGGGAGTAACAGAGCACTTTGTGCTTTTAGAGCCTGTGAAGGAACAGAAACATTTCTATGAAGGTCAGAGCCTTGCTGACAGATTTCCTGCAGGGAGCAGGGTGTATGGAGCAAGACCTGGTGTCTGGGAAATGACCCCAGGCAGTGCTACAGGCTGGGGTCAGGGTGGCTGCAGAGCAGCCAGGCAGAAAGGGACCTGGGGGTAGTGGTTGACAGATCAATGTCTATCAGTAGCTGAGGGGTGGGTGTCAAGTGGAGGGGGCCAAGCTCTTTTGGGTGGTGTGCAGTTGTAAGACAAGGACCAGTGGATACAAACTTGAACAGGGAAGGTTTCAGCTCAACATGAAGAGAAACCTCTTCACTGTGAGGCTCCCAGAGCCCTGGAGCAGGCTGCCCAGAGAGGTTGTGGAGTCTCCTTCCCTGGAGACTTCCAAAAGCCACCTGGTGCACTCCTGTGCAGTCTGCCCGTGGTGATGCTGCTCTGCCATCGAGGCTGGACTGGATGATCTCTGGAGGCCCCTTCCAAACCTCTAAAGTTCTGTGATTCTGTGGTAGAGATCATACAATCATAGAATTGCTAAGGTTGGAAGGGACCTCTAGGATCAGCCAGTTCCAACCCCCCTGCCATGGCCAGGGACACCTCACACTGCAGCAGGTTGCTCACAGCCACCTCCAGCCTGGCTGCAAACACCTCCAGGCAGGAGGCTTCCATCACCTCCCTGGGCAGCCTGTGCCAGGCTCTCACCACCCTCATGGGGAACAACTTCTTCCTCACATCCAATCTCAATTTTCCCACTTCTAGTTTTGCTCCATCCCCCCCCCCCAGTCCTGTCACTCCCTGACACCCTCAAAAGTCCCTCCCCAGCTTTCCTGCAGCCCCCTGCAGATCCTGGAAGGCCACAAGAAGGTCTCCTGGATGCCTTCTCTTCTCCATCAAGAATCATCTCTTGCACAGATCTGGTGCCCTCTGTTTAAGAGGCAGTGAGCAGGAAATGCACTATTCAAGATGTTGACACACTGCAGCTTTATCTGCTGGACTTTTCTTCCCTATTTCTCATTCCCACCTCTTTAAGTTTTTTCCCTCTTTCCTGTGGTGCTTAGCAGTCTGTTTGCCTTCTGACTGCTCTGGCTGATTCAACAGCTCTTGCCACAGAACTCCTCTCCGTGCCTCCAAGATCTTTCCTGTTTCTTAACAGCTAACCTGAAGTTCACCCCCTGTCTAACACAGCCAGTTGTGTATCATTGCTCTCTTTTCCTTTTTTTCCTCTCCCAATTTGCTTTAGAAAGAAATTCTTGACAGGGAGGGTGGGGGAGACACTGTGGATCAGGTTGCCCAGGGAGGTTGTGGATGTTCCCTCTCTGGAGGTGTTCAAGGCCAGGTTGGATGAGGCTTGGAGCAGCCTGGGCTGGTGGGCACAACAACCCCAGGCAGTGCTACAGGCTGGGGGCAGAGTGGCTGAGAGCAGCCAGGCAGAGAGGGACCTGGGGGTGCTGGTTGATAGTAGGCTGAACATGAGCCAGCAGTGTGCCCAGGAGGCCAAGAAGGCCAAGGGCATCCTGGCCTGCATCAGGAAGAGTGTGGCCAGCAGGAGCAGGGAAGTCCTTGTGCCCTGTGCTCAGCACTGCTTAGGCCACACCTTGAGTCTTGTGTCCAGTTCTGGGCTCCTCAGTTTAAGAAGGTCATTGAGAGACTTGAAGGTGTCCAGGGAAGGGCAAGAAAGCTGGGGAGGGGTCTGGAGCACAGCCCTGTGAGGAGAGGCTGAGGGAGCTGGGGTTGCTTAGCCTGGAGAAGAGGAGGCTCAGGGGAGACCTTCTTGCTCTCTCCAACTGCCTGAATGGAGGTTGTAGCCAGGTGGGGGTTGGTCTCTTCTCCCAGGCAAGCAGCACCAGAACAAGAGGACACAGTCTCAAGGTGTGGCAGGGGAGGTTTGGGCTTGAGGTGAGGAGAAAGTTCTTCCCAGAGAGACTTGTTAGGCATTGGAATGTGCTGCCCAGGGAGGTGGTGGCGTCCCCATGCCTGGAGGTGTTTAGGAAGAGCCTGGATGAGGCACTTGGTGCCGTGGTTTACTTGATAAGATAGTGTTGGGTGACAGGTTGGACTTGATGATCTCACAGGTCTTTTCCAGTCTGGTTTATTCTCTTTTATTCTGTTCTTGAGATCCAAAGGAAACAGATGTCCATGCAGATATTACCCAGGGGTAATAGCTCAACATCACCTCAACATCTTTACTGTAGTGGGAACCCCAAAACTGACCCCAGTATTTGAGGTGTGGCCCCACCAGTGCCCAATACAGATCAGCAATCCCTGCCCTACTCCTGCTGGCCACACCACTGCTGATCCAGGCCAGGATGCTGGGGGCCTGCTTGGCCACCTGGCTGCACACTGGCTTGTCTTAGACTGGAGATTAGGAAGAAACTCTTGACAGTGAGGGTGAGGAGACACTGGATCAGGTTGCCCAGGGAGGTTGTGGGTGTCCCCTCCCTGGAAGTATTCAAAGCCAGGCTGGAAGGGGCCTTGAGCAACCTGGGCTAGTGGGGGGTGTCCCTGCCCATGGCAAGGGGTTGGAACTATTTCTTTCAGGGTCATTTCAGCCCAAACCAATCTATGAGCAGTATCCCAGCACGGCAGAGGTTGGAAGGGACCTCTGCAGCTCAACTAGTCCAACCCCTCTGCTAAAGCAGGGTCACCCTGAGTGAATCCCTCAGGAACATGCCTCATCTGAAGCAGTTTGCTGCAGCCTAAGCCTGGTAATCCACAGAAAAGAGACCATTCACTTCTTTTTTTCCCCCCTACAAGCATCACTGAAACATTTCTGTTCCCCTTTCTGTTCACAAAAGAGTCTTTAGGGACAGGAGCTGAGAAAGGACACAGAGAAACAAAGTCCCTGGCAGCCTCAGTTTTCCCTGTAAGGGAACTCAGAGCATTTCACACCCTTCCTCCATGGGAGATGAATGAGTCAAAAGGATTTATGTGGTCTGAAGTGGCAGTAAAAATGTTACAACCAACCAGTAAGGTTGCCATGGCAAAGAGAGGAAGAGGGCAGGACAAGGGAGTGCTCCCCAAAGAGCTGAAGAGGAATCATGGCCTGAACTGGTGACACCAACATGTAACTCATGGCTAAGCTGGCCACACTGGGGAGAGCAAGCAGGAAGCTGGATTGGAAGAGGCTGAGAGCAGTGCTGGGGATGGCAGATCAATAACCATGACTGGCACGAGGGAAAGAAGGGAGGAACTAACAGCACTAAGGAAAAGCAGAGGGAAGCTTCACAAACCCTTCTAGGGGTTCCTCAAAGCAGTCAGCAAGTGTGGGAATAAAGGTAGTTGAGGTAATGCCAGACAGTGGCATCTCCTGTTACCCTCCAAGGAGGAAGGGGACAGAATGTCACTCCCCAGGGTCACCTCTGGCACCAAGCTCTACAGAGTGGCCTGGCCAGGCTGGAGCAATGGGCTGAAGCCAGTTGGGAGAGATTCAGCAAGGCCAAGTGCCAGGTCCCGCACTACAATCACAGCCACCCCATGAGTGCTCCAGGCTGGAAGGCTGCATGGTGAAAAGGGATCTGGGGGTGATAGTCAACAGTAGCTGAAGACAAGCCAGTGTACTGCTCATAGATTGGTTTGGGTTGGAATGACCCTGAAAGAAATAGTTCCAACCCCTTGCCATGGGCAGGGACACCTCCCACTAGCCCAGGTTGCTCAAGGCCCCTTCCAGCCTGGCTTTGAATACTTCCAGGGAGGGGACACCCACAACCTCCCTGGGCAACCTGATCCAGTGTCTCTCCACCCTCACTGTCAAGAGTTTCTTGCTAATCTCCAGTCTAAGACAAGCCAGTGTGCAGCCAGGTGGCCAAGCAGGCCCCCAGCATCCTGGCCTGGATCAGCAGTGGTGTGGCCAGCAGGAGCAGGGCAGGGATTGCTGATCTGTCCTGGGCACTGGTGGGGCCACACCTCAAATACTGGGGTCAGTTTTGGGGTTCCCACTACAGTAAAGATGTTGAGGTGATGGAGGGTGCCCAGAGAATGGCAACCAAGGGTCTGGAGAACAGGGCTGGTGAGGAGCAGCTGAGGGAACTGGGGTGGAGAAAAGAGGCTGAGGGGAGACCTCATTGCTCTCTAGAGCTCCCTGAAGGGAGGCTGGAGCCAGGTGGGGGTTGGGCTCTTCAGCACTAGAATCACAGAATGGTTTGGTTAGGAAGAGACCTTAAAGAGCATCTAGTTCCAACCCCCCTGCCATGGGCAGGGACACCTCCCACCAGCCCAGCCTGCTCGAAGCCTCATCCAAGCTGGCCTTTGAACACCTCCAGAGAGGGGACAGCCACAAGCTCCCTGGGCAACCTGTGCCAGTGCCTCCCCACCCTCACTGGAACGAGTTTCTTCCTGATCTCCAGTCTAAATCTGCCCTCCTCAAGCTTCAATCCCTTCCCCCTTGTCCTATCACTGCCAGCCCTTGTGCAAAGTCCCTTCCCAGCTTTCTTGTAGGCTCCTTTCAGGTCCTTTCTGGTGTTGAGGAGAGGGCAGGTCTGGAGTGGGTGAGGAGTGTCCCTTTGTGAAGGTCTCAAAAACAGGTTGAGCAAGTGTCTCTGAGGAATGCTTTAGGTCTGGCTGATCCTGCCTTGGGGCAACCAAGTGGGTAGATGACCTCTCAGGGTCATCTTGATTTTTCTGCTGTTATATAAATGAAGCCCCCAAGTGAGAATGGAGCAGCTCTCCATGCCTGCCTGTCCCCAGCACCTCTCCGTGTCCCCTGTGTTCCTGCAGAGGAGCTCCTGGGAGTGGTGCTGGCATGGTGGGAGGGACAGGGTGGTGGGAAGATAGAGGCTCCAGCAGGGATAACGTTGCATGGCTGGCAAGGACAAGGTAGGAAAGAGAAATGCAGGGGTTTAGGAGAGGGGTGGTGTGAAGGGAAAAGGTAGGAAAGAAAGAGGCCACATGATTCTGTGACTTGGATGCAAGAAGGAGGGAGTCACCAGTCTGCCTCAGCTCCATGGGCAGCTGCCCATGTGAGGAAGGGGCTCAGCTGGCAGGGTTATAGCATGGCTGTTGCTCTCCTGGCACCATCCTGTCTGCCTGCCATGCCCTTTGTGGGTGCAGTTGTGGCCTGGCAAAGGGCCCTTGCTTGGCCAGGGATGGTGAGTGGCCCAGAGGGAAAGAGGAAAAGGCCACAGCACCCAGTCTTGATAGGAAAGCAAAGGGAAGGGTTTTGGTGAATTCACCAGCAGGGCTTCTCCAGATTTACCAGCTGAATTCCCCTTGAGAACAGCTGCCAGCATGTTAGACACACTCCCCAGGCTCAGCTGGAGCTCCAGCAGTTGGCTCCTTGCTCCTGTTCCCACGAGTGCTGCAACTGTGCCTGGCAATCCTTGTCACAGAATGTTAGGGGTTGCAGGGGACCTCCAGAGATCATCTGGTCCAACCCCTCTGCCAGAGCAGGATCACCTGGACTAGGTCACATAGGAACACATCCAGGTGGAGTTTGAATGTGTCCAGAGAAGCAGACTTACACAGCCCCTCTGGGCAGCCTGTCACAGGGAGCCTGTTCCCTACTGTCCCCCTGCCCCAGGACCATCAGAGCACCCCAAGCCATTGCCACCCGGGGTCAGACACAGCTCCAAGCAGTGCTGCAGCTGGGACTTCATCCCTGGGCTCCTGCAGGCTGAGGGAGCAGGCAGGTGAAGGCTGTGTGATGCTGGTTATCTGTGGGTGATTGGAGGCACCACAGGACACAGACACTGCAGTTCCTGGTCTGTGTTTTTCTGTGGCTGTTAAAGCAATCGATTCCCCCTGGGCAAACACACAGGGAATAAAAGAGGAGGCTCAGGGGAGACCTCATTGCTCTCTACAGCTACCTGAAGGGAGGTTGTAGCCAGGAGGGAGGTTGGTCTCTTCTCCCAGGCACCCAGCACCAGAACAAGAGGACACAGTCTCAAGCTGTGCCAGGGGAAGTTTAGGCTGGAGGTGAGGAGAAAGTTCTTCCCAGAGAGTTGTTAGCCATTGGAATGTGCTGCCCAGGGAGGTGGTGGAGTCCCCATCCCTGGAGGTGTTCAAGAGGGGATTGGATGTGGCACTTGGTGCCATGGTTTAGTCACGAGCTCCATGATGGCAGGTTGGACTGGATGATCTCTGAGGTCTCTTCCAACCTTGGTGATTCTGGGTTTCTGTGACATGGCTCCTGAAGGCCACCAGGCTCTGGGACACTTCCTTGCTGTGGTGCCCTTTTGGTGGCCAGTTTTGGGAGCCTCCTCTGAATGCTCCCCAAGGTGTATCAGGAGTTGCTTCCTTGGGTGCCTGAGTTTCTGGAGTCTGTGGAGCCTGGCTTGGTACTGCTGCACTCATTCTAAGTGACTTTAAGTCTGAGGTCTGAATTACACAGTATTTGTGACCCTTTCCTTCTGCTGTCAGTAGGGAGCATGGAATCAGTGAATTGTTTGGGTTGGGAAAGCCCTCTAAGATGATGGAGTCCAACCATCAACCCAACACCACCGTGGCCACTGAACCATGTCCCAAAGTGCCATGGCCACAGGTTTCTTGAACACCTCCAAGGGTGGGGACTCCACCACCTCCCTAGGCCTGTTCCAATGCCTGACCACTCCTGCAGGAAAGACATTTTCCCTCAAATCCAACCTAAACCTCTCCTGGCACAATTTCAGGCCATTTCCTCTGGTTCTGCTGGAGGAAGCTGGATGAGGGACTGCCAAGGGCATGCAGCAGTTCTCCAGTGCTCAGCTACCCTGGGCAGGATCTTGAGGTGTAACAGACTGTGTCTTAACACATCCTCATGGTGCCACCTCTTCCACCTTGGTCTCCCTGTTCAAGAAGGATAGGGATCTACTGGAGAGAGTCCAAGGGAGGACTACAAGGATGCTGAAGAGACTGGAGCACTGCCTGGGGAGGAGAGGCTGAGAGCCCTGGGGCTGTTCAGTCTGGAGAGGAGAAGGCTGAGAGGGATCTGATCAATGCCTATCAGCATCTGAGGGCTGGGGGTCAGGAGGGAGGGGAGAGGCTGTGCTCAGCTGCACCCCGGGATAGGACAAGGGGCAATGGATAGAAACTACAGCACAGGAGGTTCCACCTCAGCATGAGGAGGAACTTCTTCCCTGTGAGGCTCCCAGAGCCCTGGAGCAGGCTGCCCAGAGAGGTTGTGGAGTCTCCTTCTCTGGAGCCTTTCCAGCCCCATCTGGATGTGTTCCTGTGTGACCTGTGCTGGATTCTCTGCTCCTGCTCTGGCAGGGGGGTTGGACTCGATGATCTCCTGAGGTCCCTTCCAACCCCTGACATCCTGTGAGCTGTGATCCTAGCTCCTGGAGGTTAGGTGAGACTCCGGGGTGGTGACTTGTGGTGTTCATGCCCTTAGGTGTTCCCTAGCTCCACAATGGAGGCAGTCTACAGATGGCCGTGGTGGGGCTTGTTGGGTTTATTTGGGTCCACACCATCTTAACCCGCTTCGATGGGTTTGTAGGACATGGTCCTGTTGTGTAGCCCAGGACTACAGGCACCGGGAGAGGAGCGGCCCCGGAGCGGCTCCCCCGCGGCGGAGCTCAGCCCGGAGCGGGGCCCAGCCCGCAGCGGGGCCGGGAGGGGCAGGACCCGGCCAAGAGCCCCACCAAGTGGTGACAGCGACTGCTGCAGCCCCGGGGGCTCGCTCGGACCTCCGGGGTGAACCCGGCATCTCTGGGACACGCAGAGCAGGATGCTCCGACCGGCGCCTGGACCAGCTCCGGGCGCACAGCCCCAGCCAGCTGTAGCGCGGTCTGCCCCAACCCCTCCAGCCACAGGGGCTCCAACAGGCAGCCCTCTCCAGGAGGGCTAACTAAAGACCTTTTGCTTCTCTAAATGGGTCCAGGTGCTGCTTGTCTCCATCAGCTTTTGACAGCTTCCATGGCTGGCTGCACCTGAGCAAACTGCCCCCATGCCTTCACTGCTGGCAGTGAGGAACGGGCATGGTGCAACTCCTGAGGGACCTGCTAAAACCAGCCCAAGATGTACTCCTTGAAGGACCTGGAGCTATTTGGCCTGGAGAAGAGCAGGCTGAGATGGGATCTTCTCAGTGCTTGTCTCTGTCCCCAGACCTGGTGACTCAGCCCCATCCTATCTCAGCTCCCAGCTGCCAGCAGCTTGCCTCAAGCTGATGAACATTTCCTCAGGGCTCACTGAGGGATGTGGTTACTGGGATCTTTTCATCTTCCTTCTCATTCCTGGTCCTTCTCTACCTGCTTTCAGTTTTTCACTCCTTGCTTTGGCTTCTCCTCTGCTGATGTATCATAAAGTTGTTGAGTTTGGTTGCCAAGAAACAAGAAGTGCTGAATCCTTGAGGGCACCAGAAGATTGGTTTTGTTGTGGTCCCTTTGCCTTGCCCAGAGCATTGGCAGGGAGCAGTCTGGCTGCAGAGAGAGTTCTGCAGCCCAAGGATGCTGGCTGGCCTTGAAGCACCAGGATCTGTGCTCTTGGGATGACCTGCCCCCAAAGGCAAAGGCTGTGGCCTCGCAGGAGGCTCTGGCTTTGCTTATCATAGAATCACAGAATGGTTTGGGTTGGAAGAGACCTTAAAGATCATCCAGTTCCAATTCCCCTGCCATGGGCAGAGACATATTCCACCAGACCAGGTAACTGGAACCCAGTCAGACCTGAGTGCAGCCAGCAGTAGAGTAGAAGCTCTGCCTTTCTCTGGGCTATTTCCCTGATGGACCAAAACTTTACCACTGATGTGTTTGCTGTGGTGTTGAGAGCCTCACTGGATGTAGCAGTGCTGGTGATGCTCACCAGAGGAGTATCCTACAGCTTCTGGACAAGTCATAGAATCACAGAATCAATAAGGTTGGAAAAGACCTTTGAGATCATAAAATCCAACCTATCACCCAAGACCTCATGACTAAACCATGGCTCCAAGTGCCACATCCAATCCCCTCTTGAACACCTCCAGGGATGGGGACTCCACCACCTCCCTGGGCAGCACATCCCAATGGCCAATCTCTCTCTCTGGGAAGAACTTTCTCCTCACTTCGAGCCTAAACCCCTGGCACAGCTTGAGACTGTGTCCTCTTCTTCTGGTGCTTGTTGCCTAGGAGAAGAGACCAACCCCCACCTGGCTACAACCTCCCTGCAGGGAGTTGGAGAGAGCGAGAAGGTCTCCCCTGAGCCTCCTCTTCTCCAGGCTAAGCAACCCCAGCTCCCTCAGCCTCTCCCCACAGGGCTGTGCTCTAGACCCCTCCCCAGCTTTCTTGCCCTTCTCTGGACACCTTCCAGTGTCTCAATGTCCTTCTTAAACTGAGGAGCCCAGAACTGGACACAGGACTCAAGGTGTGGCCTAAGCAGTGCTGAGCACAGGGCACAAGGACTTCCCTGCTCCTGCTGGCCACACTCTTCCTGCTGCAGGCCAGGATGCCCTTGGCCTTCTTGGCCACCTGGGCACACTGCTGGCTCATGTTCAGCTGCTGTCAACCAGCACCCCCAGGTCCCTCTCTGCCTGGCTGCTCTCAGCCACTCTGCCCCCAGCCTGTAGCTCTGCCTGGGGTTGTTGTGGCCAAAGTGCAGCACCCGGCACTTGGACTTGTTGAATGCCATCCTGTTGGACTCTGACCTTGAGCCATCCTTTGTGGTGTTGAGCCCCAGGCTCTGAGTTTCCCTTTGCTTTTGTGCTGCAGTCTCACCCGCTGTCCCTGTGCAACACCAGTGAGGATGAGCACACTGAGTCAGGCTTCATCACCATCGTCAAGCTGGAGCAGCCCGACCGGGACCCCAACCCCTGCCTGTCACTGGCTAACAAGGTAGGTGCAAAACCACCCCCAGGGGCCCCAACCCATGGTGCAGGGAAGAGACAGAGCAGCAGGAGGGAGCAGGGTAGGAAAGAGCTGATGGAAGGTAGAGAAATGGACAAAGATAGAGCAGGGTCCTTGGCAGTCAGGGTCATATAATCACAGAGTTGTCAGGTTGGAAGGGACCTCAAGGGTCATCCTGCCCTGCCGTGGGCAAGGACACCTCATGCTAGCCCAGGTTGCTTAGAGCCCCATCCAGCCTGGCCTTAAAGACTTCCAGGGATGGGGCTTCCACCACCTCACTGGGCAACCTTTTCCAGGTGCTTTGGGGGAGACACTGTGCCAGCCACCCCCAGTACCCATCTCTCTGTATTCTTTGGGACCTACAGGAAGGCTGAGTTGGAGCTGTTTCAGAAGGGCCTTGTAGCACTAGGAGGAGGGGAAATGGTTTGAAACTGGAGCAGGGCAGATTTAGGTTGGACATTAGGAGGAAGTTCTGCACAATGAGAGTGGTGAAACGCTGGAACAGGTTGCCCAGGGATGTGGTTGAGGCCCCATCCCTGGAGACATTCAAGATCAGGCTTGATGTGGCCCTGGGCAGCCTTTTCTAGTCGGAGGTGTCCCTGCTGACTGCAGGGGTGTTGGTCAAGATGACCTTTGAGGGCCCCTTCCAACCCAGTTCAATCTGTAAAGCCTGTTTGGGACAGCTCAGACCTTCCCCAATATCCCTGGCAGCCTCATGCCCTCCTGTTTTGCACACCAGCCTATAGAGGGCTTTGGGCTTCCCTGTGTCCTCTGTCCTGTAGGAAAACATGGACACAGAAAACACCTCCTGTGGCCCTGTCTTTAGAAGGAATAACACTGTGCTGCCTCACTGGATGAGGCACGTGGGGCACCAGCTCCAAGCAGCCCAGACAGATGTAGACCAGACAAACTGGCAGGGAGCCATGGCTCTGTGACACTGGGGGGCACAGCTCTGTGACAGTGTGGGCCATGGCTCTGTGACACTGGGGGGCCATGACTGTGACAGTGTGGGCCATGGCTCTGTGACACTATGGGGCCATGACTGTGACAGTGTGGGCCATGGCTCTGTGACACTGGGGGGCACAGCTCTGTGACAGTGTGGGCCATGGCTCTGTGACACTGGGGGGCACAGCTCTGTGACAGTGTGGGCCATGGCTCTGTGACACTGGGGGGCCATGACTGTGACAGTGTGGGGCCATGGCTCTGTGACACTATGGGGCCATGACTGTGACACTCTGGGGCCATGACTGTGACAGTGTGGGGCCATGGCTCTGTGACACTGTGGGGCCATGACTGTGACACTGTGGGGCCATGACTGTGACAGTGTGGGCCATGGCTCTGTGACACTGTGGGGCCATGACTGTGACAGTGTGGGGCCATGGCTCTGTGACAGTGTGGGGCCATGGCTCTGTGACACTGTGGGGCCATGACTGTGACACTATGGGGCCATGACTGTGACAGTGTGGGGCCATGGCTCTGTGACACTGTGGGGCCATGACTGTGACAGTGTGGGGCCATGGCTCTGTGACAGTGTGGGGCCATGGCTCTGTGACACTGTGGGGCCATGACTGTGACAGTGTGGGGCCATGACTGTGACAGTGTGGGGCCATGGCTCTGTGACACTGTGGGGCCATGACTGTGACAGTGTGGGGCCATGGCTCTGTGACACTATGGGGCCATGACTGTGACAGTGTGGGCCATGGCTCTGTGACACTATGGGGCCATGACTGTGACACTGTGGGCCATGGCTCTGTGACACTATGGGGCCATGACTGTGACACTGTGGGGCCATGACTGTGACAGTGTGGGGCCATGGCTCTGTGACAGTGTGGGGCCATGACTGTGACAGTGTGGGGGCACAACTCTGTGACAGTGTGGGGCCATGGCTCTGTGACACTGTGGGGCCACAGCTCTGTGACAGTGTGGGGCCATGGCTCTGTGACACTATGGGGCCATGACTGTGACAGTGTGGGGGCACAGCTCTGACAGTGTGGGCCATGGCTCTGTGACAGTGTGGGGGCACAACTCTGTGACACTGTGGGGCCATGGCTCTGTGACACTGTGGGGCCATGACTGTGACAGTGTGGGGGCACAGCTCTGTGACAGTGTGGGGGCACAGCTCTGACAGTGTGGGCCATGGCTCTGTGACACTGTGGGGCCATGGCTCTGTGACACTGTGGGGCCATGACTGTGACAGTGTGGGGGCACAGCTCTGACAGTGTGGGCCATGGGTCTGTGACACTGTGGGGCCATGACTGTGACAGTGTGGGGGCACAGCTCTGACAGTGTGGGGCCATGGCTCTGTGACACTGTGGGGCCATGACTGTGACAGTGTGGGGGCACAGCTCTGACAGTGTGGGCCATGGGTCTGTGACACTGTGGGGCCATGACTGTGACAGTGTAGGGGCACAGCTCTGTGACAGTGTGGGGGCACAGCTCTGACAGTGTGGGCCATGGCTCTATGACACTATGGGGCCATGACTGTGACAGTTTGGGGCCACCATCCCCACTACACAGGGATGGGAGATCTCTGAGGTCTTCAGATCAAGTCTCCTGGGGAAGAGGTATTTTAGTGAGCAGCAGTTGCTGTGCCAAAAGCTGAGGTCACTGCCACAATTCCCTGCTAATAAGGAAGTCAGGTAGGAACGAGGGTCAGTCTAAGCCTTAACATCTTTGTGTCTCTGATAAAGCTGCATGGATAAGGCCAGCCTGAGCTTCCCCTTCAGAGGTTCACCACGTGCCTTTATTGTCTCTGTACTAAATGTTGTGCTGTTTTCCAGGAGCACTGTACCAACAGCAAACAAAACTCCTTGTTTAGCTCTTCCTGGCTTTATCTTTATTTATGTGCAGGTGGTGCCACATTTGTTGTCTGCTTTCTGCTGGTGGTGACATGCTGGGATGGGGACAAGGTCCTTTTTTGTCCTCCCTGCAGCATGGCTAAAGAAGGCAAGCAAGGCTTTCACCAAGCAGTTGTTCCTGCACAGCAGGTTGTTTTTCACAGAGGCTGTGAGAACAGAAGCAAGGGAAGGGATGTGAGGCTCTGATGGCTTTGCCACCTCTGGGCTGGTTCCCCCCATCTGCATGGGCAGCCAGGCAGCAGCCCCTGTCCCTTTCTGGAACAAGGTGGAAACCTGAGGTTGGTTTGGTGCTGCTGTGGAGCTGATGCCAGCTGTTAGCAGAAGCCAGTCTGCTGGAGTTATTGACCTGCTGTCAGTTGTCCCCCATCTGGGTGACAGCCTGGGCCCACCTGTCAGTGGTAGAGATGCACAAGGGTGGTGAGACAAAGAGTGAACCCAAGGGCTTGCAGTGCAGCTTGGGACAGTCCTGAGATTGAGGGCTGTGCAGGTGCACAGCTGGGGGCTCCAACTCTCCTGTGTCCATCCAGACATGACCTGATAGGACATCATAGCGGTCTGAGGTTGGTGGCGGCGGTAGCTGGTTTGGTCAGTGCAGCGACTGTGGAGGATCTTGAACAGGAGGAAGGAGCAGCTTCAAAGACTCACCTGCCATGTCAGAACCTAAAAGATTCAAAAGCTGGTTTGCTAGTTTTGTCCTTCATCTTGGAGTCTCTGATCACAGCACTGCCAGTGCCAGTGGGGTACTGAGCCCAGGGGTCAGCTGAGGAAGGCCTGCATGGGGAGGACAAGACATGGTGCATTGCTGCACTGTGCTCATCCTCACTAACCCTCATCCCTTCTCCAAGACCACCAACCCCACCAAAGCAGTCAAACCCTTCAGTCCATCACCATGCTCATGACTTGACAAAGGGACAGACAGCTCACTGGCCTTTACTCATCACTGCTTTGCCACCTGAGCCAAATCCAGCCCTGGGTTTTGAATCACAGAATCATAGGTTGGAAGGCACCTTTAAAGGTCTTTAATTCAACCCCACTGCAGTCAGCAGGGACACCTTCAACTCAAGCAGGTTGCTCAGAGTCCTGTCCAAGCTGACCTGGAATGGTTCCAGGGATGGGACATCTACCACTATGAGCATGCTGGGGCAGCCTGAGGTCCAGCTGAGCATGCCACTGGTTGCCATCCTGTCTGCAGGAAGTTCTGCTCCAAAATCTCACCCAGGGAGGCTCACAACTTTTCTCCCCAAACCAGGACTGCTTCAGCCATGAAATACAGACAGATGCTCCTTAAGCTGGCCACATCCATGGGCCCTGCCTTGTATCTTGATTCCTCCATCCCCCTGCAATTGCTGCCTGGCTGCTTCTCCAGAAGCCTCTGCCAGGCTCCTTCCTTCCAGCATCATACAGATCTCTTCCTCAAAATCCCAAGACGAGTTCTCCTCAAGGGCAGGGATGTAGCTGTGGGATGTGGCTGGTGCTTGCTGGAGCAGGAGCCTTGTTTTCCTGGCATGTGTTCCTTGTGGTAGAGCTGTGCATGTTGAACTGCAGTGCTCTATCAATGCTGATAAAAATAGCCATGTGCAAAGTGTTATCATAACCTCTGCTTCAGCTGTCAGGCAGCCAAGAGGTGCACACAGACAGCCCTGGCCAGGATAACTCCACCAGCCACCTACCCAGCACTGCCCTGCCTCTCCTCTCTTAAATTCTAAGCCCTGCTTCAGCATCCAAAGCTAAAGCCAGTAGGGAAGGTGTTTGGTCTGTGAGGGGAGAGGAGGGCATGGAGAAGAGCTCTGGAATCAATTTAACATGATTTCTTTGTCATCCTGATGCATCACTTGCCCTTCTTTTGGTGTATTTCTGTTTGCTGGGTGAACCACTGATTGCAAGGCTGCTTGACAGGCTGCTGAAACCTCCTAAATCATCCTGGAAACACATTTTTGCACCAAGAGTGTTTCAGTCCTCTAGGAAGGAGGTGAGCTGTGCCATGTGGCTGAAGAGATCCCACACCAAGGCAGCACACACGCTGGGGCTCCTTTGATCCCAGGCAGGACCCCAGGCTCTGAGCCCTGTCCCAAGCCTCTGATCTCACTTTTGCAGCTTCTCCATCTGGTAGCCCAAACCTGAGTGTCAAATCCTATCAGCCTTCAAGCCCTGCCTCTGTGCTCTTCCCAGCCATCTGCACCTCCATTCACATCCTCATCCCTGCCCCCAGACCCACCTCTGTCACCCAGCTTCTCCCTGCCGAGGTGCACCGAGGCGACCAGCACCTGGGCTACTGCTCCCAGGGATGGGACCCTGAGCAAGGGCTGGAGCTGAACCTGTTCCACCGCTGCTTGCTGTGCTGGGAATGCCCCTTCCCTGGGCTCAGCCGGCGCCTGCCTTTGATGGTGCAGCTGGGAAGCAGCAGCTCTGACCTCTGCCCCCCGAGCTGGGGTTGGCAGCGCTGTGGGCAAACTGCTGCAGCCGCTGCGGCAGCTCCCTGTTTGCACAGGACGCGCAGATCAAAGGGCTCCGCATGAGTAAGAGTGGCCCAGCCCTGCACTTTGTTCACCTTCCCGTCTCCCTTTCACAACAGCCTGCCTCTGCCTGCCTGGAGGGCTCCAAGGGCTTGGTGGGAGGACGTGGGTGACCCCACAAGGTCCTCCAGGCGGTGTGCTTTGACCTCAGCCAGGTGGTTTGGGTGGGTCTCAAAGCTGTCCTCCTTGGTGGGCTGGGAAACGCTGCCCTGCTCCTAGTCCTAGACCTGACCTGCAGCCCAGGCATCACCTGAGCTTCTCCCTGATAAGTGAGTGGAACAGGGACCAGGAGGAATGAAGTGTGTGGGGACAAGTCCAGAAACACCACCCAGCTGGGGCAGGCACAGTGAGGAGTGGGGACCTGCAGAGCTTCTGCTCTCCTGGCATGGGAGGGTTGTGTAGCGGTCAGCAGGGCTAACAGGGCTGAAGATCCCTGCCCAGCAACTCCAGCTCTGAAGCAAAGGGGCACATGGCACAGAGAGCTGGGGACTTTGGTGGTTAGGTTTATGGGTTGCTGTGACTGCAAGGCCACGAACTAATCTACCTCCAGAGCTACAGGGAGAAGGCAGCTCTGAAGGGCAGAGCTCCCCAGGGTGGCAAGCTCCAGCCAGAGCAGGCGCTGCAGCTCTGGCTTTCCAAGGTGTCACCTGTGTTGTCAATCCAAACAACAGGTGCTTCTGCTGCTCTCTCCAGGGTGGCAGGTACATATCCAACTGGTAACTGTCAGTTCAGAGGTACAAATTGTCCACTGAAGCTTGTGTTCTTTCTGGGCAGGCTAAGCTGGCCGGGGAGCGTGGAGCCCGCGCCATCCTCTTTGACATTACCGACGACGAAAGTGCTGCTGACCAGGTACAGACCTAGCTGATGCCATCAGCTAAACCACAGCTTAAACCCCTGTCCCACCCCAGGCATGCCCAGGGGAGACCCCACCAGCCACCAGCATGCAGTGGGGAGTCTCAGGAGGGTACTGCAGGCTTAGCTATCACAGTGTGCTGTGTCCCAGCTCATCCATACTCCCCGAAGGGCTTTTCTCTTTTGCTCTTCCATGGCACGTCCAGATCTCCACACAGCACAAGCAGGACAGCAACCTTGCTGCTCTTCAAGGACATTGTCTGCTCAGCTAGAGTCTTTCTGAACACTTTTTGTCCAGTCCCAGGTTTCCCAATCCCATCCCAGCCCTGCTGTACCTTAAGGGGAAGTTGGTTTCTTGAGTTTGCAAGGCAAAGTCACAGCCACCCTGCTGTGCTCTTGGTGATACTGCTGCAAATACAACATTGGTTTAGAGACTTAGAGTGAAATGGGCTGGAAAAGACCCTTAAGAGCATGAAGCTATTCCACCAACACTGCTGTTACCTCTGGAAAGGAATTGGTTCTCCATCCCAGTCATCAAGGGATCCTGGAAAGCATCCAGCATCATGAAGAGGGCAGACAGGGGAGCTGGTGCCTGAGCTTATCAAAACTCTGGACTGACTCCTGCTTGCTGGATCTCATGGTTCTTTCATGCACTTGTAACTCAATTTCTGATGCCAGAGAAATGCAGCAGTGAGCACAGGCCCATGAGGTGATGCTGAGGTTGCTCAGTTGGAAGTTGTTAGTGGGTCAGATGGCCACCCTGATTCTGGTCAGTCTGGAGGAGAGAGCAGAGCTGGACACTTTCTGAGCCAGCCTGTGCCAGGCTGCCTGGACTGTGGTGAAAAGCTGCCAGGATGACCAGAAACAAACAGAATGGCCTGCAGGTGACAGAGGGAGGAGGGGGAGCGCTGATGGGCCTCACAAGAAGAGAAGAGGAAGCATTTCTGCAGCAAAGGCAGCACTCAGCTGTGCTGTTGTCCACCTTGAAGAGGAGAGACCAAGAACTTTTGCACAGGGGCTTGAGAGAGGAGCACAAGAAACACTGAGCAGTGTCTAGTTGTGCATGAGGAGGCACCATCAGAGGAAATGAAGAAAGCCATGCAGAAGAGTTGATGAAGGAGGAAGAGTTTCATCATAGAGGGATAGTGCATGTTTGGGGGAGCAGTCGGGCTCTAAAGTGTGTGCAAGAAGCACTGGGAGGAAGCAGAGGTGCCTGGGGGGCTGGGAGAGTCTTCGTTTCAGGCTGTTCTGGACCATCTCTCACTGTGTTTGTTTCTCTACAGCTGAGAAAGCCCAGAGGTTTGAGTCAGCCTGTGGTTCTGATCAGAGGCCATGATGCTGAGCTGCTCATGGGCGTCGTGAACAAGAACAGAGAGGCCCACGTGAAGATAGAGGTCAAGGAGCCACCTGCTTGGGTGAGAGACACAGCATTCCCTCCTGGATCCTCCCTCCCAGCACCAAGATTTTCCCAAAGATGATGAGCTTTGCTCCCCAGGGAAGGGGAGCTGGGGAAACCCTCTCTAGTTTTCTGAAGGATTCCTCCAGCAACTCCTCCATCCTCCTCCCCTGGGAGGAGCTGCCTCTGCAGCACTGCCGTGACGTGCTGCCAACAAAGGCTCAGAAGCACTTCCAGCTTCTTTAGCTTCTTTTGCTCAGACATCACAAGTGAGGTGAGGGGATTCCCTCTTCAGGTGAGACCCTGAGCCTTGCTTTTCTCACCTTGTGCTGCCTAAGACCATGGCTTCTAGGCAGCTGAGAGTCCATTCCTGCTGGAATGTGCAGGAAAGGCTGAGCCTTGTTCCTTTTACCGGTAAAAAGCAAGGAAGTAGAGTGTGACCATGGATCAGGAAGAGTTGGAAACTCCCTTGCCTAGCCTCTAGTTCCCTCCCCATGCCACACTGGAGTAACCTCTTGCCTGCTTCTCCCCACAGCCAGACTATGATGTGTGGATTCTCCTCACGGTGGTCAGCACTGTGGTCGTCATCATTCTGATCTTTGTTGTCCGCACAAAGTGCCAGCTGAACAGGACTCAGGTAGGAGCCTGCTGCAGCAGAGGTGCCTGAGCAAACAGCAGAGCAACACAGGCAGGGACAGACACAGGCTGGCAGGGTAAAGTGCTTCTGGAGCAGTCCAGGGATGAGTGGAGTGAATGGAATGGAATGGAATGGAATGGAATGGAATGGAATGGAATAGAATAGAATAGAATAGAATAGAATAGAATAGAATAGAATAGAATAGAATAGAATAGAATAGAAATGAAGTAACCAGGTTGGAAAAGACCTCAGAGATCACCAAGTACAACCCACTACCCAACACCATCTAATCAACTAAACCATGGCACCAAGTGCCTCATCCAAGCTCTTCCTAAACACTTCCACTGATGGTGACTCCACCACCTCCCTAGGCAGCACATCCCAAGGGCCAATCTCTTTTTGGGAAGATTTTCTTCCTAACATCCAGCCTAAACCTCCCCTGGCACAGCTTGAGACTGTGTCCTCTTGTTCTGGTGCTGCTTGCCTGGGAGAAGAGACCAACCCCCACCTGGCTACAACCTCCCTTCAGGGAGTTGGAGAGAGCAAGAAGGTCTCCCCTAAGCCTCCTCTCCTCCAGGCTAAGCAACCCCAGCTCCCTCAGCCTCTCCTCACAGGGCTGTGCCCCAGACCCCTCCCCAGCTTTGTTGCCCTTCCCTGGACACCTTCAAGTCTCTCAATATCCTTCTTAAATTGAGGAGCTCAGAACTGGACTCAAGGTGTGGCCTAAGCAGTGCTGAGCACAGGGCACAAGGACTGCTGCTCCTGCTGGCCACACTCTTCCTGATGCAGGCCAGGATGCCCTTGGCCTTCTTGGCCAGCTGGGCACACTGCTGGCTCCTGTTCAGCCTACTATCAACTAGTATCCTCAGGTCTCTCTCTGCCTGGCTGCTCTCAGCCACTCTGACCCCAGCCTGTAGCACTGCCTGGGGTTGTTGTGGCCAATGTGTAGAACGTGGCACTTAGGTGTGTTCAGTATCATGCCCTTGCACTCTGCCCATCTGTCCAGCCTGAGATGGGCTGGCAGCACCGCTTGTGAAGTGGCCTTGCTGCCTTGCCACCCCACCAGCACTGCATCCTGCAGTCCCAGCACCTTCCAGAGCTTGTCCTAGCAGCCAGAGCTGCAGAGCTGTGCCACAGGCTCTTGGTTTCAACAGTGTGCTCTGTACTGATAGAGGGTAGAAGGTTGAATGTTTTTAATAGACATGAACAAATTAAATAATCACAGAATGATAGAATGGTCTGGGGTGGATGGGACCTCCAAAGGTCATCCAGCCCAACCCCCTCTGCAGTCAGCAGGGACCTCCTCAACTAGATCAGGTTGCCCACAGCCCTGTCCAGCCTCACCTTGAATATCTCCAGGGATGGGGCCTCAAACACTTCCCTGGGCAACCTGCTCCAGAGTCAGAGGTATTTCCAGATTTGAGAATGCCCCCTTTGTCCTACAGAAAGACAAGCCTTTGAGGTTCAACACTTCAGCACTGCTGAGTGGTTTTGAATGTCCAGTGACAGATGTCTCCTGCTGGTGACAAATCCTCTGCTGGCTAAGTCAGCTTAGACAAAAAGTCCCCCCTAGAAATCAGTAGTGCCCCCAAACTCCTGACAATCCCACTTGGAAAATGGAAGGGCAATGAGAAGTATGGCAAGGTAAGGCTGAGCTTCTCCTTGAAGAGCCTCTGCTCTCCTTCCTCCCTGGCAGGACTCCCTGCAGCAGCAGACCCTGCAGGCCATCGGGCAGCTGGCCACGCGCAGGTACCAGGCAAGGTGCCGGCAGGCGTCGCGGTGGGACTCAGCCAGCAGCTGCAGCTCTGCCCCTGTCTGTGCCATCTGCCTGGAGGAGTTCACTGATGGCCAGGTAAGCTGTGGGCATGGCACCAGGTAAGCCATGGCTCCAGGTTAGGCATGGCTCTGGGAGCTGTGGTGGGAGCTGGCCAGTCTAGCAGGGGTGGGAGGACCTTGGAATGTTTGGCACTGATGGAGGTCTGCTGCCCCTTGGTCAAAAAAAGACCTGCCCCTGCTGAAGCCACTTGCCTGAGGATTCAGATGCCTTGAAGACAGCTCTCCAGCTGTCAGTGGAGGGTAAAACACCCATAAGATATCCATGTCAAAACAACAGGGCAAAAGTGGAGTTTGCTTCTCCCAAGCACTCAGCCTGAAACTCCGCTGATCCCAAGGGCTAACAGCTCTCTGGATGTTCACTCCCTAGAGCTGCACACAGTGAGCAGAACCAGAGCTGCCAGGTTGCTGCAGGCCACTTCCCATCCTACAAGGCTCACTTCCATCAAGAAGAAGCCACCCAGGTCTTAGGTCGTGGTTCTTCTTGCTTACACTGCTGCTCTTCTCTCCACCTCTCTCTAGGAACTGAGGATCATCTCCTGCTCCCATGAGTTTCACCGGGAGTGTGTTGACCCCTGGCTTCAGCAACACCACACCTGTCCACTTTGCATGTTCAATATTCTTGGTAGGGCTCACACACAACATTTCCTGCCCAGGGATGGGGTTGGCTGCAGGAGCTATACCCAGGAGGTCCATGTGGCCTCAGGTGATGGATACAGTCAGTGCATCACTAGGATCTGTGTGTGGGGGGGGTGTGCACGGCAGTGGGGCCCTCTGTGTGTGCAGCTTGGGCTGGGACCTGCACCAAGAGGAGAGGTTTCCAGTCCTGGGACCTGTGGGGAAGGGAGGTGGGCACTGAGGGTCAGGGCAGAGGGGAAGGTGCTGAGTGTGCAAGGATGGTTTGGTGGTGGCAGTGAGGAGCTGCAGGGCACAGGTGGGGCATGGTAGCGCAGTGGAAGCTCGCCAGTGCTGGGGCTCCTGCAGCTTGGCTGTGGGATGTGTGCTGGATGCTCCCTTCTCTGTCTACAGCCAGAGACTCGGTGGACCAGGCCATGGCCGCCGGTTCCAGGCTGGCCCCTCGGGACATGGAGCCTGGACGGCGACTCCACCTTTTCCGCCAGCACCCGGGACATGCCCTCTACCACCTCCCACACCCTTATCCTCAGAGGAACCTCAGGAGCTTTCCCCCGGAGCCAGCCCACGGCAACCCCTTCTTCCACTCTCCCGAGCTCTCCCAGCTGGATTTTGGCACCATCCACTACATGCCCTACAGGCCAGCCGCCTCCCTGCTGGCCTGCGGCCACCCGGCCCCGCTGGCCCCGGGCTTGCTGGGCCAGCAGCATCCCAACCCCTCGGCGTGTGGGCAGACGCTGCCACCCCACAGGACTTGTTCTCTCCAGCCCCAGCCCCCCTGCCTGGGGCTGAAGGCAGCCCTGGCGCAGAAGCAGCACCGTGCCCCCGCCCCGCGCCGGGGGGTGGGCCACGGGCACCACCAGCACAACAGCAGCGGCTCTGGGGAGAGCTACCTGACGGACCACAGCGGCTACCTGGCCGACGGGCCCGGCAGCGACTCCAGCTCGGGGCCCTGCCACGGCTCCTCCAGCGACTCCATGCTGAACTGCACGGACGTCAGCCTGCAGGGCATCCACGGCAGCTGCTCCACCTTCCGCAGCTCCCTCAGCAGCGACTACGACCCCTTCGTGTACTGCAGCTCCGAGGGACCCGCCACGGACAACGGCCAGGAGCAGCCCCGGCCGCTCAGGGAGGCGCGGCCCAAGTCCTTGGACCTGATGCTGCCCGGGGGTGCTGCTCCAGCCAAGCCCCAGGTGCTCAGCCACGTCCACTACCACCACCACCAGCACCATCACTACAGACGAGACGTGGAGTGTGCGCCCGGGAGGGCTGGGCAGGGGCCTGGGCAGCGCAGATCCAGGTACTCTGGGGCCAGGGTTGGCTTCCACGGTGCCCGGACGCCAAAGAGGACCGAGAAAAGCCAGCACTGTCAGCAGCCTCTGGAGAGCAGCCCTGTGCTACAGGAGGCAGGTCCAGCAGGACGGCCAGCCTGTGCCCAGCAAGGTCGGGAGGCCCTCCACGCCCCCTCTGCTTCCCCAGGCAGGTTGGACTTCAGTGGAGATGCCAGCAGACAGTTGGGAGCAGCTGGCACATCCCCTGTCCCTCTGCCCCCAAGGCACAGCCTACAGAGCCGTCACCACCGAAGGAAAAGAAAGTGTCCCCTGGAGCCTGACCCTGCGCTCCTGCCCGAGGACTCCACCCTGCCCAAAGCCTGCGATGCTCACCTCCCTCAGGGGCATGCTGCCGGCTACCGCTGCTCTCCCGAAGCCCAGCCCCTGCTCCCCAGCGCCCCCCTGCCCTGCGGCTCGGGCTCTCGGCCGCTCTGGAAGTGCCTGGTGCCGCAGTCCAGCTCAGAGCTGAAAAGGCAGGAGGAGGGCTTGTCGGGCCGGGGCGGGAACCGCACGGCTCCTGCTGATTTCTCAGGGACGGGCAACCCCAGGCACAGTCTGAGTCTCCACCTTCACTGCCCATCCCAGCAGGGAGGTCAGGGTAAGTCTGGGGTTTGCCCCTTCTGGCAGCAAGCAGGTGAAGGAGGGTGGTTTGCTGAAGGTTCTCTGGCTGCTGCAGGCCTGGTGCCTTCGGAGTGGGCTTCCCTGCAGGACCACTGACAACAGAAGGGTTTCAGAGTGCACCTGGCTGGAGATGATGGCCTGAACCATTAGCAGGTCTCACACTGAGTGCACCAAACCCTGCAGCCTTGTCCTGAAAGATGAGAAATGTGGTGGCTGTTTCTAACTAAACCTCTGTAGCAGCTGGAATATCTCCCAAAGGAAGAGGTGGGATCACACATCTCATTGTCCCTCCATCAGCCTGGGTGCCTTAGGGGCAGAGTCACTCTTGGTGAGGCTAACTGGGCTCTAGCTGGGGTAGCCAGCTGGAACTGATAAGGAAGGAACTGTACATGGCTGGTCTAAACCTACTGTCCCTCAGCTTCAAACCATTCCCTCCTGTCCCATTGCTAGACACCCTTATGAAAAGTCCCTCTCCAGCCTTCCTGTAGGATCCCTTCAGAGGTTAATGAAAGTTACAGTATCACAGAATCACCAAGGTTGGAAGAGACCTCAGAGATCACCGAGTCCAAGCTGTCACCACAGACCTCATGACTAAGCCATGGCACCAAGTGCCACATCCAGTCCCCTCTTGAACACCTCCAGGGATAGGGACTCCACCACCTCCCTGGGCAGCATATTCCAATGGCTAACAACTCTCTCTGGGAAGAACTTTCTCCTTACCTCGAGCCTAAACCTCCCCTGCCACACCTTGAGACTGTGTCCTCTTGTTCTGCTGCTGCTTGCCTGGGAGAAGAGACCAACCCCCAGCTGGCTACAGCCTCCCTTCAGGGAGTTGGAGAGAGCAAGAAGGTCTCCCCTGAGCCTCCTCTTCTCCAGGCTAAGCAACCCCAGCTCCCTCAGCCTCTCCTCACAGGGCTGTGCTCCAGACCCCTCCCCAGCTTTCTTGCCCTTCTCTGGACACCTTCAAGTCTCTCAATGTCCTTCTTAAACTGAGAGGCCCAGAACTGGACACAGGACTCAAGGTGTGGCCTAACCAGTGCTGAGCACAGGGGTACAATGACTTCCCTGCTCCTGCTGGCCACACTCTTCCTGATCCAGGCCAGGATGCCATTGGCCCTCTTGGCCCCCTGGGCACACTGCTGGCTCATGTTTAGGCAGCTGTCAACCACTACCCCCAGGTCCCTCTCTGCCTGGCTGCTCTCAGCCACTCTGCCCCCAGCCTGTAGCACTGCCTGGGGTTGTTGTAGCCAAGGTGCAGCACCTGGCACTTGGATTTGTTGGGCCTTCTGTTGCTGGGAGGAGGAAAATGTGTTTGAGAAGAGGCTGTTTGAAAGGACCTCAGTGAGTTCAGCTCCCAGGCCTGGCTCTCTCAGCAGCCTGCGAGTCAGCATGGGCAGGTGCTGGCTGCCTGCAGAGCCTGGCTCCCTTCCTCACCCTGCCACTGACTCACTGCAGGTCCCCGGGCAAATCCTTTTGATTTAGGTACCAAATACACATCCAGCTGCCTAATTTCTGTTAAAAGCTTGGCCTTAAACTCGTGACTCACCCTGCCCATTGTGCAGGGGAGATAATAACTTCCTCCCCATGCTCGTCTATCCAGCCCCACCCCACACCCAGGCTGCCGGTGCTGGAGAGCCTGGCGAGGAGGCAGCAGGAAGGGGAGGGGGGAGGCTGGGTGGGGGATGGAGCTGGCTGCCCGCGGCGCTGCAGGCTCCCAGACTCCCAGGAACACATTTTTTTTTCCCAGGCACAGGAGTGCCTGACGCTGCAGCTAGGTGATGGGGAGGTTCCTCAGAGGGCCCCGAGGGGTGCTGCTGTGTGGAGAGATGAGGAAGCTGCAGTGTAGAGACGTCTGTCTCGCTTGCAGGCAGCTCTGAGTGCTGCTTGATGTGCCCTGAGTCGGAGGTGGTGGTGGGTGGGGAGTGATACTGCCAGCACACAGCTCTCCCAGAGTCACAGCAGGGGGGTCTCCACATGGAAAGAGCCCTCTTGGCATGAGGGCAAGCTGCTCAGGAGTTGCCATGTCAAACTGTAACTGGGAGGACTCCCCAGGCCACTAGAGCAGGAGTCTGTGCACCTCAGGCAGGGTGCTGGGTGCTGCAGCACCCAGGGCATTGCAAGGGTCTGTGCTGTGAAGCCTTTTGTCTCTTTGTAGATGGTCCCAGTGGCCCTGATCTGTGCCCACCATCAGGAGATGGTGTGATGGGGGAAGGCTGACACCCAGAGCCAGTGCCAGCATGCTTGGCCAAGCACAAACACCCTTCCTTCCCTCTTAGCTCCCCTTAGCAGGAGCTAGAAAGCTCAGTGTGTTGAAAGCAGTGTGACCATATTACTCTCTACAACTACCTGAAGGGAGGTTGTAGCCAGGTGGGGGTTGGTCTCTTCTCCCAGGCAATCAGTACCAGAACAAGAGGACACAGTCTCAGGCTGTGCCAGGGGAGGTTCAGGTTGGATGTTAGGAAGAAGTTCTATACAGAGAGAGTGATTGCCCATTGGAATGGGCTGCCTGGGGAGGTGGTGGAGTCACCATCACTGGAGGTGTTCAGGAGGAGACTTGATGGGGTGCTTGGTGCCATGGGTTAGCTGTTTGGGTGGGTTGGATTGGTTGATGGGTTGGACACGATGACCTTGAAGGTCTCTTCCAACCCGGTTTATTCTATGTAACATTCTATGTGACTCTCTGTCTGTTTGACTGCAGCAGCTTCTGTGGGTCAGCCAGAGAGTCAGAATCTCCCTGTGAGACTGAGAAAGCAGATAGAAAGGAAAGAGTTAACTTCATTAGCAGCTGAGAGCAGCTGAAGGGAGCTGGAGCTCACACAGGGCTTAGGCAGCAAAGCCACCGGGCTGAAAACCCAGCGGCTGACATAACACAACCACCGAGTTACAATCACATTTGGCTCTTTGTCTTAGAAAGGGACTGAGCATAAACCAGCAGAGGAGAAGGGAAAAGAGCAAAGAACAAGCTCAGCAGCCAGTCCCATGCCAGGCAGGGCCCAGCAGAAAAGCCAAGGAGACCGAGGGGAAATGCTTACGTGCCTCGGGAGAAATGTCATAGGGCTAAAAATAAAAGGGGAGTAAGGAGAAAGCCTGGCTGGAAATTAAAAGTTGGGACAGAAACTTTTCAGAAACCCAGTTTTAAAAAAACCCCAAGCAGAGGGACCCTGTAATTGCCAGGTGAAATTACAGAGAGGAGAAGAGTGCTGTCTCCTCTGGTGGCATGGGAGGGACCGCTGCGCACGGAGGAGAGCCTGGAGTCCCACGGCGTGGGACGCGAAAATCCCCAGCTGCAGCCAAGTGCTGTGGGAGGGTTACAGTGCACTGCAGCAGCACAGGCTGCCAGAGGCCTTGGGGGCCTTCAAAGAGCAGGAAAAGCAGCAGTCAAAAGCAGCAGGCTCCTTGGGGGTTCAGCTGGAAGCCCCAGAAGAGGGTTGGCCAAGCAGCAGAGCGGAGAGGGCAGTCAGGTTGTCCAAAGTCAAGGTGTGACTAGAGAAAGAAATCAGAAGAGAGATGGAGGTGAAGCTGAGTGCAGAGCCATGGCAGGGAGGGCCAGGGAAAGACTTCTCTGAGCAAGTTGTGGAAAAGGGAGAGAGCCTTAATGGAAACCCTTTTAACTCCTTTCAGAAGGCTGCCAGGGGTGCTGCAGGTCATAGTATCAGTCAGGGTTGGAAGGGACCACAAGGATCAGCTAGTTCCAACCCCTCTGCCATGGGCAGGAACACCCCACACTAGATCAGGCTGGCCTGAGCCTCATCCAGCCTGGGCTTAAACACCTCCAGGGCTGGGGCCTCAACCACCTCCCTGGACAACCCATTCCAGGTCCAGGGAGCTATGCAGATCTAAGAGGGATAGAATCACAGAACTGTTGAGGTTGGAAGAGGCCTTTGAGAGCATCAAGTCTAACCACTCACCCAGAGCTCAGTCCCTCAGCACCACATCCATGCAGCTTTTAAACACCTCCAAGGATGGTGACTCCACCACCTCCCTGGGCAGCCTGAGAACCCTTTCTGGGATGAATGTTTTTCTGACCTCCATCCTGAACCTTCTCTGGCACAACTTGAGGCCATTTCCCCTTCTGTCACTTGTTGCCTGTGAGAAGAGACCAACCCCCACCTTGATCCAGCCTCCTCTGAGGTAATTGTGGATGGTGATGAGGTCTCCCCTCAGCCTTCTCTTCTGAAGGCTAAACTGTTAAGGCTGTAACTGCAGAGCAGAAGAGCAAACTGAATGCATTGCCTTAGTGATCAGAGTGAAAGTGCCTGAGGAGGTTCTCACCCTGTCATGGCTCCATGAAGGGCATGGGATGGAGGATCCTCCCTAAATCATCAGTCTGAGTGTTTCTGGAACACACCAGCAGAGTGGCTGGTGGCCAACTGCCAGGGTCACAGAGTCTTCACCTGGACTTTGTGCAAGGGCTCAAGCACCAAACTGCTACATCCTGAAGGTGTACTGAGATCTGTTCCCTGTACCCAGAGCCCAAAGGAAGAGCTGAGGGCAATACCACCTTGAAGTAGCTGAAGCCATGGAAGGCTGAGCCTGACTTTCCTGCCAGGCAAACTGTTCACAATTCAAATGCAGGCTCTGGCTGGTAGGTGCATGGCTGAATGTGAAACCAGGGGGATGAGGCCACACAGCTTGTGTGGAGAGAGCTAACACCTTGCAGATCTTTCAGGGCAATGAAGCTCTCAAGGGATAAAGTGCTCTCAAGGGTGAGTAACTCACTCCCAAATAGGAGACAAAGTGCAGATCAGTCTTAATGGAGGAAAGTTAGAGAAGGAGGAGAGTGGAGCTCTTCAGCTCTCTGCACCTTTTGACAAGCTCATAAATATCCTGGGCAAGGAGAGGAGGTAGCAAAGTTTGTAAAAGGCTAAATCCTTCAGGGCTGCCAGCTTCAAAACTGGTTACAGAGGGATCTCCAGTTGCTGAGTTATGGAGCAGCAGAGGGCTGGGTGAAATCACAGCATCACAGCACATCAGAGGTTGGAAGGGACCTCGAAAGAGCCAGAGCAAGGACACCCAGGGCAGGTCACACAGGAATGCATCCAGGTGGGTGTTGAATGTCTCCAGAGAAGGAGACCCTACAACCTCCCTGGGAGCCTGCTGCAGGGCTCCAGCACCCTCACAGTGAAAAAGTTTTTCATTATGTTCATGTTCATCATGTTCATCATGTTCAGGTTCATCATGTTCATCATGCTCAGGTTCATCATGTTCAGGTTCATCATGTGCATGTCCATCATGTTCATGGTCATCATGCTCATCATACTCATGTTCATCATGTTCATGGTCATCATGTTCATCATGTTCATGTTCATCAGGTTCATCGTGCTCATGTTCATGATGTTTATGATGTTCAGGTTCATCATGTTCAGGTTAATCATGCTCATGTTCATCATGTTCATGGTCATCATGCTCCTGGTCATCATGTTCATGGTCATCATGCTCCTGTTCATCATGTTCATGTTCATCATGTTCTTCATGTTCAGGTTCATCATATTCATGTTCAGGTTCATCATGTTCATGTTCATCATGTTCAGGTTCATTATGCTCATGTTCATCATGCTCATGTTCATCATGTTCATCCTCTGCTCCAGCTTGACCCCAGTACCCCTTCTCCTATCACTGGACATCCCTGAGCAGAGCCTGGCTCCATCCTCCCCACGCTGCCCCACACATCTTTACCAACATGAATGAGGGCATCCCTCAGGCTCCTCTTGTGCAACCCCTGTAAGCAGCAGAGGATGCTCCAACGAGCAGGAGCCCTTCACACTGAACATCCAAGCGTTGTTAGGGGCTGGCTGGGGACAAACCTGGGACAAGCAGAAAGTGGCATGGAGCAGCTGCATGAGTCTGTGGTGCTTTCACAGCTGGCTCCCAGCACTGGTCACACCCTGGCTGCTCAAGAGAGGAGATGGCAGCCTGGGAGGAGTGCAGAAGGGGATTGAGTGCAAGCACAGCAAGGGATGGGCAAGCAGCAAAGGATATTGAGACCTTCACGTGGGAAGAAGATGATTTGAAACGAGTATGATATGAAAGAGAGGATATGGAATCAGGAGAGTAGGGGAGAAGGCAGATAAGAGAGACTCAGTGGTGCTTATAACAAAAAAGATGGGGAGCAGAAGCTTTAAGCCACCCAATGAGGTAGCAGAGGGTGTGGAGAGAAACTTGTGCTCCTTGCCCAGAGGATGCAGGTGCCAGGAGCCAGATGGGCTCGGGAGTCCTAGATCAAGAGCCATCAAATGCAGAGATGCAAATCCACTCTCTGGCTCAGGAAGTCCCTAAACCAGGGTTTCCAGAAGCTGCTGGTGTTCCTGTGGGATGCAGCACCCTCCAGGCGTGTGCTCACCTCACCCAGCTGCAAGGAGAGGCTGGATCCTGGTGCACAGCCCCTGCAGAGACTCCACTCGCGCAGGTGGTGCCATGTGCTGGCACAGCGCTGCCCACAGCCAGCACCAGGGCACCCCAGAGGAGCCCACAGAGGACTGCACCATCTGGGAGCTTATGCCACTTCCCTGAGCACCTCCAGCAGCTTTTCCTGGTGGGGTTTGCATAAAGCTACACCCCTGCCTGCCTGCCTTGCCTGGGAGACTCTACCTGGGGGTTGTTTCACTGAAGAATCAGTCCTCAAGCAATGCCGAATGGAGCCTTCTAAGAGAAGTCAGACAACTAGCTGTGAATTACAGCTGGATGGCTTCCTAAACCACCCCAGCACGCAGGGATCTGCTCCCAGAGCAGCCAGATTACCCCCAGCACAGCAGGCTGATGAAATCTCTTCATCTGACACTCTGGGAAATCTCACCTCCTGCAGCACACTGTCAGCATCCTCCCCCTCCCCAGCATCTCCTGCTCATCCTCTTAGCCATTCCCTTTCATGTCACATCTTTGATCTTGACTAGAGAGTGGGAAAGGGATTGGAAGGCAGCAAAAGACCACCATTAAGACCTAATACCCAAAGGAGAAGATTTCTGGGGGATCACCAAGGTGATTGCCCTGCAAGGGCCTCGATGCCCAGGCCAGCAGCTGAGGCTCTACCACGGGTTCCAAGTCAAGACCTTTCTGAACCTTCCTTCCAGCAGGGGACACTCACAGAGGCAGAGCTCTCAGGAGATGTTTTAATGATGTTCTTTGAGACTCAGAGCATCTGACTGACCACAGAGTGGCTGAAGCTGGCTCTCCTGTGTGGCACAGGGACTGGTGGACATGAGAAGCAGTTGGCAGTGGTTTAAACCTGGTTAATTCTCTCCTCCTCTCCTCTCCTCTCCTCTCCTCTCCTCTCCTCTCCTCTCCTCTCCTCTCCTCTCCTCTCCTCTCCTCTCCTCTCCTCTCCTCGAGTCTCCTCGAGTCTCCTCGAGTCTCCTCGAGTCTCCTCTCCTCGAGTCTCCTCTCCTCTCCTCGAGTCTCCTCTCCTCTCCTCGAGTCTCCTCTCCTCTCCTCGAGTCTCCTCTCCTCTCCTCCTCCTCTCCTCTCCTCCTCCTCTCCTCTCCTCTCCTCTCCTCTCCTCTCCTCTCCTCTCCTCTCCTCTCCTCTCCTCTCCTCTCCTCTCCTCTCCTCTCCTCTCCTCTCCTCTCCTCTCCTCTCCTCTCCTCTCCTCTCCTCTCCTCTCCTCTCCTCTCCTCTCCTCTCCTCTCCTCTCCTCTCCTCTCCTCTCCTCTCCTCTCCTCTCCTCTCCTCTCCTCTCCTCTCCTCTCCTCTCCTCTCCTCTCCTCTCCTCTCCTCTCCTCTCCTCTCCTCTCCTCTCCTCTCCTCTCCTCTCCTCTCCTCTCCTCTCCTCTCCTCTCCTCCCCTCCCCTCCCCTCCCCTCCCCTCCCCTCCCCTCCCCTCCCCTCCCCTCCCCTCCCCTCCCCTCCCCTCCCCTCCTCTCTGAACCTCTCCTCTCTGAACCTCTCCTCTCCTCTCTGAACCTCTCCTCTCCCTTCTCCCTTCCCTTCTCCCTTCCCTTCCCCAGTGCACTGGTGACACATCACAAATGCCAGGAGACACTCAAACCTCTGTCTCCTGCTCCTCTGCCCATGCCTGCACACACAGGTCTATGATAGCACTGTGCCTGTGCATTCATTTCCCCCACTGATCAGTGAGGTTTTCAAAGCACAATCTCAATTCTTTGTGGCCTTCCCATGGATTTCATGTTCAGAGCTCCTCTTCCTACAGCTGGTGCTAGACAACAAACAGGAACTGGCTGTGGCTGTCCTTCAGGGAGTTGGAGAGGGCAAGAAGGTCTCCCCTGAGCCTCCTCTTCTCCAGGCTAAGCAACCCCAGCTCCCTCAGCCTCTCCTCACAGGGCTGTGCTCCAGACCCCTCCCCAGCCTTGTTGCCCTTCTCTGGACACCTTCAAGTCTCTCAATGTCCTTCTTAACCTGAGGAGCCCAGAACTGGACACAGGACTCAAGGTGTGGCCCAACCAGTGCTGAGCACAGGGCACAAGGACTTCCCTGCTCCTGCTGGCCACACTGCTCCTGATGCAGGCCAGGATGCCCTTGGCCTTCTTGGCCACCTGGGCACACTGCAGGCTCATGTTCACCTTACTATCAACCAGTCCCCCCAGGTCCCTTTCTGCCTGGCTGCTCTCAGCCACTCTGCCCCCAGCCTGTAGCTCTGCATGGGATTGTTGTGGCCAGTGTGCAGAACCTGGCACTTAGTTGTATTGAATCTCCTGCCCTTGGCCTCTGCCCATCTGTGCAGCCTGGCAAGGTCCCTCTGCAGAGCTCTCCAACCCTCTAACAGATCAACTCCTGCCCCCAGCTTGCTGTCATCTGCAAATTCACTGAGGATGGACTCAATGCCCTCCTCCAGATCATCAAAGATGAGAACACTCAGGGAAAGGTACAGGATAATGCAGAGGTGCCCTTCCTGGGCTCTGCTGAGCCTGCAGGAGAGCTCTGGGCAGGCTTGGGAGACACGTGGGGAAGGGCCTGAGGTGTGTGTGTGTCAGCACTTAGAGAGAAGGGGACAGCCTGAGGCAGCAGCTCAGGGTGCACCACTTCTAGGCAGCCCTCCTGCTGAATGATTCCAAGTTACCTGCTCAGCCCTTGCCTGCCAACAGCTGGCCAGGGCAAGGGGCTGGTGAAGAGTGTGAGCTGCAGGCCTTGCTGGCTGGCATCCTGTCAGGGATTGGCATTTGTGGCCAACCACCACTGGTTGGGTTTGGCTTGTTCAGGGCTCAGAAGCAATTTGTGCAGCCTCCTGAGCACCCTGACCCATCCCTTCCGTGCACTCAGGCTTCACCTGCAGCCTGCTTCCCTGGGCTGCAGTTCCTGCTGTTGCTGTCCCCTGTCCCTGGGAGGTGCTGTGCTGTGCTGTGTGGCACTGTGTGAAGGTCAGTCCCCTGCTCTTTGCTGTTGCTAATCATTTTCAAATGCTTGTAGAGCTTTTCCTCAAAGAGCAAACATCAAAGAGCCTCAAAAGGCCAACCTCTAGTAGCAGTGTGGAGCCTGGGGTGCACCATGCCCTTAGCCTGTACCTCCTGAGATATTGAGAGCAGCTTGGTGGCTTATCTTCACATTTGAGTGTGCTGTAGCTTAGAGGAACAAACTGGAGAGGTGGCCAGGAAAGTCCCTCCAAAATACCAGGGGAAACTTCACAGGATCCCAGCACAGTGGGGGTTGGAAGGGACCTCTGGAGATCATCCAGTCCAACCCTCCTACTAAAGCAGGGCACCCACAGCAGCTTGCCCAGGATCACAGTGCCCAGGAGGGGTTGGAATCTCTGCAGAGGAGACTCCACAACCTCTCTGGGCAGCCTGCCCCAGGCCTCCAGCACCCTCACACCAGACAAGTTTTTCCTCCTGTTCAGATGGAACCTCCTGGGTTCCACTCTGTGCCCCTTGCTGCCCCTTGTGCTGTCCCTGGGCACCACTGACAAGAGCCTGGCCCCAGCCTCTTGCCCCCCACAGCTCCTTTAGCTCTTGCTGAGCATTGCTCAGCTGCCCTCTGGGGCTGCTCTTCTGCAGGCTCTCAGCCCCAGGGCTCTCAGCCTTTGCTCCTCCCAGAGCTGCTCCAGGCCCCTCAGCAGCTCTGCAGCCTCCCCTGGACTCTTTCCATCAGTTCCCTGGCTCTTTTGAACTGCAGAGCCCAGAACTGGACCCAGGATTCCAGCTGTGGCCTAACTAGGGCAGAGTAGAGGCAGAGAAAAACCTCCCTTGCCCTGCTGGCCACACTCTTCTGAGTGCCCCCAGGACCCCATTGGCCTTCTTGACTACCAGGCCACATCACTGGCTCATGAGGAACTTGTCCCCCAGCACTCCCAGCTCCTCCTTGGAGCTGCTTCCCAGCAGGTCCTCCCTCACCTGTGCTGCTGCAGGAGGTTGTTCCTCCCCAGGCGCAGGACCCTGCCCTTGCCCTTGGTGAACTTGATGAGGTTCCCTCACGGGGGCTTTGCCTGTGACATCTCCGTGTGCACTTGCAGCCTGCAAAGCCAACCAGATCCTGGGCTGCATCAGGAGAAGTGTGGCCAGCAGGGCAAGGGAGGTGATTCTCCCCCTCTGCTCAGCTCTGGTGAGACCCCACCTGGAGTATTGCCTCCAGTTCTGGAGCCCCTATTCCAAGAGGGATCTGGAGGTGCTGGAACCTGTCCAGAGAAGGGCCACAAGGATGAGCAGAGGGCTGGAGCTGCTCTGCTGTGAGGACAGACTGAAGGAGTTGGGGCTGTTCAGTCTGGAGAAGAGAAGGCTCCCAGGTGACCTCATTGTGGCCTTCCAGGATCTGAAGGGGGCTACAGGAAGGCTGGGGAGGGACTGCTCAGGATCTCAGGCAGTGATAGGACTAGGGGGAATGGAATGAAGCTGGAGGTGGGGAGATTCAGGCTAGATGTGAGGAGGAAGTTCTTCCCCATGAGAGTGGTGAAGCCCTGGAATGGGTTGTCCAGGGAGGTGGTCAAGGCCCTGTCCCTGGAGGTGTTTAAGCCCAGGCTGGATGAGGCTCTGGCCAGGCTGATCTAGTGTGGGGTGTCCCTGCCCATGGCAGGGGGGTTGGAACAAGCTGATCCTTGTGGTCCCTTCCAACCCTGACTGATACTATGATCTGTTTGTGTCGCAGGGCCAAGGCCCCAGAGCCTGGGGCTGTCCAGCTAGGTGCGGCTGACACTTTGCTCTCTTCTTTTCTTGGAATGCAGGGTCTGAAGAGGAGGTCCAGGATGTCCATGAGCACTCAGTTTAATAAGACACTTGGCCTGTTTGCTTACTGGAGAGCTGGGGTGGCCAAAGGTGTTCAGCGTCCCAGCCGCGGAGGAGCTCGCATCTGCACGGGCAAGGCAGGACCCCAGACCCGCAGGGCCCCCGCCAAGGAGCAGACTGCAAGCGAGCAGTGTGACACTCGTGGCGTCCTCCCGTGTGCCCACATCCCCAGAGCTGTGTTCTCCAGGTCCTCTTCTCCTTGGGGGGCACAGGCAGCCCGTCTCCCTCCAGGGGGCAGCTGCGTGGGGCTGGCTCGCTCGGGGCCCGGCGGTGGGAAGTCGCCAGCTGGAAGAGCTCACGGAGTGAGTGCAAGCTGCTATTTTGGCATCCCCATGCCACAGAAGGTTTTGCTAAACACTTCAAAAATAAACAAGCCTTCGAGACCAAAAGCTGCAGAAATTACTTTCTGTGGCCTGCTAGCTCCTGACTTCATTTCCTCACTTAGGTCAAAAGCCAGACTCCTTCATTTAACTTTTCCACTCTTATTTCAGACCCGGGAACAAGCTAGTCTCCAGCTCACCACTTCACAGGTCTGCCCTGCAAGATGCTGCTTCTGCCCTCACTGGAAATCACCATCTGTCACCACTTTTGATCCCTTCACTGCCCCTCAGCTGATGCCATCCCAGCCATTGGCTGCAGTTTGGCAGCAGCAGCAGCAGCAGCAGCAGGAGAGGTGAAAAACCCCAAGGACGGTGTCAGCATTTCTGGGAAGGAGCTGGGTCAGACTCTTTCCATTGCAAAGAATCCACCCTCTCATCTGGCAATGTGAACAAGTCTCTCACCCTCTCAACTCCTCCACCTACCCTCAAAATAGGTGTGATGGTCAGCCCTGTGAAGAACACCTCATTTGTTGAGCATATTTCAAGCCCTGAGATGCCTCCAGCCCAGGAGTCACGGAACATCCTTGCCCCCCACGTGCCTCCTGCTTCTTTCCTTCCCCTTGGTGCCCCAAGACACAGCAAAAAAATGCCCAGCAAAAGCATCCATGGTGACTGCAGAGCAGAGGCCCAGCCTGATCCTCCTGTTTGTGAGACACCTGAAACAATCCTGCAGGGGAGCTGCTCAGAATGGTCTGCCTTCTCTAACATTTTGATGATGGGAGAGGGCAAACTTGAGACATTGCTAAGCTCTTGGGGGTCATTACTGGTTTGGTTCTCCTCCCCTCCCACCTGTGGGTTGGTTTGGTTTGGGTTTGGTTTGTTCTGTTCTGGTTTGTTCTGTTCTGTTTTGGTTTGTTCTGTTTTGTTTCCTTCTGTTTTGGTTTGGGTTTGATTCATTTTGGTTTGTTTCTTAGTGTCACTGCTTCCTGGTTCCTACCATCTCATGATCTGGGGGCATTCAAAGCCAAATAAAAACCTGGCAGATTCCAAACAGACAGCACCCAACCAGTTGCTCAGAGCCAGGGAATCAGACTGGCAAGTTCACAGCCCTCAGTCATCCATCAGGCCCAAAGAGTGAGCCAGGGCCCCAGGGGGAAGGGCACATTTATATGGCACCAAAGTGTCCCCAGTGCTGAGGATGCAACACTGGAGCTGAAGGTTCCTCCTGGCCCTCTGAAACCTGGAGCAGGGACAGGCTTCCCCCATCTGCTCAGTGCTTTCTGTGCCTTCCTTTGAAGCAGCAGCTTCTTCAGGCCAAGAGAGCACACTGCTTATGCAGTCCCAGGTCAGGATAACTCTGCCTCTGCCTTCCTTGGTTGGTGAGGAAAGCTTTGCACAGGGTTTGCTGCCCTCAGTCTTTAGAAAGGGCATCCTTGTCCAGCTGCTGACCACTCACTGGTGTTCAAGTGATGATGCTAAAGCCAGCCAGTAACTGCTTTAACCAAAATACTGTTCCCATGCTAGCCTTCATCTCCTGTCTCCTGTGCCTGAGCCACTGCAGGAACCTTTCAGAGCTGGGTTTCTGTCCTCAAAGAGCCCAGCAGAATCACATTTTAACCTCTCCAGGCTCTTCTTGCTTGTCCTGCAGAGCAAGCAGAAGACACAAGCTCAGATGTTTTCTCCTTTGCCAGGAAGTCAGTCTCAAACTAGAGGAAAACAAAAAGCCAGAGCAAGTCTGGAGTCCCCCTGTTCAACTTCTTGTGCACGTGGCCCATGGCTTACCTCAGCCAGCTCCAGTTCTTCACCATCCTGGAGGGCTCAGGTGACTTTCCAGAGGGAGTCTGTGTGTTCCAGCGAGCTTCTTTAGGAGGCAAGAAGGCTGAGAGCCTGCAGGGTTGCATGTCACTGCCTCAAAGGAATGAGAATCCAGTTTGCAGTCTAAAACTCCTCCTTTCTTTCCCTCCTTGCCCTTAAAAAACCCCAAAACAACCAAGGAGGACTCTGAATCAGTGACAAGCCCCAAGCTTCTTGGAGAAGGTGGTCAGCACTACCACCCCCTTTCCACTGCACCCCACTGCAGTGTTACCAGGCTGTGCAGGGCAGTGCCTGCTTTAAAGTGTTTGCCTTCCCTGATGTTATGCTGCTGCTGCTGCTCCTTCTCATCCCAGAATGGCCATCCTAGATGCTGGGCTCCCTCCCCAGGGCTTGCTGAGCTGGGGGAGAGTGTGCAGCTCTGCCTTGAGGGGTTCTCAGGTGGGAGGAGAGGGAGGAAGTCTCCAGGAAGGTGGGGTTTAAGTTCTTCAGTAGATGGACTACCATCCTTGGCTGCCAGGAAGGGAAGAAGCAAAAACAGGGAACAGCTCCTCTCAGTGCCTGCACTTCCCCACCCTGGGCAATGCTTTTGAGTGCTCAGTGCCCTTGGGCTCCTCACCCAATTTCTCCTTCAGCATCACTGCAGTGAAGTGGGGCTGATTCACCTTTCTTGTGTCCAAAGTCCCAGCTGATGGAAGCCAGAGCATCCTGAACTCTCTCCAACCCAAACCAAAGCTCCAGCCCTGCCCCAGGAGCCACCGCCTCCCACCCCCCACCAAGATGGGCACCGTGGGCCAGGCTTGGCTGGACCTCCACCCCTCCTGCACAGATCCTCTGCTCTCCCTCTTCTAATGTTCAGATCCTTTGGAAATGTGAATATTGGTTTGGTTTATTGCTTTGTTGGTTTGTTTTATTACTTGTTTTTTGTTTGTGTGGGTTTGTTTTTTTTTTGCTGAGAGTCTCTCACAGCTCCTGGGGCTTGGGAATAAATTATGAGACCTTCCCCTTCCCCTCCCTTCCCCCTTCCCCCAAAAAAAGAGGAAAAAAAGGAAGAATACATTTTATATATATGCAAAACTGTGTATTTATGTCCAATAGAAACAGAGATGTGTGAATATGCTGATGTGCTCAGAAATCTATTTATTTACTAATATATTTATCCATCTGTACCCAGTCTGCCTGCCTGCTTTTGTTCCTTGCACCAAGCCCTCAGGGCTGGGCTGCCCAAGCCAGCTCTGAGCCACTGCCACCAAAATACAGCCCTCCCCCCCCGGAGGGTGACAGCAGCCCCACACAGCCCTGCTGGGAGTGAAGGGGCTCCAAAGGAGCCTGGCTGCAGCCTGCTGCTCCATCTGAGCAGGGCAAAGCGCAGCCTGCTGCAGGAGGGCTGGAGAAGAACCTCTTGAGTGATGGTGTGACACTGTCAGAGGCTGAGGGAGCTGGGATTGTTTGGCCTGGAGAAGAGGAGGCTCAGGGGTGACCTCATTGCCCTCTACAACTACCTGAAAGGTGGCTGTAGCCAGGAAGGGGTTGGTCTCTTCTCCCAGGCAACCAGCCCCAGAACAAGGGGACACAGTCTCAAGCTGTGCCAGGGGAGGTTTAGGCTGGAGGTGAGGAGAAAGTTCTTCCCAGAGACAGTTGTTAGCCATTGGGATGTGCTGCCCAGGGAGGTGGTGGAGTCCCCATCCCTGGAGGTGTGAAGAAGTTTCTTCTAATGTCCAACCTAAACCTCTCCTGGTGCAACTTGAGGCCATTTCCTCTCATCCTGTCACTTGTTCCTCGGGGAGAAGAGCCCAACCCCCACCTGGCTTCAGCCTCCTTTCAGGAAGAGCCAGAAGGTCTCCCCTTTCAGCCAGAAGGTCTCCCCTTTCAGCCTTCTTTCAGGGAGTCCAGTTCTGGGCACCTCAGTTTAAGAAGGACATTGAGAGACTTGAAGGTGTCCAGAGAAGGGCAAGAAAGCTGGGGAGGGGTCTGGAGCACAGCCCTGTGAGGAGAGGCTGAAGGAGCTGGGGTTGCTTAGCCTGGAGAAGAGGAGGCTCAGGGGAGACCTTCTTGCTCTCTGCAACTCCCTGCAGGGAGGTTGTAGCCAGGTGGGGGTTGGGCTCTTCTCCCAGGCAGGCAAGCAGCACCAGAACAAGAGGACACAGTCTCAAGCTGTGCCAGGGGAGGTTTAGGCTGGAGGTGAGGAGAAAGTTCTTCCCAGCAAGAGAGATTGGCCCTTGGGATGTGCTGCCCAGGGAGGTGGTGGAGTCCCCATCCCTGGAGGTGTTCAAGAGGGGATTGGATGTGGCACTTGGTGCCATGGTCTAGTCATGAGGTCTGTGTTGATAGGTTGGACTCGATGATCCTCGAGGTCTCTTCCAACCTTAGTTACACTGTGAGACTGTGATACTGTGAAAGCTGAAAGGCCCTTACTAAGAAAAGCCCCCTGCCCTTCTCAGGCTGCCTCTGGGGTGCCAGGAGCCACAGCAAAACCAGCAGAAGGGGCTTTAAAGGTCATCTTTGATGCTGCTTTTCCCAGGAAAAGGGTGGAGCAGGAGATCTTTGGCTGTCACAGGCACACACACCTCTCTGGTCAAAAGTCCACAGGAGCTCATGTGGCATTTCCAGAGGATCCCAAGGTTTTATCCTCTGTTTACTCCTTTTGTCCATATTCCACAGCTGGAGTCACAGTTGTATTTTCACCAAATCTAATAGAGCCTTTCTGATTCTCTGCCTCTCCTCTAGACCTTCACCCACTCAGGCTGTCTCATCCCTTCTGCTGGCTTGCTGGAGCTGAGATTGATAGAAGTCCCCTAAAGCTTGGCTAAACTTCTTCCTCCTCAGGAAAGAAAAGATGATGCTTCACAGAATCAGAAGATGAGTCCAGTTTGGAAGGCAGCTCTGGAGGCCATGTAGTCAAAACTCCCCTGCTCAAGCAGGGGCAACTGCAACAGGTGGCCCAAGGCTATGCCCAGCTGGGTTTTAGTTCTTGTTGCTTTACTCTTCACAGAATCCCAGCGTGGTAGGGTTGGAAGGGACCTCTGGAGATCACAGAATCACAGAATGTTAGGGGCTGGAAGGGACCTCAAAAGCTCATCCAGCCCAACCCCCTGCCAGAGCAGCATCACCTAGAGCAGCTCACACAGGAACACATCCAGGTGGGCTTGGAATATCCCCAGAGAGGGAGACTCCACAGCCCCCCTGGGCAGCCTGCTCCAGGGCTCTGTCACCCTCCCAGGGAAATCATTCTTCCTCCTGTTTCCATGGCACTTCCTCTGCCTCAGCTTCCACCACTGCCCCTGGTGCTGGCATTGGGCATCCCCCAGCAGAGCCTGGCTTCAGCCTCTGGCCACTCACCCTGCACAGCTTTAGCAACAGCAGTGAGGTCATCCAGTCCAGCCCCCTGCTCCAACAGGGCACCCACAGCAGCTTGCCCAGGATCACCATGGACAGGCAGGTTTGGAAGCTCTCCCGAGGAGACTCCACAGCCTCTCTGGGCAGCCTGCTGCAGGGCTCCAGCACCCTCACACCGGACAAGTTTCTCCTCCTGTTCAGGTGGAGCCTGCTGGGTTCCACTTCGTGCCCGTTTGCTCTTGTCCTGTCCCTGGGCACCACCGAAAGGACTCTGGCCCCGTCCGCCTGACCTTTAGGCGTTGATAAGCTCGCCTAGAAAGAGAGATGGCGCTTTCGGTCCGCAGCCCTTGACCCATCTGGGTGCCAAGCGCTAAGGCCGGCAGGCCAAGGCTTTATCGGCGAGCCGTTGTTATTGTTTATCGCACAGCCCTCGCACACGGCCGGCTGAGGACAAGCCTCTGCCGCGGCCCAACCGGGCACCGCAGCCGCCCCTGCCCCGCACCGCAGCCCCGGCGCTGCCCCCGCCCCCGGCTCCGCCCACGCCCCGCCCCCGGCTCCGCCCTCGGCGCTGCCCCCCGCCCCCGGCGCCCCGCCCCGGCTCGCTGCTGCCCTCTGCCGGACGCAGGCCCCCACGGGGCGGGAGCGAGGCTCGGTCCCCGCCGCGGCCCGGCCCGGCCCCGCTCTGCGCCTGCGCGGCGGCGGCGCTGGCGGAATGGCGCTGGAGACCGTGCCCAAGGACCTGCGGCACCTCCGCGCCTGCCTGCTCTGCTCCCTCGTCAAGGTAACACCGGCCCGGCACGGCCTCGCCCGGCCTCGGCCCAAGCCTTCATCCTTCAAGCCTGAGCCTCCCTGCCCCGGCCTAGACGTTCCCCCGGCTGGCCCCGGCCTGCCTAGCCTGGCCTGGCCTGGCCTGGCCTTGCCCCGGCCCGGTTTGGCCTGGGGGTGTTTCTCCTTCCCGGGGCTCCCTCCCATTCCCCGACTCCTCCGGCCCTGCCCTCTCCCTCTTCCAGGCCCTGCCCCGCTGCCGCCCCTGTCCCTCCCCCCCCCCCCCCCGGCTCCTGCCCCCCTGCTCCCTGCCCCCCCCCGGCCCCGCTGCCTGCCCCCCCCCGGCCCCGCTGCCTGCCCCCCCCCCGGCCCCGCTGCCTGCCCCCCCCCGGCCCCGCTGCCTGCCCCCCCCCGGCCCCGCTGCCTGCCCCCCCCCGGCCCCGCTCCCTGCCCCCCCCCCGGCCCCGCTCCCTGCCCCCCCCCCGGCCCCGCTCCCTGCCCCCCCCCGGCCCCGCTGCCTGCCCCCCCGCTGCCTGCCCCCCCCCGGCCCCGCTCCCTGCCCCCCCCCGGCCCCGCTGCCTGCCCCCCCCCCGGCCCCGCTGCCTGCCCCCCCCCGGCCCCGCTGCCTGCCCCCCCCCGGCCCCGCTGCCTGCTGCCCCAGCCCCGCGCTGAGGCCTCTGTCCCCCTTCAGACCATCGACCAGTTCGAGTACGACGGCTGTGACAACTGCGATGCCTACCTGCAGATGAAGGGCAACCGGGAGATGGTTTATGACTGCACCAGCTCCTCCTTCGACGGGTGAGTGGGGCCCGGCCCGGGGCCGCCTTCCCCCGGGCTGCCTTCCCCCCGGGGCCGCCCCGCCGACGCCAGCCTGAGCGCCGCCCCCTGACCCCCATCCCTCCCGCAGGATCATCGCCATGATGAGCCCTGAGGACAGCTGGGTCTCCAAGTGGCAGCGAATCAGTGAGTGGCTTCTGCCGGTTTCCTCCAGCTGTTTTGGGAGCTGGAGAACTCTTTCTGTTCGGTTAAGCCTCTCTCCAGGGCTTTGGGAGTTACTGCTGGGGCTGCAGAGGGGATTTCTGCCCCGGAGGAGGGGATTTCTACTGGCTGCGATGGGGTTGCTCCTCCCGAGGTGGAGGGAGTTGCTCCTCCCGAGGTGCAAGGGATGGCTCCTCCCGAGGTGCAAGGGCTTGCTCCTCCCGAGGTGGAAGGGGGTGGCTTCCCCCGAGGTGGAAGGGAGTTGCTCCTCCCGAGGTGGAGGGGGAGTTTCTGCCCCCAGAGACGAGGCAGCTCTGCAGGCAGAGGCTGTCAGGGCTGCTTGCCCACCCCCCTGCTGCCAGCCCAGGGCACTTGGTGTTTTCTCTCCCCCAGGTAACTTCAAGCCCGGTGTCTATGCAGTGTCTGTGACCGGCCGCCTGCCCCAAGGTAATGCTCCCAGCTCGTGTGGAAGGCAGATCCCTGCAGGGTGGCAGCTGAGGGCTGCTTCTGCCTGCTAGGTGCTGGGGCTGTAGCCAGTTCTGGGCTCCCCAGTTCAGGAGGGACAGGGATCTCCTTGAAGGAGTCCAAGGGAGGGCTACAAGGACAATTAAGGGCTGGAGCACTGCCTGATGAAGAGAGGCTGAGAGCCCTGGGCTGTTCAGGCTGGAGGAGACAGAGAGGGGATCTGATCAATGTCTGTCAATATCTGAGGGCTGGGGGTCAGGAGGGAGGGGACAGGCTCTGCTCAGCTGCACCCTGGGGCAGGAGGAGGGGCAGTGGATATAAACTCCAGCAGAGGGGCTTCCAGCCCCAGAAGAGGAGGAGCTTCCTCGTGGAGAGCTCCATGGCAGAGCTGTCTGTGTCTCTTTGCTGCAGGCCCTGCCCCAGGCACTGAGCTGTCTGTGTCTGCTTGCTGCAGGCCCTGCCTGGGGCACTGGGCTGTCTGTGTCTGCTTGCTGCAGGCCCTGCCTGGGGCACTGAGCTGTCTGTGTCTCCTTGCTGCAGGCCCTGCCTGGGGCACTGAGCTGTCTGTGTCTGCTTGCTGCAGGCCCTGCCTGGGGCACTGAGCTGTCTGTGTCTGCTTGCTGCAGGCCCTGCCTGGGGCACTGAGCTGTCTGTGTCTCCTTGCTGCAAGCCCTGCCTGGGGCACTGAGCTGTCTCTGTCTCCTTGCTGCAAGCCCTGCCTGGGGCACTGAGCTGTCTCTGTCTCCTTGCTGCAGGCCCTGCCTGGGGCACTGAGCTGTCTGTGTCTCCTTGCTGCAGGCCCTGCCTGGGGCACTGAGCTGTCTGTGTCTGCTTGCTGCAGGCCCTGCCCCAGGCACTGAGCTGTCTATGTCTCCTTGCTGCAGGCCCTGCCTGGGGCACTGAGCTGTCTGTGTCTCCTTGCTGCAGGCCCTGCCTGGGGCACTGAGCTGTCTGTGTCTCCTTGCTGCAGGCCCTGCCTGGGGCACTGAGCTGTCTGTGTCTCCTTGCTGCAGGCCCTGCCTGGGGCACTGAGCTGTCTGTGTCTGCTTGCTGCAGGCCCTGCCCCAGGCACTGAGCTGTCTATGTCTCCTTGCTGCAGGCCCTGCCTGGGGCACTGAGCTGTCTGTGTCTCCTTGCTGCAGGCCCTGCCTGGGGCACTGAGCTGTCTGTGTCTGCTTGCTGCAGGCCCTGCCTGGGGCACTGAGCTGTCTGTGTCTCCTTGCTGCAGGCCCTGCCTGGGGCACTGAGCTGTCTGTGTCTGCTTGCTGCAGGCCCTGCCTGGGGCACTGAGCTGTCTGTGTCTGCTTGCTGCAGGCCCTGCCTGGGGCACTGAGCTGTCTGTGTCTGCTTGCTGCAGGCCCTGCCCCAGGCACTGAGCTGTCTGTGTCTGCTTGCTGCAGGCCCTGCCCCAGGCACTGAGCTGTCTCTGTCTCCTTGCTGCAGGCCCTGCCCCAGGCACTGAGCTGTCTGTGTCTCCTTGCTGCAGGCCCTGCCTGGGGCACTGAGCTGTCTGTGTCTGCTTGCTGCAGGCCCTGCCTGGGGCACTGAGCTGTCTGTGTCTCCTTGCTGCAGGCCCTGCCTGGGGCACTGAGCTGTCTGTGTCTCCTTGCTGCAGGCCCTGCCTGGGGCACTGAGCTGTCTGTGTCTGCTTGCTGCAGGCCCTGCCTGGGGCACTGAGCTGTCTGTGTCTGCTTGCTGCAGGCCCTGCCTGGGGCACTGAGCTGTCTCTGTCTCCTTGCTGCAGGCCCTGCCTGGGGCACTGAGCTGTCTCTGTCTGCTTGCTGCAGGCCCTGCCTGGGGCACTGAGCTGTCTCTGTCTCCTTGCTGCAGGCCCTGCCTGGGGCACTGAGCTGTCTCTGTCTCCTTGCTGCAGGCATCGTGCGAGAGCTGAAGAGCCGAGGGGTGGCCTACAAGTCCCGAGACACAGCCATCAAGACCTGAGGGGCTGGCAGGGGCACTGCTCCAAAGCCTCTCAGCTTTAGCAGTGGGGAGAGTGAGCCTGCCCTGGCAGGGAGCTTGCTGCCTCCTCTCACTCCCTACCTCTGGACGCTGCCCACGTGGACCACGGACATTTCTCTGAGCCTTGCCCCGGGGGGGAGGGTGTGAGCAGGTCTGGAGAGGGGTCTTAGGCACAGGGGGTGGTGTGGAACAGAGGTGAGCTGGGCTCTAGCTGTGTAAATATCTCAATAAACATCCTGCCTGCTCAGAGCTGAGTCCAGCTGCCTGCTGGGGCACTGCTCTCACCCGCTGCAGGGAGCAGATGCTGTGGGGAGGGGGTTCACACCAGCCTCCTACCTGCTGCAGGGCTGGAGCCTGCAGTCCCCACCCCTCCTGCCATGGGCCACATCCTTGCCTTGAGAGGCCCACCCTGCCCTGCCCTGCAGGCTCAAGCAGAGCAGTGGCTTGTGCCTCACAGCTGCCAGCTGGCTGGACCTGGTAAGATGGTGTTCAGAAGTTCATCTGCAGGTAGTGACCTGCAGGTCACTGAGTCAGAGACTCAGAATGGTTTGGGGGGGAAGGGACCTTTGAAGGTTATTTCTTCCAACCCCCTGCAGTCAGCAGGGACATCTGCAAGGAGCAGGCTGCTCAGAGGCCTGGTCCTGTATAAGGGATGTTGAACTTGAAGGTCCTGCAGTTGGCTGCTGCTGGCCTCCAGGGCAGGCAAAGCAAACCAGCTGCTGGTGTGGCTGGGAGGCAGCACTGGGCCCTGCAGAGGGCAGGGATGGACAAGCAAGGGTGGAAGCAGCGACCCAGAGCTGTATGTGCAGAGGACTGGCTGAGCTGTCAGCTTGGATGGGGTCTGCTTTGCCCAGGCTCCAGAGAGCTCTGCTCTCAGCCAGTGGCTCTTGCTGAATTTGGCTTGCTCCAGTTCAGCAGCAGCAGCCACAGACCACAGGGGTGGCTTGTCCAGGGGCAGTCCTACACCAGCAGCTCTGTGAAACAAGCAGTGTAGTTCTCTTGGCCCATCCTGTGGCTGGAAAGCTCCACTTTGGTTTTGCTGTAGACAAACACAAGTGTAGTGGAAACCTAGAACCACCTGAAAGCTGCAATTGATCTGGGACAAGAGTGGCTGCAGCAAGGGGAACGTGGCAGGAGCTGGAGCTGATCTCTCTGAACTGCTCCACTCCCTAAGTCTGCCCCCCTAAAAGAGAGCCAAGCACCCCAAAGCAGCCAGAGCATGGCTCCTGCAGGGTGTGTGGAGCAGGTGTGGCTGGGGAAGACTGCTGTGAGCACAGGGGGCTGCAGCATGGGTAGGGATCATAGAAGTGTCAGGGCTGGAAGGGAGCTCAAGGCTCAGCCAGCTCCAACCCCCCTGCCATGGCCAGGGACACCTCACACCACAGCAGGTTGCTCACAGCCACCTCCAGCCTGGCTGCAAACACCTCCAGGCAGGAGGCTTTCACCACCTCCCTGGGCAACCTGTGCCAGGCTCTCACCACCCTCATGGGCAGCAACTTCTTCCTCACATCCAAACTCAGTCTCCCCATTTCTAGTTTTGCTCCATCCCCCCCAGTCCTATCCCTCCCTGACACCCTCAGAAGTCCCTCCCCAGCTCTCTTGGAGCCCCCTGCAGATGCTGGAAGGCCACAAAGGATGAAGCACTGCAGGGGAAGACATCCAACCCTGGCTCTCCTGGGGTTTGCAGGCATGGTGCTGAAGTCAAAGAGTTATTTGCTTGGTGCAGAGCAGGGGGTGGGCTCTGGGCAGATCCCTCCAGATACAGGAAGCCTCTTGTGGGAAGAGCTGGGAGGGCTTCAGCCCCTGGCCAGGGGAGGAGAGCCTCCTGCTGGGTAAGCTCATGGCCTTGGGCACAGAAGGGAGCTCCCCATGGTGTTCACAACATCACTGCTGAAGGTCCAAAGCACTTTGAGCTGCCTGATAGTTGTCCTCCAGGCTTGCTTGGGTGGAGGAAACTGGGCAGGAGATGTAGCTTGGACAGGCTCAGTAGGTCTGTGGGAGAGGTGTCCTGGCAGCCCAGGGCATGACTCCACAGGATGCTCAGGGGTAGACATTGGCTGTGGAGCTCTGGGCCCTCAACCCCTCTGGATATGGTGGTCAAGGATATGGGGTAGGAGAGGCCTGGTGCACTTAGGTAGAGGTTGGGCTCGATGATCTTAGAGGCCTTTCCCACCAATGGTGATAATAGGAGAGGGCTGGGGGGAGCTGGGGTCCCCCTGGGGTGTGTTGGTATTTGGGGTAGGTTCATCCCCTGCAGAGTGCTCCAGGGAAGCTGCAGCCAGCACTGCCTGGGCAGCCATGGGAGGCTGGGGGGAGCTGGCAAGGTTCAGGATGGAAAGGGGTCAGGAAGGACGAGAGAGGCAGCTCCTGCAGCTGGAGGGACTTGGGTCTAGGCAGGGAGGTTTGGGCTCCAGGGAGGGTGGGAGGAAGTTGGAGGTGATGGAGATCCACGACCTGCCCTCAAAGCTTTCGGGTGCCACGGGGTGGCAGCACAGCTTTGAGGAGCGGGGCTGGACCGCTGCGGGATGGGGAAGCTGCTGCGGGATGGGGAAGCTGCTGCGGGATGGGGAAGCTGCTGCTGAAGTGACCTGAGCCAGGCTGGGGAGAAGCTGCTGCTGAAGTGACCTGAGCCAGGCTGGGGAGAAGCTGCTGCTGAAGTGACCTGAGCCAGGCTGGGGAGAAGCTGCTGCTGCTGAAGTGACCTGAGCCAGGCTGGGGAGAAGCTGCTGCTGAAGTGACCTGAGCCAGGCTGGGGAGAAGCTGCTGCTGAAGTGACCTGAGCCAGGCTGGGGGGAAGCTGCTGCTGCTGAAGTGACCTGAGCCAGGCTGGGGAGAAGCTGCTGCTGAAGTGACCTGAGCCAGGCTGGGGGGAAGCTGCTGCTGCTGAAGTGACCTGAGCCAGGCTGGGGAGAAGCTGCTGCTGCTGAAGTGACCTGAGCCAGGCTGGGGAGAAGCTGCTGCTGCTGAAGTGACCTGAGCCAGGCTGGGGAGAAGCTGCTGCTGAAGTGACCTGAGCCAGGCTGGGAGAAGCTGCTGCTGAAGTGACCTGAGCCAGGCTGGGGGGAAGCTGCTGCTGAAGTGACCTGAGCCAGGCTGGGGGGAAGCTGCTGCTGCTGAAGTGACCTGAGCCAGGCTGGGGGGAAGCTGCTGCTGAAGTGACCTGAGCCAGGCTGGGGAGAAGCTGCTGCTGCTGAAGTGACCTGAGCCAGGCTGGGGAGAAGCTGCTGCTGAAGTGACCTGAGCCAGGCTGGGGAGAAGCTGCTGCTGAAGTGACCTGAGCCAGGCTGGGAGAAGCTGCTGCTGAAGTGACCTGAGCCAGGCTGGGGGGAAGCTGCTGCTGCTGAAGTGACCTGAGCCAGGCTGGGGGGAAGCTGCTGCTGAAGTGACCTGAGCCAGGCTGGGGAGAAGCTGCTGCTGAAGTGACCTGAGCCAGGCTGGGAGAAGCTGCTGCTGAAGTGACCTGAGCCAGGCTGGGGGGAAGCTGCTGCTGCTGAAGTGACCTGAGCCAGGCTGGGGGGAAGCTGCTGCTGAAGTGACCTGAGCCAGGCTGGGGAGAAGCTGCTGCTGCTGCTGCTGAACCTGAGCCAGGCTGGGAGGAAGCTGCTTCATGGTGACCTGAGCAAGTTTGGGGGAAGCTGCTGCTGCTGGACCTGAGCAAGAGATGCCTGGAGCACAGCTATTTTCCACTGTATTTCACAGCTTCTTTCACTCCCTGCCAGCTTCCCAGCCTGTCCCCCCTCATCCCTGGCTCCAGGGATGGCCGTGCTGGAGCTGCTGCAGTGTGGAGGCTCATCAGGACCCCTTCCCCAGTCTCAGGCCACTTTGTCCACTAGCCCCCCAGTGCAGAGGAGGTGACAAGAAGGCCCCCAGGCAGGGTGGGCTGTTGGGTTGGGCTCTGGGTCTGCAGGCAGGGTGGTGCTCACCTCTGCCTTCCTGGGAAGCTGCAGGATGCAGTAACACACTGCCCAGGACTGGGACCTCTCCTTAGGAAAGCCCAGAATCCCAGCAGGGTGAGGTTGGAAGGGACCTCTGGAGAGCCATCCCCCCTCAGTCCAACCCCCCCTGCTCAAGCAGGGCACCCACAGCAGCTTGCCCAAGATCACAATGCCTGGAGGGGGGTGGGGGTGGGAATCTCTCCAGAGAAGAAGACTCCACAACCTCTCTGGGCAGCCTGCCCCAGGGCTCCAGAACCCTCACAGCAAAGAAATTTCTCCTCCTGTTCAGATGGAACCTCCTGGGTTCCACTCTCTGCCCCTTGCTGCCCCTTGGCCTAGCCCTGGGCACCACTGACAAGAGTCTGACCCTATCCTATTGCCCCCCACAGCTCCTTTAGCTCCTGCTGAGCATTGCTCAGCTCCCCTCTGGGGCTGCTCTTCTGCAGGCTCTCAGCCCCAGGGCTCTCAGCCTTTGCTCCTCCCAGAGCTGCTCCAGGCCCCTCAGCAGCTCTGCAGCCTCCCCTGGACTCTCTCCAGTCTCTCTTGAGGCAAGGAGCTCATAACCTGTCCCCAGGAAGCAATGTGTGTTGCACTGTGCCTCTTGAGGAAGATGAGGAGGGGCTTGGAAACCCCCAGGGGCTCTCAGCCTTTGCCAGGATCAGAACCACTGCAGGTGATGAGGAGCTGAGCCCGGGCAGGGCTGCAGGGCGAGAGGAGCGGAGGCAGAACCAAGGGGCTGCCCGCTTGGTGTTCCTGCAGAGAGCTGCTCCCCCTCTGCCTGCAGCAGCCCCCAGCACCTCCAACAGCCTGCTGCCTGGCACGGGGCTGGCTGGGTGAGCCTCTCCCCTGGCAGCTCCCTCGCCCACACCTGCTCCACCAGCCCACGCCGCCCGGAGTGACTCACTGCCGCCAGAGCCCAGCCTCGGACCTCCGCAGAGCACCCGAGACGAGCACCTCGGTTAAACCCCGGGCCCGGGAGCGCCGGGGGAGCGGCTTGCGGCACCGAAAAGCCCTGGGACGGGGAGCTGTGTCTGCCGAGGAAAGTAGGGCAGCAGCTCTCACGTTGGAGCCACCGGCGGCGCAATGTGCGGCGGCAGCCGGGCTGCGGCGGGGAAGCGTGCGGGGAGCTGAGGCTCCCAGGCAGCTTCAGGCGGCTCCTCCCCCTGCACCAAGCGGCACAGACACGTCTCAGCCGGGCCCCAAAGCCCTGCAGGTTCCGTGGTACTGCCAGCACCTGCCACCCCGCAGAAGAGAGGGGCTGAGCACAAGCCAGGCTCAGCTCGGGAGCCCTACAGCCTGAAGGGCCCTGGGTGGGATGTCCGCAGCACCACCAGCCCAGGGCAGAGGATGCCTGCTGGGGCCCTGTGCTTGGGCAGCTGGAGAGGTGGGCACAAGCCAACCTCAGGAGGTTCAACAAGACCAAGGGCAGGGTCCTGCAGCTGGGTGGAGGCAATCCCAGGCACAAATCCAGGCTGGGCAGGGACTGGCTGGAAAGCAGCCCTGAGGAGAGAGACTTGGGGGTGCTGGGGGAGGAGAAGCTCACCAGGAGCTCTCAGTGTGCACTTGCAGCCCAGAAAGCCAATCAGATCCTGGGCTGCAGCAGCAGAAGTGTGGCCAGCAGGGCAAGGGAGGTGATTCTTCCCCTCTGCTCAGCTCTGGGGAGACCCCACCTGCAGTACTGCCTCCAGTTCTGGAGCCCCTATGACAAGAGGGCTCTGGAGGTGCTGGAAGGTGTCCAGAGCAGGGCCACGAGGATGATCAGAGGGCTGGAGCTGCTCTCCTATGAGGACAGACTGAAGGAGTTGGGGCTGTTCAGTCTGGAGCAGAGAAGGCTCTGAGGTGACCTCATTGTGGCCTTCCAGGATCTGAAGGGGGCTACAGGAAGGCTGGGGAGGGACTGCTCAGGATCTCAGGGAGTGATAGGACTAGGGGGAATGGAATGAAGCTGGAGGTGGGGAGATTCAGGCTGGAGGGGAGGAGGAAGTTCTTCCCCATGAGAGTGGTGAAGCCCTGGAATGGGTTGTGCAGGGAGGTGGTTGAGGCCCCAGCCCTGGAGGTGTTTGCACCCAGGCTGGCTGAGGCTGTGGCCAGGCTGATCTAGTGTGGGGTGTCCCTGCCCATGGCAGGGGGGTTGGAACTAACTGATCCTTGTGGTCCCTTCCAACCCTGACTGATACTGTGATACTCCTATGATGACCTGCAGCCTGGGAGGGAGGGGTGCCCAGGGCAGCCCCCCAGCAGGAAGCACAGGCCAGTGGATTTCTCTGTGGGGGTTTTGAGAACCGATACCGGGGCTGTGCCCTGGCGGCCCCCCCCCCGCCCCGGTGAGAAAAGTGACTTTCCAAACCACAGAGCACACACTGCTGCTGCTGAAGCAGCTGCTGCTGCTGCTGGGAAATGCCTGCCCGAGCCCCCTCCACGAGGGGACCTGCCCACGCTCCCTGCTGCCCACCCCTGGCACCTTGGCTCCCCTTGGCCTTTGCCTGGCAGCCTGGGCAAGGTGGGCTTCAGATGGCAGGGGGCACGTGCTGGAGCTCAGTGGGCTCCAGCCAAAGGGGGTTGTGGCTGAGCTGGGCCAGTGTGTCCCCCTGCCCCAGTTTTGTTCCTGTGGGTGCTCTGCACATGCTGTGGCCACGTGCTGTGACATCCTCCAGCGCTGTCACCTCGGTGCTGGTGTGAGGGCCAGCAGGCAGAGGTGCTGCCCAGGGCTGGCTGCAGCAGCATCTGGCCTGCTTCAGCCCAAATCTGCTCGCACTTGCTGCCCCCCTGCCTTCCAGTGCATGGACTGGGGCTCTGCCAGGTGCCTCTCAGCTGTCCTTGTGTGCCTGGTGGGGCTGCTTACTGCAGGGCTGTGAAGACCCTCCATGGTGGGTGCTGGGCAGGACAGAAACCCCAAACAAACCAAGCCCAGCCTAAAACTGTTTTCCTTGGAAAATGGCCAAGGAGACCTTGGCAGGGTAGAGATGCAGGGGAAGATGACCTGGGCTGTCCTCCTGGTAGCCATGCTGCCTGCCTAGGGCTGGAGTGAGACACTGCTGGAGCAAGGATGGCAAAGCCATGGTGTAACCATGTCAGTGGGGTGGCCCCATCCTGCCCATCACCTCTGGTCAGGGCTGGGGCAGAAGCCACAGGGGCTCCTGAGTGTGATGTGGTGGGGAGAGGAGGGGGCCACCAGCTTTAGGCAAGCTGCAGAGGGCTTGGGGACAGGTTTGAGAGGTGCAGGCAGCCACAAAAGCTTTCAAAGCACGGCAGAAATGAGGCAGGGCTGCCACATGTCTCATCTCAAGGGGTTCCTGCTGCACTGGTGATGGAGCCTGGTGGGTGAGGAACTGGGAGAACATTCCCTGCTGATGGGATCTGAAAGGACAAGGAGGAGCTGTGGTCTTCTGGGTGTTTGCCTCTCAGGAGCTGCGGTGGAAGGAGGAGGCTCTGCTGTGGGCCATCAGTTCCTGAAGCAGGCTTGCAAGGGGCATGTGAAGATGGCACTGCCAGCCCTTGCAGGCTCAGTGCTGCCTGCAAAGAGGCTCAAAGCTGCTGCTTCATGCTGGGCACCTCTGAACTTGCTGCTCTGCTGACAGAGCCGGGGGTTTGGTGGCTGGAGGTCGCAAGAAGCTGCTGGAGGGTGCCAAATCTTCTCATGTCTGGGATCTCTCACAGGCTCACAGGTTGGAAGGGACCTCTGGAGATCATCAAGTCCAGCCCCTCTGCCAGAACAGGACCACAGAATCCAGCACAGGTCACACAGGAATGCACCCAGACAGGGCTTGGAAGTCTCCAGAGGAGACTCCACAACCTCTCTGGGCAGCCTGTTCCAGTGCTCTCACCTCCCTGGCCTGCTCCTGCAGCTCTGCATCACGGGAAGGGGACACACCAAGGGCTGGTGGGGCAGAGTGGGGTCACATCCTGATGCTGGAGGTCACTGGGGGTGCTGAGGGTACATTTCCTTAGGGCCTGGAGACCCTAAGGAAGACCACAACTGAAGTCACAGGAGGCATTTGAGAACCTGGTGATATCTACCCTGTCCCCAGTTCTGGACTTCCTGCTGCATCCTGGGTAGCACTTGTCCTTCCTCCTGCATCCTGGGTAGCACTTGTCCTTCCTCCTCCATCCTGGGTAGCACTTGTCCTTCCTCCTCCTGGCCAGATGTGCATCACCCCAGGCTCTGCCCAAAGCAGGTGCTGGTCTGCAAAGGGGCTTTTTACCCCTGAGGGAATGGTCTTGGTAGGAGATGCCATTGAGTGCCCAAGCAGAGCCATAGGACATTGGACCTGCTCTGGTAGGCTCCCCAAACAGCCCAGATGCATGGCAGAGGGTCTCAGCACACCCCAGTGGCTGCAGGATCTGGCCCCTTGGCCAGGCCTGGGGACACTGATACTGCTCTCCCAGCATCACCTGGCTGGTCTGGAAAGGTGCCATCAATGCCAGGCTTAGGGAGATGCTCCCTGGCAGCCCTGGGTGCCTCTTCCCCCCTCCTCAGGGTCTCTGGACCTTGGAGATGCTCAGCTTTTCCTGTGCCTTGTCCTGGGGGGTTGCAGGGACCACTGGGAAAGGAGGGACTGCTACCACAGAGCTTAGCTCCACATCTGAGCCCATCCTGCCCCAGCAGATCCACAGCCCGGTGGGGAGCTCTCATCCCTCCCTCCCCACATCCCTGCTGGGCTCTGTCCCAGAGCAGCCTCCATCCCAAACGAGCCCACCCTGGGGCAGAGCACCCCCGGGGAGGTCGAACAACCCTGGGCTGAAGGTGGGACAGTGGTAAACGGGAGGCTCCCATCCGCGCCAGGGGGGCGCAGCGCCAGCTGCCGGAGCGGGGGGGTGCGGAGGGGAAGCCTCTCCGGGGGGCACCGCGGGGCTCCAACCTGCGGCCTCCCCTTCCCCCACCTGCGAGGCCGGTTGCAGCAGGTGGCATGGAAAACGAGAGGGCCCTGGGTGCCCCAGCGGCAGCGCCAGCCCAACGGTCCCGCCGCCACCATTGGCGCAGCCGGGCCGCGATTTGCCTATATAAGGGCAAAGGCAAAGCGGCCGCCGCGCCCCGGCGCCCAACCCGCGCCGCGCTTCGGCTTTTTGAGGTTTCCCTTCGCGCTGTCGTTCGCCTCTTCTTCCCCCCTCTGCCTCCCCCCCGGCCCCGCCGCCGCCTTCACCCGGCAGTTTCTGGTTGACTCACTGCTAACGGCCCCGGCGGGGCGGACGAGCAGCGGGGTCGGGCGGGCAGCGTGCGGGGAGCCCAGCCCAGCGTCCCGCCCGGCGCTGCCAGCCTGCTGCCAGCCTGCTGCCAGCCTGCTGCCCGCTGCGGCTCAGCCCAAGCTGGCTGGCCCCGAGCCCAGCCCTACTCTTTGGGGTGCGGAGGTTGGCGCTCAGCCCTGCCCCAGGTGCTGCAGCTCTTCCTTGTGCCCCGTGGTGCCCGGCAGGGTGGTGGCAAACAGTGCTCTGCCCACCCGAAAAGCTCTCGGGAGCTGTTTTGGGCATGCCTGACCTTTTTGTTTCCCACCAGTGCAGCAGTTGCTCTCCCTGTGCTCTCCAGGAGCATTGCCAGGCCAGAGCCCTCTGTCCCAGGGGGTGTTTTTTGAGGCCACCCCTTGTGCTGCAAAGCAGAGTGAGCTGTGCCCATCCCTGCCCCTCTCTCCCCTGTCCCCGGGGGGGATATGGTGGCTTGTGTTGGGCACGCAGTCGTTAGGTTTCTGTGTTAACAGTGACACCACCGAAGCATTGTGGCTTCGTTGGGGTCTGGCAGAATGATGGCCAGGGGACACTGCTGGCTGCCTGCGTCCCTGAGGCCAGCAGATCCCTTCCCCCACTAGCCCCAAGGCAGTGGAGGGGCACTCAGGGAGGCTTTGGGAGAGACCACCCCTTTCCTCCTCCTCCCCCGGCACAGCTGTCAGGCCCAGGAGATGCTGGCTGGCTGGAGGCAGATGGGGATGGATGGAGCCATGTGGGCACGGCTGGGCAGCAGGACCTGCCTGCCCCAGCACAGAGCTGGGTTCCCAGGCCAGCACTGTGGCAGGAGCTGTCTCCTTTAAGCGGGGCGTGAGGCCGAAGGCAGCAGCTGGCTCGGCCGCCACTTCCCCTGCGTGCAGCGAGCGCCGAGACCGCAGGCGAGGAGGGGAAGTCGCTGCGAGGCACGATAAGAACTATCAGCGCCTCCGCAGCTCTCGGGCTGCGGCGCTCGACAAGCGCCCTGCCCCCTGCCCGCCGGCCAGGGCCGCTGCCATCGCTGCCCCCCGAGCCCCCCGGCCCTGCTCCCCTGTGCTTGCCGATACTGGGAGAGTTACTGGAAAAGCAACAGCCTGCGTCCCACGGGCAGCGCTGGACCTTGGGGGTGGCGCTGAGGCGCCCTCGGTGCTGGTTACAGAGCAGAAACTGGGTGCACGGGGGTGCTGTGGGTGTCTGACCCATATCTGGGTGCCCTGAGACAAGGGCAGAGCTGGGGGAGCGGTGCCGCCGTGGGAGGTGGTTTGGGGTAGGCAACTGTGGCCGGTTGGGAAGCCGCACCCCAGGAAGGAGTAGCCAGCACCCTGGGCTCCAGCAGCAGGGCCCCGGGAGGTGCCAAGCAGCTGGGCAGGGTGCAGAGAGGGGCTGGGCGGTGCTGGGGACCCGAAGCTCTCGTGAGGGCCCCAGGGGAGAGCACGCAGCCGTTGCATGCACCCCCAACCCCAAAAGTCCTCTGTGCTCTGGGTCCCTTGGGAGCTCTTCTAGCCAGCGGGGCAGAATCGGCCATCAGAGTCCAAGGGGTGAAAGGAGAAAAGCCCACAGCTGCGAGTGCCTGTCACCAAACTTCAGCAGCAGCCCGGGGCCGTGGTGAGCTCAGCAGCAGATGGAGGCTTTCAGAGCAGCTCCTCTGAGCCCGAGGACACAGATCTGCTGATTTCCTGCCTTCCGAGCAGCCGCGCAGGCGGTGGGTGGCCGCTGGCAGAAGGAAACTAACTCGGGACACCCAAAATGTCCTGCCCCCCCCCCCCCCCCCCTCCAGTCCATGCTGGGCTGGGGAAAGAGGAAGCGTCACCTCCCCCCACTTCCCTGCTGGGAAGGCACCCGTGGCCCTCCTGCAGGGCTGCTGGCACACCGGCACCAGCTGGGCACAGGCAGCGGCAGGGCTCTGCTGGACACCCCCGCTTTGGGAGGGCTCAGCTCCTGCCATCTGCTTTGCCCACCCCCTGGTATCTCCCCTCTGGAGAGACCATCCTTGAGGAGACCTCTTCACCTTGCTCACAACACAGTTAACCTTAAATGGAGCTTCTCTGCCCCGGGGCCTGGCTTCTCACCTCCGCCCTCCTCCTCTGTGTTTAGCAGGAGCACAGCATGCTGCAGCAAATGTGACCTCAGGCCTGGAGCATGGGGGAAAGTCCCTCAGCAGCACCTCTGGGAGCGAGGCTGCTCAGCTCTGCTGCAAGAGCATGCCTGCCTACACCCAGCTTTGAGCCCCCGTGAAGGCACCCACCACTGCTGGGGGCTCCCTCCAGGAGGGCCAGGAGCAACCTGCTCACACACCTCTGATGTGGGGACAGGCTGAGAGAGTTGGGGATGTTCAGCCTGGAGAAGGGTCCAGGAGACCTTCTGGTGACCCTGCAGTACTTAAAGGGGTCAGCCAGAAAGCTGAGGACTGACTTTTGAGCAGGGCCTGTTGGGACAGGACAAGGGGTGATGGTTTGAACTAGAAGAGGGAGATTCAGACTGGAGAGAAGGAAGATAACTTTTTCACCACCTGAGGGTGGTGAGACCCTGTCCCAGGTCCTCCAGAGAGGTAGGAAATGCCCCATCCCTGCCTGGGACCATTCCAGGTCAGGGTGTTAGGGGCTGTGAGCAACCTGCTCTAGCTGCCACACAACCCTGCTGACCGTGGGGAGTTTGGACTGGTTGACCTTTAAATGTCCCTTCCACCCCAAACCAGACTGTGATGCTATTCTCTGTTCCCATTTTCCAGGTGCCTCCAGGAGAACTTAACTCAAGAAGCTCTGGAGGCTCCTGGCCCAGCTCCACGTGGGACCAGCCGTGCACGTGGTGGCTCTGCCGCTGGCGAGGAGCTGCTCACCACTTGGTGAGGCAGAGATGATGCTCTCCTCTGCCAGAGCTGCACTGGCTGCCAAACAGACTCTGTGGAGACATCACCAGTGGCTGCTTAGCTTTCCCTGTGGAATCTCTCATCAGCACAATGTCCCCAGCCTGTGACCACAAGGGATGGAGACAAGCAGAGGGCCAGCGAGGGGTGGGAGGCAGGGCAGGCCTGTGGGAGCTGGGGCTGCAGGGCTGAGGCTGCCTGGGCAGGTGGCCAGGCTCACCCCAGCCATGGGTTTTCCCCTCCTAGTAAAACTCTTTGAGCAACCCAGCCTGGGTTTGGACTTTCCTGCTCCTCACCCCCCTGCTCCCTGCTGTCATCAGTTCATGTGCTACTCAGGTCAGATCCCTCCTGACTGTGCCACTGCTCGGTGATTTCTGACTCTGCCCTTCCCCTGCCTTCTGCAAACCTCACCAGGGAGGGTTTTTTTTAACCTTCCCATTCAGATGATCAATGCAGAGAGCAAATTGCATTGGCCTAAAAAAGGAGAGCCTTTTGCAGCACCACATGGAAGCCATCACAGGCTTGGGGCCAATGTGTCCCCATTTCCAGTCACATTTGGGGGCTTTTAGCTCATCAGTTTCAATCTCATTTAATGGGCAGCTTCACCCAGCACTGGGCAGGGTATACTCTGGGCACACAGCATGGTGCTGGCCATGCCAACTGCTCCTGCTCCTTGTGCTGTGGTTGCTCCAGCCCTGGGGCCATCAGGCAGTGACAGCCATTGTGACCTGGGTGTGCAAACCCTGCAAGCTCAGCTTTTGGTTTTCTTCCCAGGGGCCTCCTGTCCCTGTTGGCCGTTACAGCTTCCCCAGGGCTGAGGGAAGTCTGCTGTTGCAGAGCTCAGAGTGGGTGAGAGGCTTCAGGAGGTCTCTTGGGCAACACATTGTTTCCTAAAAGCAAGTTTAGGGCTTGCAGCCCGCTAGCACCTGCATCCCTGCCTGCTTCACCCTACTACCCTGAATCCTGCAGGCCCCCACCATGGGCTGCTGGCTTCTCCAGACACTCTCCTCATGGTCAGGAACATGTTCCTCCTGAGCAGGTCTGACAACCAGGATGTGGGGAGGGGACATGGTGGAACCATGCAGCCATCCTGGCCCCTGTGCAGCCATGGTGGGGAGGGTTTGGTCGCTGCCACCCTTCACAGCCGTGGTGGGGAGGGTTTGGTCGCTGTCACCCTTCACAGCCGTGGTGGGGAGGGTTTGGTCGCTGCCACCCTGCACAAACAGCCCGTGGGGCTTTGTGCCTCTCTGGGTTTCGCACAAACATGTTTGTCGCCGCCGCCGGCGGAGCCCGGGGGAGCGTAACCGGCGGCTCTGCAACGGCCCCCGGGGCTTCCGGCGCTCGGCAGCGGCCGCCCCTCGCCCCACGGCTGGGCTGGCTGCGGTCGGGCTGCGTGGTGGCACTGGGTGGGACCCTGCACCGTTATCTGCTCAGCAGCTACGGCTCTTCCTGTGGTCGGGGCCACGTGGGCAGGATGGGGTTAAAAGCGGCCCCGCTCCCCGCAGGGGCCCATTGATCCCCGGGCACCACCAGCACCCCACTGCACCGGCACCCCACGAGGACCATCCGCACCCGGCAAGGGTCACCAGCACCCGGCTCACACCATCAGCACCCAGCGTGGGCCAGCAGCACCCAGCGTGGGCCAGTAGCACCCAGCATGGGTCACCAGCACCCAGCGTGGGTCACCATCACCCAGCGTGGGCCAGCAGCACCCAGCGTGGGCCAGCAGCACCCAGCGTGGGCCACCCGCGCCCCAAGCCGGTAACGGAGGGACCCATCCGAGGTGCCCATGTGGCACTTGAGGAGCAGCATGTGGTGTCCTGGCTTGCTGGCAGCCCCAACACCGCTGCAAGGGGTTCAGTGGGTGCTGGGGGCCGATGGTAGGTAAGGGGGTGCCCCCCGTCCCGGGGAGCAGGGCTCAGCAGGCTGGTGTGGGGGGAGGAGGTGCCAGGCTGGCGGGAGGGTGGAGGAGGGAAGTGCCCAAAGCAGAAGTTGCACCGAAGGGACTTTTGGTGGCAGCAGGGACAGGACAGGACAGGACAGGACAGGACAGGACAGGACTGGATGGACACAGAGGCTGGTGGGGCAGGTGAGGGGCTTTGGGCTGGGGTCTGTGTGGCTGTGTGTGTGTCAGGACCTCCCGGTGAGCCCCACCACATGGACTGGAGGGCAATGGGGGCACCCAAAAGGTCTCCATGTGGCTGGCAGATGGGGTGGGGTGGAGTCCCATGGGGAACTTCACGCCATGGAGCTCCTCTGGCTTCAGGGGCAGGGGCATGGGGTCTTCAGTAAAGGATAGGGGGATGAGCTGGGGTCCCCCATGGGGACACCTCAAGGGTGAGAGGAGGAAGTTTGCCATAGGATCTCCGCTGAGGGGGACAAGGTGGTGGAGTCCTCTGTGACCAAAGTGGCATTTGGGTGAGGTCTCCTCCATGAGGACAAGGCAATGCAAGGGGTCTCTGCCATGCAGTGCAGTTAGCTTTGGGCTCCCCACCATGGGGACAAGGCAAAGGAGTCCTCTGTGACCAGGGTGCCGATTCCATGGGGTCCCCTCGTGCAGACCCGGGGGGAGGGTGTCTTTCTGATCCAGATGGGGTTTGAGGGACAGTGATGGAGCTTGGGGTGGGGTCTTACTTCTGGGACTAAGGTGATGTGGTCCTCTGAGACTGGGATGGAGCTGAAAGGCGACGATGGAGTTCAAGGGGGGATCTCCCCTGTGGGCACAGGGCAAGGGGCTCCTCTGGGGATGGGCTGGGCTGTGAGCTGGAGGTTTCCCCGTGGGGGCACAGCAAACACAGCCTCTGTGCCCAGGATGAGGTCTGAGATGGGGGGGGGCGGTGTTTGAGTTGGGATCTCCACCGGCAGGGACGAGGCAATTGTGTTCTCTGTGAGCAGGATTGGGGCTGAGGTAGAGTCCTCCTCTTTGGGAACAAGTCAAAGTTGTCTCTTATGACCAGGATGGAGTGCTAGGTGGAGTCCCCACCTTGGGGGACAAGGGACTCCTGTGACCTCGGTGGGGTCTGAGGTGGGGTCCTGACTTTGGGGACAAGTTGAAGCTGGCCCCTGTGACCAAGATGGGGTATTAGGCGGTTTCTCCACTTGTGGAACAGAGTGGGGATGTCCCTTGTGCCCAGGATAAGGCTCGAGGTGGGAATATGGAGGTATGAGGTAGGACCTTGCCCATGGGGACGAGGGCGGGATGTCCCATGTGCTCGGGAAGGGGGGTTAGGGGAGGTGGGGGAGCACAAGGCAGGAGGTGCCCCGTGAGCACAAACGTGCCCAACGTGGCTCCCCGAGGCGGGAGGCGACGCTGGCAGAGATTCTCTGTCCCTGGGGCAAGGGCAGCCCTGCAGCTTCCATCGCTGGGCAGGCTGGCAGCGAAAGCAGCCCCGGGGCAGGGGGCGCCGGGCCCCGGAGGCGGCCGGGCAGGGTCGCCAGGACTTCGCCGGAGGAGAGCCAGCGCCGGACCCCGACTGAGAGACAGTGCAGTCACCCATAAAGTAGAAAGCACTACTAAACAGCACTGCAGGGTGTAGTGTTTCCTACTTTATGGATGAGTGTACTGTGGGCTACGGAGAAGAGAGCAGCACCACCGTCGCCCCCGTGCCCCTCGCCAGCGGCGGAGGATGGGCTCTGCCCTGCCCGCCGGGGGGCTGCCCACGCCTGGCCGCCCACCCCACGGGCACCACCGCCCTCCCTGGATGCTCTGCTTGTCCCTGCTGCCCCTCTGGCACCTGGGGGCTGGCCATGTGGGGAAGAGGAGCCGCATGGTCCCCCTGTGCCACGTGTGTGGAGGAGGGGCACGCTGGGTCTGGGAGGTCAGGTAGGTAGCAAAGCCTCCGAGTCCCACATTTCTTTTCCTCTCATCTGCATTTTCCACTTGGCAAAACCCTGGGAAGAGATGGGGGGGGGGGAAGGTGGGGACCACGTGCAGTGAGGAGAGGCTCTGGAATGGCTTTGTGCTGCTGAGTGATTCTAGGTGCGGTGGGGCAAGGGGCTGCTGAATAAAACCTCTCTGTGGTATCGATTTGTCGGCTTTTTTATTCTGTTGCCCGGGAAAGGCAACACCAGGGAAGAGACTCTCACGGTGCCCAGGGCCACGGGCAGCAGGGTCGGGCCACGGGCAGCAGGGTCATCCCACAGCAGGAGGCACCATGAGCTTCCCTGCTGCTGGAGACCGCGTTCAGAGCCCCGGGGCAGCCTCGGCGGGGACCATGGGAGGGGGTGGTGGAAACAGCTGAGAAGGAAGCCAGCAAATCTCAGCCCATCGGCACGGGGCTGTCACTTTCAGGCCGCCAGAGCTCACCAGCAAAGCTGCCCTGGCCTGTGGCAGCTCCTCCACGCTCACAAAGCCACAGGGAGCAAAGAGAACCTGCTGTGGTCATCCCTGGATTCCTTCAGCCACACACCCCTGGTCCATCCTTCCTGGTCTAAAACCAGCCTGGCTTTCAAGGATCTGGCCAGCCTGATCTAGTGTGGGGTGTCCCTGCCCATGGCAGGGGGGGTGGAACTAGATGATCCTTGTGGTCCTTTCCAACCCTGACTGATACTATGATACTATGATGTGGGAGGAGGATCCTTGCTCCCCCAACACCCACAGTCAAGCCCCACCTGAACTTTGCTTCCCCCTTCCTCCAGCTTCCTGCCCACGGGAGAGGGCATCTAAAAATAGTAGGGGGTTAAAAACAAATCTATTAAAAATGCAATTTTTGGGGGGGTCCTTTTTTGGGAGCCCAAATGTTAATGGAAAGTTTTCACTTTCTGTAATGCTTCCTGTGCAGCACTTGGGGGTGTTTGTTTGTGGGTGGCTGTACTGGGTTTGGGCTACCACAGGATCATAGAATGGCTTAAGTTGGAAGGGTGCCTAGAGATTGTCTGCTCCAACCTCCCTGCCATGGGCAAGGACACCTCCCACCAGCCCAGGCTGCTCAAGGCCTCATCCAACCTGGCCTTGAACACCTCCAGGGAGGAGGCAGCCAAAACCTCCCTGGGCAACCTGTGCCAGTGTCTCCTCACCCTCAGAGTAAAGAACATAGAGGGGACATCCATGACCACTCTGGGCAACCTGTGCCAGTCTCACCACCCTCAGAGTAAAGAACATAGAGGGGACATCCATGAACACTCTGGGCAACCTGTGCCAGTCTCACCACCCTCAGAGTGAAGAACTTCTTCCTAAGATCTAATCTAAAAGGAATTTCACTTTTCACTTTGACCCCAGGCAGGACAGAATCACTGAATGCATTGGGTTGGAAGAGGCCCTCAAAGGTCATCTGTACAGGTTGGACTTGATGATCTCTGAGGTCTTTTCCAACCTGGTTGATTGATTCTGTGATCTTGTCCAACCCTCCTGCAGTGAGCAGGGACACCTCCAACTAGGTCAGGTTGCTTAGGGCCCCATCAAGTTTGGGACTGAGGTGTTTTGCTTCCCTTTGCTGTTCTGGCTTTTCCATGTTCCTCAGTATGTTAGGGGTTGGAAGGGACCTCCAGAGATCATCCAGTCCAACCCAGGTCAGTCTGCACAGGAATGCAGCCAGGTGGGTTTTGAATGTGTCCAGAGAAGGAGACTCCACAACCCCTCTGGGCAGCCTGCTCCAGGGCTCTGGCACCCTCACAGTAAAGAAGTTTCTCCTCAGGTTGAGGTGGAACCTCCTGTGCTGGAGCTGATATCCATTGCCCCTTGTCATTACTGTGCACCACTGAAAAGAGCTTGGCCCTCTCCACTTGACCCCCACCCCTCAGGTATTGATGGGCATTGATCAGATCCCCTCTCAGCCTTCTCTTCTCTACACTAAACAGCCCCAGGGCTCTCAGTCTCTCTTCACAGGGGAGATGCTCAAGTCCCCTAAGCATCCTCACGGCTCTCTGTTGGATTCACTCCTGCAGGTCCCTCTCTCTCTTGCCCTGGGGAGCCCAAACCTTTGTAGCTTTTTGAGGGGGAAGCAGAAGGCAAATGAAACAAAAAAAAATCCCTGATGACCAGGAGGCAAACCCCCAAAGGCCTAAACCCTTCCACTCCCCAAGCAGGCAGCACAGAGCACCCCAAGCAGCTTTCGTTTTGCTGCAGGCTGGGGGAGGGGGGAAAAGAAAAAAGCAAAGAGTTGGAGTTTTGAAGATGCAAAATGGTTTGAAAGTTCACATCCCCTCCCAACCCCACCTCCCCCTTTTAAAAATGAATATTCATGGTTTAGGGTGGGGGAAAAAAACCCCAGCAAACAAAAATCCAGCCAGTGGTTGTGATCAGGGGCTAATTGTGGCTGCCCATGTCACAGCCTCTCTGCCTTGGCTGCTGGGGCAGGGGTTTGGAAACGTGGTTCTTGGAACAGTGGTTCCTGCTGAGAGCAGCAAAACAGAAACTGAGACTTCTTCTTCTTCTTTCTAAGCAACAGGGAAGCAGCTCGGGTTTGCAGTGCTCTCCCTCCACGTGGTTGTATTTTGGCAGGTTCCCCCTCCCCCCCCCCAGAGCAGTGTGTCCTCCCCTTATTGGGGTGAGCTAATGGTCTCTGCAGGAGCTTGGCTTGTTTAGCCTCAAAGGAGGTCAGAGCTAGCTGGGGGTGGCTTTGTTCTTCTTAGTAGCAAGGGATGAGAGGAAGTGGCCTCAGGTTGCACCAGGGGAGGTGTGGGAGGTTGGACATTAGGAGAAGCTTCTTCGTTGCTGTTCAGTCTGGAGAAGAGAAGGCTCTGAGGTGACCTCATTGTGGCCTTCCAGGATCTGAAGGGGGCTACAGGAAGGCTGGGGAGGGACTGCTCAGGATCTCAGGCAGTGATAGGACTAGGGGGAATGGAATGAAGCTGGAGGTGGGGAGATTCAGGCTGGAGGTGAGGAGGAAGTTCTTCCCCATGAGAGTGGTGAAGCCCTGGAATGGGTTGTGCAGGGAGGTGGTTGAGGCCCCAGCCCTGGAGGTGTTTGCACCCAGGCTGGATGAGGCTCTGGGCAGGCTGATCTAGTGTGGGGTGTCCCTGCCCATGGCAGGGGGGTTGAAACTAGCTGATCCTTGTGGTCCCTTCCAACCCTGCCTGATTCTATGATAGTAGGATTGAAAAGGTTCTCAAAGACTGGCACAGGCTGCCCAGGGAGGTGGTTGAATCCCCATGCCTGGAGGTGTTTCAAAGAGGCAGAGCTGCGGTGCTGAGGGCCAAGGCTTAGCACCAGCCTTGGTGGAGCTAGAGAGTGGTCAGACTGGATGCACTTAAAGAGCTTTTCCAAGCAAAACACTTCTGTGATTCTGTCCTTGCCCCAGTTCAATGCCACAGAGGTGGGCAGGCTGCCTGGGCTCTGGCCCCTGCTGCTTTGCACGCACAGGAATTCCCCAAGCTGAGCAGGGGCTGGGGCTGAGACACCTCAGGTGCTGTGGGGGGTGCAGGGGCCCATCCCAGTGCTGTCACAGTGGCTTTGGGAAGACTGTGGGCACCAACAGCCTCCCAGCTGGGTTCTGCCAGACCCAGTCATGTCCTGGGCTGATCCCCAGCAGTGTGGGCAGCAGGGGCAGGGAGGGGATTCTGCCCCTCTGCTGAGCTCTGCTGATACCCCACCTTGCAGTGCTGGGGCCAGCTGTGGGGTGCTCAGCACAGCACAGACAGGGACCTGTTGGAGTGGGGCCAGAGGAGGCCACAGCAATGCTGGGAGGGCTGGAAGCCCTCTGCTGGGAGGCCAGGCTGGGAGAGTTGGGGTTGTTCAGCCTGGAGAAGGGAAGGTTCCAGGAGACCTTCTGGTGTGGTGGCCTAAGGGGTTGTTCATGGCCCTTTGTTCCCCAGGGTAGCAGCTCCTGGGAGCACCATGCAGCCCTGTGGATCTGCCACCAGTGAGCTGGAGAAGCAGAAAGCTGCTGGGGGGTGCTGTGGTGGCAGCATGTCCCAGCTGAGCTGAGCAGAGCTGGTGAGCAGCGCAGGGCAGTGGAAGTGCAGCACAGAATGTGTCAGAGCAGGGTTTCCAAGGAGGCTGCGCCGCCAGCTGCTCACAACCACCAGATCTTATCAGTGCTGCATTTCCCTTCCCACTGCCTCCTGCTAGCCCTTCCTGCATGTTCAGTCTTGCCAGGGAGCTGGGCAGCACCTGGAGATCCTCCCTGCTGTCTCCTTGGGATGGGGGAAAGCAGCTGTGGGCAGGGTCCGGGGAGGGGGGTGGGGATTCCAGCGGTGGGAGGCGGTGGGACTCATCCTGGAGGGGAAGGGATCGCTTGGGTGGTGTTCTGCAGGTGCACAAGTACCAGCAAATGCAGGAAGGTTGGATCCCTTGCCTGGAATCCCCCCTCTGGTCTGGTGGTGGAATTCACTGCTCCTCTCCAGCTGGGGGCTTCCCCCTGCCTCGCACCTGCGCTCCTTCAAAAGGGATGGCTCCGGGATCTGGGCTTTGGGTGGGAGAACAGGTTCCTGCATGCTGAGAGATGTGAGGCTGCCAGACCCGCTGGTGACCCCCCACAGTGCAGGACTCCATCTATGTGGGTCATCTGCAGCCTTTGGAGTCAGCATGCCTCCGTGGTGGTTTGCCTGGGCTGGCTCTGCTCAGGCAGCACTGACTCGCAGCCAGCTGTGTCTTGTTTCAAGAGCTGACACAGCTGCACGGAGCACATCTGGATGTCCTGATGGGTCTCTGAAAGGGCCACCCATGACCCCCTGCACGGTGTCTTGCCTGGAGCAAAACCAGGGTAGGTTCTCCTGGTGCAGGAACCACGACCACAAAAGGAGCCACACACTGTTTGAGGCCAAATGCTGTCCCCACCACATGGCAGGGGTCACCAGCAGCAAGGGTGGGAGCTGTTGCCACACAGAAAGATGGAGAGAGGCAGGGCCTGCCCCCCAGCTCCTCAGCACTGGGATGAGATATGTGCCACCCCTTGTGGCTTTGGGATCATAGAATCACAGAACTGTCAGGGCTGGAAGGGACCTCAAGGCTCAGCCAGTCCCAACCCCCCTGTCGTGGCCAGGGACACCTCACACCACAGCAGGTTGCTCACAGCCACCTCCAGCCTGGCTGCAAACACCTCCAGGCAGGAGGCTTCCACCACCTCCCTGGGCAACCTGTGCCAGGCTCTCATCACCCTCCTGGGGAACAACTTCTTCCTCACAGCCAATCTCAATCTCCCCACTTCTAGTTTTGCTCCATCCCCCCCAGTCCTATCCCTCCCTGGCACCCTCAAAAGTCCCTCCCCAGCTTTCTTGTATCCCTCTTCAGATACTGGAAGGCCACAATAGTCATCAAACCTTCCTCTGCAGCTGATGAAGCTTTGAACAGAGCTGGGGAGCAAGGACAGAGAGATGTCCCTCAGGGTGGCCCAGTGGCTTTCCTCTGAGCATTGCTGTGCAGCGTGGTGAATGAGGTGATCAGAGCACTGTCTGCCTGTGTGGTGTGTGTGCAGGGATGGCAGCGCCCAGCAGGATGCTGCTGCCTCCAGTCTCCCTGGATCTGCTGTGAGGCCAGGCTGAGAGAGTTGGGGTTGTTCAGCCTGGGGAAGAGAAGGCTCCAGGGATAGCTTCTGGTGGCTTTTCAGTGCTTAAAGGGGACACCCAGAAAGCTGGGGACAGACTTTAGAGCAGGGTCTGTTGTGACAGGACAAGGGGAGATGGTTTGAACTTGAAGAGGGAGATTCAGACTGAGGAGAAGGAGGAAATGTTTGACACTGAGGGTGGGGAGACTCTGGGCCCAGAGAGGTGGTAGGTCGGTGCCCCATCCCTGGAACCATTGCAGGTCAGGTTGTTTGGGGCTCTGAGCAACCTGCTGTAGCTGGCTGTGGGGAGGTTGGACTTGGCCTTTAAAGGTCCCTTCCAACCCAAACTCTTCTGTGAGCCTTTATCAGCTCTCCACCACCACCTCCCTCCAGGATTTCACCACCCTCTGCCTCTTGCCCACCACAGCCTCTCCCCTGGTCCATGCTGCAGGCAGGGCCCAGGCTGTGTTTTGGGCAGGGGCTTGCTTCTGCAGGTCACATTTCAGGGGAGTGTTGAGGTTTTGCTGGTGCAGATGGAAGCTGTTTGAGCACAGCCCCCCCAGAGCAGGGCTGAGTATTCCTGGAGCAGGACCGAGCTGGCCCTTCTCATGGCCAGGGGTCACCAGAGCAGGAGGCTGAGGCATGGGGGGGGACAAATGTGCTGCCATGCCCAGGGCCAGATCCTTTTGCCCTGCTCAGGGCCAGTGCTGTCCTCAAAAGCCCCCATCCTGGCGGGCCGCGGGGCTCTGCGGGACCCCGACCCCGGTGTGGGGAGGGGTGATGCGATGAGGGGAGGTGTGGAGGGGGGGCAGCCATCCTCTCCCCCCACCCCATCCCCTCAGTGCCGCATCACCCCCGCCGCCTCATCAATAGGCAGCAACCCCCATTCCCGCAGCGTTGCCGTGGAAACCGGCGGAGCCGCCGCTATTGGCGGCCGGGGGCGCGGCGCGGCCCCCCCCCCGGGGTGCAACGGACCCGGCTTAATATTGATGAGTCGGCGGCGTCTGCGCCGGGGGCTGCCCGAAGCCACGGTGAGGGGCTGGCAGCTCCCCCGGCCCCTCCGCTACGTCATCCCTGGCAGGGCGGGCGGCGGGCATGGGGCCGGGGGCGGCGGAGGGCTGAGGGCAGCGGGCAGCAGGCTTTGTACGGCGTGGAGAAGCCGGAGGGGCGGGAGGGGGGGTGGCGGATCCAGGCGGGGATGGAGCCTCCCCCGGCGCACGGATGCTGCTGCCGCCGCCTCCGTTCCCACCGGCAGGGAACGGGGCCCGGGCTGCTCCCGCCGCCGCGCCGCTGATGCCTTCAGGTTTTGCGTGCCGGCTCCCGGAGCCGCGGGGAGCTCTCGCTGGCAGCGGCTGAGCCCAGCGCCGTGCCCCAACCATGCAGGAACCGGAGCCGGAGCGGGGGGTGCCCAGTGCGGCCCCAGCGCAGCCGGGAACTGGGCAAAGCGGTGCCCCGGCAGCGGGCGATGCCACCCCCGCGGCCTCCGCCTGTCCGCAGCCGGACACTCCGAAAGGCGTCGGGAGTGAAGGGGACAGAGCGACCTGCCAGCCGACCCCGGGGCCGGAGGGGACCGGAGCGCCCCAGCCCCAGGAAGAGTCCCCGGGGACCCCGCGCTGCCCCCCGGCAGACCAGCAGCGGGTTCGCTCCGCTCCGGAGCTCGTTAGGCCGCTGCGAGCGATGGAAGGGCTCGGACGGGACCGGCAGGACCGACCCCCCCAGGTAAGGCAGCTGTCGGGGCGTTTGCTGACGGCTGCGGGGCGGCGGTGAGCGTTTGGTGAGGGGGGAGAGGCGTCGGGACACCGCGGGCATGTCACCTTGGTGCGAGACGGGCACGGGAAATCAGTGCGCCTGGCTGTGGCTCTGCCACCCGCAGGAAACCTCCCCCGTGGGGCTGGGATCTGCCAGAGCCGCTGCCGCGCACCGCGCTGCGGGAGAAGGAGCCTTCGGTGCCCTTCTGCAGGGATTTCCAGCTGCCCCTGCCCAAGCTGGTGCTGGAGCTGGTGTAGGGTCTCACCAGCGCCAGCACTGGGCAGAGCCCACCCGGTGCAGACCCAACCCCTGCACCAGCAAAGACTGAACCATCTCTGCATCTTCTCCTCGCTCTGGCAGCATCGATGGCTCTGCAGAGACGTGATTCAACACCATCCCCTTCCATAGCATCCCCTCACTGCTCAGGGCAGCCCGGGAGGACCTGGGGTACCTGTGCTGCAGGGGAACCTGGCCCTGCAGACAGCACTGGGGCACCTTGAGGCAGTTCAATGCCCAGCCCCTTGCAGCACTTCTCTAAAACCAGCCCCAAAAGGCTCCCTAGGTCTCACCTCCTTGATCCAGCCCTCTAAAGTTCATCAGCTCATCCTGCTTGGGACAGCTTCCCCTCCTTCCCCATGGGTAAAATCAGCCATTGACCTGGGATCCCCTGGGGTAGCTTTGTGGTGCTTTCAAACTAGGGGAGAAATCAGCTCTTGGCCTGTTCTTCTTGAGCATGGAAATGAAGAGCTGAGCAGAGCTGAGCAAGATTTGGGAGGAGGCTTTTGAGGCAAGCCTGTGCCGTGCTTCTGAGCCTGGCTGGCGAGCAGGCTGGAGCAGCCTGCAGGAGAAACCACACTGAGAGAAACCCACCAAAGGAGAAAATGGTTCCTCAGGAGTCTTTGTGAAGGGCTGCTCCTTGTGATGCTTTGGGAAAAGCCACCTTGAAGCACACAGTCCTTGCTCTGCCTCTGACCACAGCTCCTGGCTGTTCTAGAAGCAGCCCAGCCAAAAAACAGGGCAGCACACTGGGAGGCATTGCTGTTCCCACCTCCTTTCTCCATCCATCCTGAGAGCCAAATCGGTTGTGCCAAACCTGCTGTCTCTCTCTCTCCTTTGGGAGAGCTGGCAGGGGGTGGCCCTGAGTCTTGGTGGGAGAGGCTGGGAGTGGCAGGGGGGCAGGTGGCTGCTTCAAAGGGGGGTTTGTGGGTGCTCCAGCAGCGTCCTGTGAGGTGGGGGCTGTGCACCCAGCTCCAGTGATCCCTTGCAGTGGGTCCCCCATGCACCAGCTCCGCACACGGGTTGTGGTGGAAGGGGTGAGGACTGTGGTGGTGACTGCTGAGCACCTGCTAGCCAGTTTCCCTTCATTCTTGGGTGTTGAGCTTCGAGTGTTTCCCTGTGATCCTGGAGGCTTCTGGCTTGGTGGGTGGTTAACAGCCCCCTTCCCACTCCCATGGGGTTGTGGCAGCACCACGGAGCATCACCACAGCACCAGTGCACCAAGGCAGTGCCATGGTGGTGCTTGAAGGTGCTGGCAGTGCTGTGATGAGCAGAGCAATGGCACTGTGGCACCTGGTGGTACTCTGCTGTACTGTACTGGTGGTACCATGGTGGCACCGTCCCTAACACTGATGTGGATCCCCAGGAAAGCTAGCTTGTCCTTCCCTGGGAAAACAATGTCCATCACTTCCACTCTCCAAGTGGCTCTGGTGATGTGAAAGGCTTCCAGCTCCAACCCAGGAGGGAAGACAGTGCTGCTGTCCCTGGCAGAGCAAGTGCTGGTGCTGCTGGGCTGTGGAAGCCACTTCCCAGGGAGCAAGGTGCTGTGTTACAGCTGGGAGACGAGGGGGCACATAGGCAGGTCCCCTCCAAAAGCATGGCTGGGACAAGCACTGGCCACCGTGCGTCCTGTTGCTGCAGCTGGGCTTCCTTTAGGACATCTGTCCTTGGGATGTCAGTGCTACACTATGCAAAGAGGACAGCTGCCTCCAGGGAGTGATCTCCTAGTGTGGGGAAGAGCCTCCTGAGGGCTCATCACTGACAGAGTTGATTAAAGATGTTGATTTTACGAGGAAGCTCTTGCTGTGTGTCTCAGCCCCCACCACTACTGCTCTGCCATCCCCTCAGGGGTCATCTATGGGCTGATGGTAAGATTATCTGTAGGGCAAGTTGACCTCAGCTTTCTTGCTCAGGTCCCTCCTGAGTGCTGAGAGTGGAAAGCTGTTGCCCTTCTCCCATTTGGGAGCTGGCAAGGACTGTCTGGAGGCAGGGAGGTGGGTTGGAGGGACACATCTGGAGCCTCCCATCCAGCCCCTGCCCCAAGCAGAGCTGTATCCCAGCTGGAAGAAGTTGCTCAGGGTCTGACCAGGCAAGTGTTGAGGTGTTCAAGAGACCTGTGGCCATGGCACTTGGGGACATGGTTTAATGGCCATGGTGGTCTCAGGTTGAAGGTTGGACTCGATGATCTTGGAGGCCTTTTCCTACCCAACCCATTCCATGATGCTGTCTCCACGGGCTGGGATGCCACTACTCCTATAACCCTGTCTGAGGCTACAACACTCTCATGGAGAAGAACATTCTCCATAGGCCTGGTGAGAGTTTCCTTGCTGTGAGTCATGCCCATGTCTTCCCATCCCCTAGCTGTGTGCCTCTGAACCCTGCAATGCACTGCAGGGCTTTCCCAGCTGCTCTGCAGTTGTGTCCCACCATGACACCCCTGAGGAATTCTATCATCTGGGGGAGGGGGTTGCTGTCCCAAGTGGTCCTGTGCCTTTGAAACCACTCTGCTCATGCTTCCCAAAATGTCTGTGTGGGCACAGGAGGTAAGAAATGGACACTGGGGAGGTGGTGGAAGCCTCCTGCCTGGAGGTGTTTGCAGCCAGGCTGGAGGTGGCTGTGAGCAACCTGCTGTAGTGTGAGGTGTCCCTGCCCATGGCAGGGGGGTTGGGACTGGCTGAGCCTTGAGGTCCCTTCCAGCCCTGACAGCTCTGTGATTCGATGATTTTTCCTGCTGAGACTCTCCAGGCTCTGCAGAGGTAGGATCCCAGTCAGAATACTGAGCAGTAAGAAGAGAAGGAGCAAAATGCTGTCTGTGTAGGAAGAAGGGGGTTAAAGTGGCACAGATACAGCCTGGCTGGAAATGGGAAAGTTCCCATGATGCTGTCAGATGGATTTTAGAGCACTTCCCACAAGAGCTCAGCTGTCTGCATTTCTAATGGGATGCTGCTCCAGTGGGATCTGCTTTGGTCCTGGAAACTTGGGATGCTTTGCAAGAGGGCTGCTGAAGTGAAGGCTCTCTCCTGATGCCCTAAATTGGTAGAGGTGAGAGGAGCAAAGTCATTCAGTCTTGGCATGCTCCCTGTGCCCTTCCCTTCCAGGGTTACTCACCCCTCCAGCCTTCCCCACTGCACTCAGTCAGTGCCTGACCATGTCTTGGGCTGGCAGCCTATGAGCCACACAAGCAAGGAGCACAGCCAGGGTGCTCAGGGTTGGCTGGTGTGGCTGCTGCTCAGTCTCAAGAGGTTGCTTTGCACCTGAGTTTCTTTAAAGCCAAGTCTCAGTACCGTGTTCCAGTACACAAAGGGTGGCTACCAGGAGGATGGAGGCTCCCTTTTTACAAGGAGTCCCATGGAAAAGAAAAGGGACAATGGGTGCAGGTTACTGCTGGGCTCCAGAAGAAAAGGTTTCCCCATGAGAAGAGCTGGACATTGGAATCACCTCCCAAGGGAAGCAGTGGATTGCCCTATCTGGGACAGTGTTAGGACCCAGCTTGACAGGGTGCTGGACCAGCTCACTTCAACTACACTACTACCAGGAAAGGCTGGACCAGAGGATCCTTGGGGCCCCTCCCAACCTGGCATTCTCACTTCCCTTGAGGTCAGATGGAGCTGAGAATCACAGAATCAGAGAATTGTTAGGGTTGGAAGGGAACTCAAGGCTCAGCCAGCTCCAAGCCCCCTGCCATGGGCAGGGACACCTCACACTGCAGCAGGTTGCTCACAGCCACCTCCAGCCTGGCTGCAAACACCTCCAGGCAGGAGGCTTCCACCACCTCCCTGGGCAACCTGTGCCAGGCTCTCACCACCCTCCTGGGGAAGAATAAATCAATAAATCCATAAAGCCCAATTGAAAAATGCTTAAACCAAGGAACACTCCAACTAGTAGGGACTCAAATACCCCCAGGAGGAACCTGCTGCTCCCTGTGGGGCTTACCAGCACAAAGCACAGGCACAGGAAGGGTTGTGAGACGCTGGTGAAGATGCTCCAGGCCAGGGGTGCAAGCCAAGCTGTGGTGACAATAAGCTCAGTGCCTGTGGCAGGAATTTGTGGCCTTTCCAGAGCTTCCATTTGCCATTGGCAAAGGTGGAAAACCCATTCCTCTAATGGCTGAGGGCACACAGAGCTCTACCCTTGACTAGAAGGGGTAGGTCAGCAGAATAAGAGATGGCCCTGGGGTGAGAAGTCCTTCCTGGCACAGCGAGGCTCAGTCCTTGCTGTTCCAGACACCACTTCCCGCAAAGCCCACTTAGGAAAGGACCAATCTCCATCTCACTTAACATGGGAGCCAATTAATCTGTCTTGCCTTGGCAATGCTCAGCCTCCTGCAGATGACACAGCGCTGTCCCCTGCAAGCCTGCGGCCCGCCCGAGCAAGCTGCCTGCCGTGGGCAGCCAGCAGCACTCCGGCTGCAGGAGGGAATGGAAGAGAATCACAGAGGCTGGAAATGGCCTCTGAGGTCATCAAGTCCAGCCTATGACCTAACACCACCATGTCAGCTAAACCATGTATCACAGTATCACCAAGGTTGGAAGAGACCTCAAAGATCATCGAGTCCAACCTGTTACCACAGACTTCATAGTATCATAGTATCACAGTATCAGTCAGGGTTGGAAGGGACCACAAGGATCAGCTAGTTCCAACCCCCCTGCCATGGGCAGGGACACCCCACACTACATCAGCCTGCCCAGAGCCTCATCCAGCCTGGGCTTAAACACCTCCAGGGCTGGGGCCTCAACCACCTCCCTGCACAACCCATTCCAGGGCTTCACCACTCTCATGGGGAAGAACTTCCTCCTCCCCTCCAGCCTGAATCTCCCCACCTCCAGCTTCAATCCATTCTCCCTAGTCCTATCACTGCCTGAGATCCTGAGAAGATCATGATTAGACCATGGCTTCAAGTTCCACATCCAATCCCCTCTTGAATACCTCCAGGGATGGGGACTCCACCACCTCCCTGGGCAGCACATCCCAAGGGCCAACGACTCTCTCTGAGAAGAACTTTCTTCTCACCTCCAGCCTAAACTTCCCCTGGCACAGCTTGACACTGTGTCCTCTTTTTCTGGTGCAGGTTGCTAGAGAGAAGAGACCAACCCCTTCCTGGTCACAACCACCTCTCAGGGAGTTGTAGAGAGCAATGAGGTCTCCCCTGAGCCTCCTCTTCTCCAGGCTAAGCAACCCCAGCTCCCTCAGCCTCTCCTCACAGGGCTGTGCTCAAGGCCTCTCCCCAGCTTTCTTGCCCTTCTCTGGACACATTCAAGTGTCTCAACGTCCTTCCTAAACTGAGGGGCCCAGAACATGTCCCTGTCCATGGCAGGGGGGTTGGAACTGGATGATCCTTGAGGTCCCTTCCAATCCTGACAGTTCTGTGATTCTCTGAGTGCCACATCCAATCTTCTCTTACAGACCTCCAGTGACAGTGACTCCACCACCTCCCTGGGCAGTCCATCCCAGTGCCTAAGCAGCCTTTCTGTGAGGCAGTGCTTCCTAACACCCAGCCTAAACTTCCCCTGGCACAGCTTCGTGCCATGCCCTCTTGTCCTGTCACAAGAAGAGGAGAAGAGGAGGCTCAGGGGAGACCTTCTTGCTCTCTACACCTGCCTGAAGGGAGGTTGTAGCCAGGTGGGGATTGGTCTCTTCTCCCAGGCAAGCAGCACCAGAACAAGAGGCCACAGTCTCAAGCTGTGCCAGGGGAGGTTTAGGCTGGAGGTGAGGAGAAAGTTCTTCCCAGAAAGTGAGATTGGCCATTGGGATGTGCTGCCCAGGGAGGTGGTGGAGTTCCTATCCCAGGAGGTGTTCAAGAGGGGATTGGATGTGGCCCTTGGAGCCATGGTTTAGTTGTCAGGAGGTGTTGGGTATTAGGTAATAAGTTGGACTTGATGACCTCTGAGGTCTTTTCCAGCCTTGCTGATTCTATGATTCTATGAGAAGTTGCCTGGGAGGAGAGCCTGATCCCCACCTGGCTACAACTTCCTTTTAGGTAGTTGTAGAGAGTGCCAAGGTCCCCTCTAAGTCTCCTCTTCTCCAGGCTGAGCAGCCCAGACTCCCTCAGCCCAGCAAAGCTCAGCCTGTGGCAAGGGGAAGGTCATTTCATTGAACTGTCTTTCCTAATCTCTTCACAAAGAGATGGCCAAATGGCTTGGCCAGAGCCCTTGTGTGGGACATGGAGGATGAGGGAAGCCAGCCACTGCCATCTCACTGTGTTCTTGGCTCCTTTGGACTGCTGGTGACAGAGTGGTTTGGGGGGACAGGGCTGTCACACCACCTGGGTGCTGGCCATCACTGCAGCAAGATCTCAGCACTCAGCAGCTTTCTCCTTCCACTCTCTGTAGATCTTTGGTGAGGGGATTCACCAATGTCTGTGCTTCCTTGTTTGGGTGTCCCGTGGCGGTAGTCTTCCTTCCTGCTGGAATAACAGGATGAGAAATGGCAAGGCAGTGCTGGCTGCCCTCCTCCTGCTGGGAGCTCAGGCTTGCTGCATCCCAACCATCTGCTCAGCACTTCTGGGAAAATACCCTTTTGGGGCAGCATTTTACAGGTCTTGTGCTGCTCTTGGGGTTCACATTTCCACATTGTCCACTGAGCAGCACCTGTGCTGAGGTGTACCTCTCTTACTGGTGCAAGGGGATGATGTTATCCCTCCATGTCTTAGTGAGTGGTGCAAGGGGATGATGTTTCCCCTTCATCTCCCAGTGAGTGGTGCAAGGGGCTGATGTTTCCTCTCCATCTCCCAGTGAGTGGTGCAAGGGGATGATGTTTCCCCTCCATCTCCCAGTGAGTGGTGCAATGGGATGAAGTTTCCCCTCCATCTCTTAGCTACTTAAAGACATTGGAGACTTGGGGCTTCTCATTCCAGGACAAAATCCTACCACTGCCCCAGCTGTGTTCTTGCTTTCCTACAAGGTGCAAGGAACACCCTTCCCAAGTTGCTGGAGCCTGGATGACTAGAAAAGGTCTTAAAGCAGAAAAGGTGCTCCTGGCCTCCTGGGGAAACTGCAAATAGTCTGGAAACCAGCAACAGGCTGGGGAGAATGTGGGCAGAACCTGAGCTGCCATAGAACAATCTGCCATAGAGCCATAGAACATTTGGGGTTGGAAGGGACCTGTACAGGTCACCTGGTCCAACCCCCCCTGCAGTCAGCAGGGCAATGAGGCTGGGGAGAGGCCTCAAGCCCATGAGGAGAGGCTGAGGGAGCTGGGGTTGCTTAGCCTGGAGAAGAGGACGCTCAGGGGAGACTTTCTTGCTCTCTACCTGAAGGGAGATTGCAGCCAGGTGGGGCTTGGTCTCTTCTCCCAGGCAAGCAGCACCAGAACAAGAGGACACAGTCTCAAGCTGTGCCAGGGGATGTTTAGGCTGGAGGTGAGGAGAAAGTTCTTCCCAGAGAGAGAGATTGGCCCTTGGGATGTGCTGCCCAGGGAGGTGGTGGAGTCACCATCCCTGGGGGTGTTCAAGAGGGGATTGGATGTGGCACTTGGAGCCATGGTTTAGTAGTCAGGAGGTGTTGGGTGACAGGTTGGACTTGATGATCTCTGAGGTCCATTCCAACCTTATTGATTCTATGATTCTATGATCTTCACCCAGAGCAGGCTGCTCAGAGCCCCATCCAACCTGACCTGGAATGTTTTCAGAGCTGGGCCATCTATCACATCTTTGGGCAACCTGGGCCAGTGTCTCAGCACCGTCAGAGGCTGGGGATGGTGTTGCCAGGCAGCCACTCTCTCTCCACTCACTTCCACCCCAGTGTGGGACAGGACTTTACCTTCCCAGGTGGAGGAGCACATCTGTCTCTTCCAAGCTGAACATGGTAGGCAATGCAATCTCTCCACTCCATAAAGCCAAACTGGTGAGACCACAAACACTACTGCTGAGGCTCCAACACGGGGAGGAGACCTGCCCTTCACTTCCCCTGCTCTGACCCTGCCAGAGGGCAGTCGCACTTCTGTATGGGTAGGGATTTACGGGTAGGTGTTTAAGACCAGGCTGGAGGTGTTTAAGCCCAGGCTGGATGAGGCTCTGGCCAGCCTGATGTAGTGTCGGGTGTCCCTGCCCATGGCAGGGGGTTGGAACTAGCTGATCCTTGTGGTCCCTTCCAACCCTGAATGATGCTATACTATGATTTGCTGCACTGCAGCTCAGTGCCTTTACCTCAGGGTAAATCCCTGAGCCAGCCCAGGGCCACTGTCTGTGGCCAGGAGCTTTGTTCCCAAGTGCATTCATCAGTAGCAAAGTCCCACACCTTCCTAGGGAGTGTTTCTTTGGATTAGAGTTTCTGTTATGAGAAAGATGTGATAGCAGAGATCAAGACTCCCTGCTCCAGTCCTCAGCATGCCAGACCTGGAAAGAGCTCAGCTTTATCATTTCCCCCCAGAGTTTTGTGGTGTTTGGTTTTTGTTGTCATGCATACAAACCAAAATTATCTGACATGTGGCAGCCTGAAAGAGCCTCCAGATGTTCCATGAGGACCTCAGGGCTGCCTGTGCCTGAGCCTGCACTGGTGGCAGCTGCAGGCTGACCTCTGCTCAGACCCAAACCACACAGAGCCCCAACAATTTCTCTAGCAAGCTTGCAGTGGCCTCCTCTTAGCTCAAACAGCTGGCACCAGGCATGAGCACTGAGGAAGCAGAGGCTGTGAAGCCTCTCTGTGTTTGCACTGAAGATGCTAACACCTTTCCTTCCCACTCCTGTGTTTTGCTCTTTTCCCTTGTCAATACCACTGCTTGTGGAGCCTACTCTGCTGACTCAATGACTTGCTCAGAGGCACCCAGGAAGATCTGCAGTGGTGGTGGTGGGGAAGTATAGAATCATAGAATCAATAAGGTTGGAAAAGACCTCAGAGATCATCAAGTCCAACCTCTCACCCAACACCTCCTGACAACTAAACCATGGCTCCAAGTGCCTCATCCAATCCCCTCTTGAACACCTCCAGGGATGGGGACTCCACCACCTCCCTGGGCAGCACATTCCAATGGCCAATCTCTGTCTGGGAAGAACTTTCTCCTCACCTCCAGCCTAAACCTCCCCTCATCCAGCTGGCATTTTGGTCTCACTTGCTCTCCTCCAGCATCCAGCTGGCATTTTGGTCTCACTTGCTCTCCTCCAGCATCCAGGTGGTATTTTGGTCTCACTTCCTCTCCTCCAGCATCCAGCTGGCATTTTGGTCTCACTTGCTCTCCTCCAGCATCCATCTGGCATTTTGGTCTCACTTGCTCTCCTCCAGCATCCAGGTGGTACTTTGGTCTCACTTGCTCTCCTCCAGCATCCAGGTGGTACTTTGGTCTCACTTCCTCTCCTCCAGCATCCAGCTGGCATTTTGGTCTCACTTGCTCTCCTCCAGCATCCATCTGGCATTTTGGTCTCACTTGCTCTCCTCCAGCATCCAGGTGGTACTTTGGTCTCACTTGCTCTCCTCCAGCATCCAGCTGGCATTTTGGTCTCACTTGCTCTCACCTGCTTGCAAAACCTCTTGGGTTTTGGACTAGCTGGCAGAGGTGAGCAATCATGCTACGCTGGCTGTAGCCCTGGGCCAGTACATGGAGGGTGGCTACCAAGAGGATGGAGACTCCCTTTTTACAAGGAGTCCTGAGGAATTACTCTTGGGGAGAGTCCCATTGGAATCCAGAAGGAAGTTTTTCCCCATGAGAACAGCTGGGCATTGGAATCATCTCCCAAGGGAAGCTGTGGATTCCCTCACATTGGACAGTTTTAAGAGTCCTCTTGCTAGAGTGCTGGGCCAGCTCATTTAATCTCTAGTATTACCTAGAAAAATTGGACCAGATGATCCATGGGGTCCCCTCCAGCCTGGAGTTCTGTGATTCAGTGATTTTGGAGAGCCTCTGCCTTGAGAGTTTAATTTCCACTCACGTCCCTCCTTGCCTCAGTTTTGCAGGAACATCAATTTCCCTCTGGTTGGGAAGGTTGGAGAAGCTGAGCTCATCGAGAGCAGCTAAGCCAGGGCAGTCAGAGCTGCCTTTTCTCCTCCTGGCCTGGCTGAGTTTGCACTGCTGGGATCAGTGCTGGTGCTCTCCTAAGAAGCTTTTAAAAGCCAGAGAGGATCTGAATTGGTGAGAGTCCAATTTGAGCTGCGTGTCTCATCTCAAACACACCGTGAGGAGCACAGGAAGGGCTGGCAGCGAGCAGAGGGCCTGCAGGAGAGGAGGCCTGGGGCAAATACAGAGTGGATGCTCTCCTGAATATCCTCTTAGTCTCTCACAATGGGTAGCTCCAGCAGTCCCCGTGCTGCAGGCAGTGCCTTTGACGCTAATGGCCTGGGATGGATTTTTCCTGCCGTGAATGTTTTTTACATGGAGTGACACACACACACACACACACATCAGATAAATGAGGATATCACATAAATAAGGGCAAGCAGCAGGCTGGAAGAGGGATGGGCAGCAGGAGAAAAGCTGACTCATGGAAACAGGAGTTGGGCCCCACGGAGGGTGAGGAGCTGGCGGGGAAGTGCCAGGGAGTCAGGGGAAGAGCAGAGACGACGGGGTCTGAAACAGGGAACCTGCTGCTGCAGAATGAGGGGAGCAGAGCGAGTGCTGTGGGACAGGGACTGCCTGGAGAAGCAGTGGCAGGGTGAGCAGGGCTGCTGCCTGCCAGGCATGTCTCTTACATCTCCCAGAGCCTGAACAAAAACCTCCCTCTCACCTCCGCCGGGATGGTGCTCGCCGAGGCGTGAGGGATGCTGCTGGTGGTGGAGGGTGGAGGCTGCTCTGGCTCGCTGACCCAACAGGAGGTGATGCTATTTCTGGCTTGCTTTTGACATGCAAGGCAGGGCACTGCAGAAGAGCAGCTGATGGAAAATAACTTTGTTCTGGGGGGGAACATGGGCTCCCTTGGAACTGAATGGAAGAAGGGGGGGGAAATAGATTGGCAATGACAGGTTTCATTTCCAGGAGGGGAGGATTGAGAAGTTAAGGAAACTAATTACTGAAGTCAGCTGGAATGAAGAGCTAAAGGGCTTTGACATGGTGGAAGCTTGGTGACAGTGATCTCAAATGAAGCAGAAGTGGTGGCTTTAATATATATCCAAGACAGCAGGAGAGCTGCTGCAGTGTCACCTAGGAAATTAGGTCTGCAGAGTGCCTGCCGGGGCAGGGTTGGTTTGCAGAGATGGCTTCTGTGGAGCAAACCCAGCAGCTGGACCCAGTAGCTGCTGCAAACAGGCAAGGCACCGTGGGGATGTGGTGAAACAGTGTGTTTGGTAGAGCTTGAAATGGAGAGTGTCTTATAAAGCTTGAAACGGAGTGTGCTTTATACAAGAAAGCTGGGGAGGGACTTTTGAGGGTGTCAGGGAGTGATAGGACTGGGGGGGATGGAGCAAAGCTAGAAGTGGGGAGATTCAGATTGCATGTTAGGAGGAAATTCTTCCCCATGAGGGTGGTGAGAGACTGGCACAGGTTGAGGGCCCAGAGCTCCACACCCAATGTCTACCCCTGAGCATCCTGTGGAGTCATGCCCTGGGCTGCCAGGACACCTCTCCCACAGACCTACTGAGCCTGTCCAAGCTACATCTCCTGCCCACTTCCCTCCAACCAAGCAAGCCTGGAGGACAACTATCAGGCAGCTCAAAGTGCTTTGGAGCTTCAGCAGTGATGTTGTGAACACCATGGGGAGCTCCCTTCTGTGCCCAAGGCCATGAGCTTACCCAGCAGGAGGCTCTCCTCCCCTGGCCAGGGGCTGAAGCCCTCCCAGCTCTTCCCACAAGAGGCTTCCTGTATCTGGAGGGATCTGCCCAGAGCCCACCCCCTGCTCTGCACCAAGCAAATAACTCTTTGACTTCAGCACCATGCCTGCAAGCCCCAGGAGAGCCAGGGTTGGATGTCTTCCCCTGCAGTGCTTCATCCTTTGTGGCCTTCCAGCATCTGCAGGGGGCTCCAAGAAAGCTGGGGAGGGACTTTTGTGGGTGTCAGGGAGGGATAGGACTGGGGGGGATGGAGCAAAACAAGAAATGGGGAGATTGAGATTGGCTGTGAGGAAGAAGTTGTTCCCCAGGAGGGTGGTGAGAGCCTGGCACAGGTTGCCCAGGGAGGTGGTGGAAGCCTCCTGCCTGGAGGTGTTTGCAGCCAGGCTGGAGGTGGCTGTGAGCAACCTGCTGCAGTGTGAGGTGTCCCTGCCCATGGCAGGGGGGTTGGGACTGGCTGAGCCTTGAGCTCCCTTCCAGCCCTGACAATTCTGTGATCTTGAAGCTGAATGTTTGATAAATCTTAACACCGAGAGTGGTTTAGGCATCCTGAAATGGAGTGTTTTGTAAAGCTTCAAATTGAGTGTGTTTGGTAAACCTTGAAACTGAGTGTGTTTGATACATCTTGAAACTGACTGTGTTGGAGAAACCTTGAGGCTGAGTGTGTTGGAGAAACCTTGAAGCTGAGTGTGTTGGAGAAACCTTGAAGTTGAGTGTGTTGGAGAAACCTTGAGGCTGAGTGTGTTGGACAAACCTTGAAGCTGAGTGTGTTGGAGAAACCTTGAAGCTGAGTGTGTTGGAGAAACCTTGAGGCTGAGTGTATTGGAGAAACCTTGAGGCTGAGTGTGTTGGACAAACCTTGAAGCTGAGTGTGCTGGAGAAACCTTGAAGCTGAGTGTGTTGGAGAAACCTTGAGGCTGAGTGTGTTGGAGAAACCTTGAGGCTGACTGTGTTGGAGAAACCTTGAAGCTGAGTGTGTTGGCTAAATCTTGAGTGTGTTTTAAAACCAGACCACCTGTTTCCAAAGGCCACCTGAGCCCTCCCACCCGTGAGGCCACCTGGCCAATTCCACCTCCTCCCCATCTGGCTCTGCACAGGCATCTGAAAACAAGGCTGGCCTGAGGATGCTGGCACCTTCCCCAGGGCTGGCGTGGGGGAAGCCCTCTGAGCCGGGCCGTGCCGGGCCGTGCCGTGAGGCCCCGGCAGCCGGAGCCGCATTGCGGAGCAGCCGCCGCAGGCAGCTCCTGACGTCCTCGCTGCCGTTTGATTTACTGTCCCCCCCCCCCCCCCCGAACGGCTTCCTGCAAGTTTTCCACAGGACTTTAAAGACTCTGCAGGATCCTGGGTGTTCCACAGGGATTTTGACTGCGTGACCCATTTAGCAGCCTGGCTGGCCACCCCTCCCTGCAAAAGCTGCTGCGGCTCTCTGCTGCCTTTTGAAGCTTTCAGGTGAGGAAGCAGCAGCTCTCTTGCAGCTGCCCTGCTGAGGCTGCTCTTTGTTTGCTCCTTCTCAAAGCAGCCTGGAGAAGCTGTGTTTTGGGCTCTACCTGCCAAAAGAGACAGCAGATGATGATGATGATATCCCTGTTCTGGGAGGCTTCAAAGCTTCGTGCCTGCAGCACAAGGGAGCCCTGCTGTGCGGCGCTCTCCTCCCTCAGCATCCCAACTGCTCTTCTTCTGCCTCACTCTGGCTGTAGAAAATTCAACCCCCGCCCAGCCAAAGAAGAGGTCACTTGGGTTAGGTTTTCAGTGGCCAAGGATGCTCTTGATCCAGGGGATGTGACTGGATGTTCCTTACTCTGAGGGTGGTGAGACAGAGGAACAGGCTGCCCAGGGAAGTTGTGGACACCAGGTTTAAGGTGAGGTTGGATGAGGCTTTGAGCAACCTGGGCTACAGGGACAGGTCCCTGCCCACAGCAGGGATGTTGGAACTGGATGATCCTTAAGGTCCCTCCCAAGTGAAGCCATACTATGGTCCTGTGGTTCCATGCTTCATGGCATGCCTGGGGACCCTCCCTGCCATCTTCATGGCATCAACTCTGCCTCAGCTCCTGCTGCCCCCAGCTCCTGCTGCCCCCAGCTCCCTGCAGACCTCTCTGATCAAGAGATGCCTTTGGATTCCAGCTCCCGCTGGCACTTCTGCATCTGTATCAAGAGGATTCTCTTCAGGGAGAGTGTTTGTGCCTCTCATCCTCAATGATTTCCTCCAGCTCCCTTCCCCAGGCCCCGGCGGCGGCGGCCCGTGGCGGCTGCAGCGCGCAGCGCGAGCACCTTAAGGAGCAGCCGAGTGGTTCATAAATGAAGAGCTCTTTCATTATAGGAAATGAATGTTTAATGAGCATGGGATGACGTCTAGACAGCTCCAGCCCTTACATGGTCTTGGAGGAGGAGGAGGAGGGTTCAGCTGCCTGCTGGAGCCAGCACTGGCTCAGCGCCGAGGGGAAGGTTTGGCAAAGCTCTCCTTGGGCAGTGAGGTCCCCTCGTGGGACAGACAGACGTCCTGGCACAGCAAGGATCTGCTGCCTCCACATCTTCTCCCTGCAGATGCCCCTTGTGCCTCTCTGGGCAGAGCCCCAAGGAGCTGTGGCCGCAGCAGGACGTGCTGGCTGTGGGGAGGCTTGGCTGGGCGCCTGGCCCCAGCCTGGAGCACACAGCCACACTCTCCTGCTCCCTGGCGCTTTGCCTGGGGGTCCTGCAACACTCAGGGAGCTGGGAGGGTCTCTGCATGGGCCAGAACATCCCAGCCCTCATCATATCATGGGCTTGAAACCTGGGCTGAGCTGGGGCAGGATGGAGGTGAGTGCTCGTGAGGCTTTGCACCCTGCCCTGAAGAAGAGGTTGTTTGATGGCTCCAGAAAAGGGGTTTCAAGTGCAGAAGGTTGAACGTAGGCCCCCAAAAGATCCCTCTGCCACGCTGGAACTGCCACTTTGGAAGTGCCCTTGCAGAAGGCCAGTGATGATGATAGCAGAAGCCCTGCCTGCTTGATGGGGGTGGGGGCAGGAGCACACCAGCTCCTCTGCCACAGCTCCCCAGCTCCTACCCCCAGTGCAGAGGCTGCTGGCTGAGTTTGCTCAGCCAGGCTCAGTGCAGGCAACTGCTGACAAGAAGCTTGAGGCCTCTTGGCAGTGGCAAGGAGATGGAACTAATGCTTGTTGACTTCATTCCAGGGGCTGCCTGCTGGGCTCTGGGGATGGCAGTGGTGAAGCAGCCCAAGGCGATGCCATGCACGGCATGGGAGGTGCTGGCAGAATTCCTCCCTGCACCCACCCTGCTCTGTGTCCCCAGCAACACCTGCAGCAGCCTCTGCATGGCTGCCCAGCCTGAGGAAGTGTTTTAATGTGTGTGATGGGGGAGAAATTCTCTGGGACATCTCACTGTCCCTGTAAAGCTGCCTGAAATCGTGCCAGGGGAGGTTCAGGTTGGAGATGAGGAACAATTCCTTTGCTGCAAGAGTGGTCAGGGGTTGGCACAGGCTGCCCAGGGAGGTGGTGGACTCTCCATCCCTGGAGGTGTTCAAGAAACCTGTGGCCATGGCATCTGGGGACAGGGTTTAATGGCCATGGTGCTGTTAGGTTGATGGTTGGACTCAATGGCCTTAGAGGTCTTTTCCAACCCAGAGAGTTGTCTGATTCTGTGATTCTGTGGGTGCAGGATCTGCTACTGGGTCTTGGGGTCTGAAGCACTGCACTGAGCAGGGTGAATGCCTCCCAGGGCAGCCTCTTGGCTTCCCCAGGCTGCTGACATTTTGGGAGGTCTTTGGTTCCTTGGGAGCAGCCCTGAGCTGTTAGAGGGGAGGAGAGGGCAGCCAGGTTCCTGGGGTGCTGTGGTGGATGTTGAGGTTCAACAAGACCAAGGGCAAGGTCCTGCATCTGGGTTGGGGCCATCCCAGGCACTGAGACAGGCTGGGCAGGGACTGGCTTGAGAGCAGCCCTGAAGAAAAGGCCTTGGGGGTGCTAGGGGAGGAGAAGCTCAAGAGGAGCCAGCAGGGAGCACTTGCAGCCCAGAGAGCCAAGCAGAGCCTGGGCTGCAGCAAGAGAAGTGTGGCCAGCAGGGCCAGGGAGGGGATTCTGCCCCTCTGCTCCACTCTGCTGAGACCACAGCTGGAGCTCTGGGGCCAGTTCTGGAGCCTCTGTGCTAGGAAGGATCTGGAGGTGCTGGAAGGCGTCCAGAGAAGGGCCAGGAGGAGGAGCAGAGGGCTGGAGCTGCTCTGCTGTGAGGACAGACTGAGGGAGTTGGGGTTGTGCAGGCTGGAGAGGAGAAGGCTCTGAGGAGACCTCATTGTGGCCTTCCAGGATCTGAAGGGGGCTCCAAGAAAGCTGGGGAGGGACTTTTGAGGGTGTCAGGGAGGGATAGGACTGGGGGGGATGGAGCAAAACTAGAAGTGGGGAGATTGAGATTGGCTGTGAGGAAGAAGTTGTTCCCCATTAGGGTGGTGAGAGCCTGGCACAGGTTGCCCAGGGAGGTGGTGGAAGCCTCCTGCCTGGAGGTGTTTGCAGCCAGGCTGGAGGTGGCTGTGAGCAACCTGCTGTGGTGTGAGGTGTCCCTGGCCATGGCAGGGGGTTGGAGCTGGCTGAGCCTTGAGCTCCCTTCCAACCCTAGCAGTTCCATGGCTCTGTGTCCCTGGGGGCTGTGCCTCTGTGTTTAGGAAGAGAAGGGAAAAAAAATAAAGGGGAAAATCTATTTTTGCTTTCCCTTGAGCTGAAATGCAGAGAGGCTGTGGGGCAGCTGCCCAGCTTGCTGTGGGACAGGAAGGGAGGTTGGTTTAGCAGCTTTGGGACCCAAGGTCATTTCCAATCAGCAGGTGCTGGTGTTTAATGAAGAGCTGCCAAGCTGGCCTGCCAAGCAGCTGAGGGAGGGAGGGTAGGCCATGGAGATAAGCTGGCCCTGCTTTGGCTAAAACTGGGGCAGCAAGGCTTGAGCAACAGGAACAGCCCACTCCCAAACAGATTGTGAAGGCCAGAGTGGCCAAGCAAAGACCTTTGCCTAATTAATGCCATTTTAACATTCAGGTTAACAGCCCTTGGTATGCTGGTGAGCCAAAGTGCATGCTAATTGCCTGTGGCTAGGCTCCTCTCCACCCAAAGGGTGCTAAACATCACCTAGGAGGCAGAGAGAGCTAAGGCTAAGGTATAAAACCCCCAAGAGGAACATCTCTTGGTGTGCAGGGGCCCTGCACCAGCACTGGCACCAGAACCAGCAGCAGACTAAGATGAAGTTCAACAAGGGCAAGTGTAGAGTCTTGCACCTAGGAAAGAACAACCTCATGGACCAGTAGAGGGTGGGGATTGACCTGCTGGAGAGCAGTGAAAGGGCCTGGGGGTCCTGGTGGAGGGGAGGTTGACCATGAGCCAGCAATGTGCTCTGGTGGCCAAGAAGGCCAAGGGCATCCTGGGGTGGATTAGAAGGGCTCTGGTCAGTAGGTCAGGAGAGGTTCTCTCCCTCTCTGCTCTGCCCTGGTGAGGCCACATCTGGAATCTTGTGTCCAGTTCTGGGCCCCTCAGGTCAAGAAGGACCTCAGGGAACTGCTTGAGAGAGTCCAGCCCAGAGCCATGAAAATGATGAAGGCAGTGGAAGATCTTCCTCCTGAGGAGAGCCTGAGGGAGCTGAGGGCTCTGTGGCTTGGAGAGGAGCAGCCTGAGGGTGACCTCATTGCTGTTGCTAAAGCTGTGCAGGGTGAGTGCCCAGAGGCTGGAGCCAGGCTCTGCTGGGGGATGCCCAATGCCAGCACCAGGGGCAGTGGTGGAAGCTGAGGCAGAGGAAGTGCCATGGAAACAGGAGGAAGAATGATTTCCCTGTGAGGGTGACAGAGCCCTGGAGCAGGCTGCCCAGGGGGGTTGTGGAGTCTCCCTCTCTGGAGATATTCCAACCCCACCTGGATGTGTTCCTGTGTGAGCTGCTCTGGGTGACCCTGCTCTGGCAGGGGGGTTGTTGGGCACTAGGAGGGAGTACTGCAGGCTCCTGGGAGAACATCGAGGTGCACAGCTTGCTGCTGCTGTCTGGCAGCTGTGAAGACAGAGCTGGGCTACGAGCTAAGACTGTCTGGGAGGCTGCTTCAGCAGCCAGCCTGCAGGAGCTGCTGTGAGCAGGAAGCAGCAACCACAGAGCTCTATATGCAGCTCCTGGCAGAGCTGCTGCTGCTCGGGATGTGACAGAATGAAGGTGCTGATTTGCAAAGACAGCCAGCATGGGGACTGCTGCAGCTGAGGCTCACGATGGGAGGGCACAGCCTGGGGCTTGGCTGCTGGGCAGCTCCAGGGGAGACGGCCCAGGAAGATGGGCAATGAGCTCTCAGCACCTCTGAAGGTGGTGTGGTGCTGGAGGCTACAGGGTCGCTGAGCTGTGGGGAGCGGCACATGTGGCTGAGGTGTCAGGGCTTGTGCTCTGCAAACCTGGCTCTTGAGCTGGTTTAGATGGTGCCAAGGCAAAATGCAAGTGTCTGGGGACAACTGGGCGTCCTTAAAGCTGTGGTAGCTGTCACCAACAGGTGATGCAGCCTGGCCCCAAAGGCCACTTGTCCCCCGGAGGACATGCAGCCCCTCACCACCTCCTGAAATCAGCCTCCACTTCCCCCCCTGCCCCTTCGCTGCCCTCACCCCGATGCTGCCAGGCTCCCTGCACAGCCAGGCTGGGCTGGCTGCGGGGCCAGGGCAGGCCTGTGGCTGTGTGCCTCTGCCCCTCGCCCTGGGCAGGAGAAGCCCTCCCTTGCCTCTCCCACCTTCTTTTGCAGAGCGGGGCCGACTACGGCTTCCTGCTGAGCCAGAACACGAAGCTGCTGAGCGCCCTGGAGAGCCTGCAGCACCGCTGCTCCAGCCTGGCCGAGGAGAACAGCTTGCTGGTGAGCAGAGATCAGGTCCTGGGCTGCACCCTGGCTGGGGGCTGGGCTGCCACGGGATGCTCCACGGGGAAGGAGTCCCGGCCAAGGCGAGCTGTTGCTGGCTGCCAGCTTCACGAGATGCTGGCACACGGGATCGGCTGGGCAGGGCTGGGGGAAAGGGATCTGGGTGTTTTGGGTCCCGTGGGTGCTTTCACACTACACCCATCGCTGGCTTGAGCAGGATGCCTTCCTCATGGTGCAGAGCCAGGACCCTGCGCTGTCCTCTCTGCCGTCTTTGTCTGCGGGAAGCCACGAGAGGCTTTGACAGGCACCCAGGCAGCAGAGAGCTGAGGGCCGGGGAGGGGAAGTCGCTCTTGTTTCCTCTTTAATTGGAGAAGCAGAAACATTGATTCACTTGCCCTGGGCTCTGGGTGACAGTGCAGCACTGCCCTCTGCTCTCACGGCAGCTCAGCACCCAGCTGCTCTCCGGCTGCACACCCAACACCCAGCGCCAGCCAGGCTGATACAGCCTGGGCCACCCACTCTGCCTCACTCCTTCACCCCTGGCTCCCCAGGCCCACGGTGTGCAGCCAGGGCTCTTGGGAAATTCGAAGAGATAAAGTTCCCCTCCAGCCACCTCCCAGGAGAAGCAGCAGCCCCTCAGGCAGCCCCACAGCGTGGGGATGGGGCCACCTCCAGCCACCCCCTGGCAATGTGGTGCCTCAGCACTTCAGCTTTGTATCACCAGCTTCAAAGTGCAGATTTGAGATCATTTTCTTGCACAGAACACCATCAGTCCAGCATGACCTGCAGGCTGTGGGGTTAGCCCTTATCTGTCATCTGGCTGCTCCAAAGCACCGTCAGGCAAAGCTCTCTTCGACTCTTACCCTCAAGGCTCAGCCTGGGTCTCGTGGCTGAAGAGGAAGGCTGAGAGCAGCGAGCACCCATGGGGGGATCTCACAGGGGTAGAGAGGAGGGCAGTGGGAAGGATCAGCCAGCCTGACAGTTGTGCTGATGTGAAAAGACAGCACAGCACATCTGGGTGCAACCCCGAGAGAAGGAGCCGTCGGCAGGCGCCGGCTTATGGGAAGGGACAGATAACAAATCAAAGGGGATTAGGAGCCACCAGAATCAATGGGAAGAAAAAGGAGATTTGCTTTGCAAATATCACAAAGCCCTTTGCTGCTTTCTCCCCATTCCCCTCAGCTCCTGCTTGGGTGTCAGGAGAGGAAGGACAAGAGCTAAGCGTGCGGCACAAATCCTCGGCACTGCCTCGAGCTCTGCAGCCCCGGGGAACAAACTGGGAAGGTTTGGGGAAAGAATGCCCAAAGGAGGAGAGGCTAGGAAAGGCTGCTGCTGGGTGTGTGCCAAGCCCCAGCCTGCAATGAGTGTGTTCTGGATGGAGAGGCACCGCGAGGAGTAGCACGGGGTGGGGCAAGGGGCATCTCCTGGGGAGTGAAAGGTCACATGAAGAGAAACCCAGGAACACACAGGATTCATTGAATCATAGAATCACCAAGGTTGGAAGGGACCTCAAAGATCATCAAGTCCAACCTGTCACCCAACACCTCATGACTAAACCATGGCACCAAGTGCCACATCCAATCCCCTCTTGAGCACCTCCAGGGACGGAGACTCCACCACCTCCCAGTGACTGGCAAAAGCCCTGTGGGTACAGAGCAGGTCAGGCAGGGCTGGGGCCCTTGGCTCCCACTAACACCCCCAACATGCACCAGGGGAGTTTTAGGCTGGAGGTGAGAAGAAAGTTCTTCCCAGAGAGAGTTGTTAGCCATTGGAATGTGCTGCCCAGGGAGGTGGTGAAGTCCCCATCCCTGGAGGTGTTCAAGAGGGGATTGGATGTGGCACTTGGAGCCATGGTTTAGCTGTCAGGAGGTGTTGGGTGACAGGTTGGACTTGCTGATCTCTGAGGTCTTTTCCAACCTTATTGATTCTCTGATTCTATGCAGCTTTGAGCTGGGCAGGGGGCTTCACCTCAAAGCTCTCCTTCTGTTCTCTAGCGCAGGAGCTGCTTCCCCCAGACGGAGGAGAAGGTGAAGCACCTGAAGAGGAAGAACGCAGAGCTGGCTGTGATCGCCAAGCGCCTGGAGGAGAGAGCTCGCAAACTCCAGGAGGCAAACCTCAAAGTCGTGAGTGCTGGGGCTGGCTGCTGCAGGGAAGCTGAGCTAGGAGAGCACCTCCTCACCAGGGCTTCTGGCTGGCTGCTCCTCTGAGCTGGAAAGGCCTTCTCTTCCCCTCCCTTGTACACCTGCAGCAGACGATGCTGTGCACATCAGCAACAGGGCACAAATGGACTCCGCTCCAGTGAGACCTCCCCTGCAGTGCTGGGGCAGCTCTGGAGTCCTCAGCACAGACAAGGGACAGGTTGGAACAGGACCAGAGGAGGCCACAGCAATGCTGGGAGGGTTGGAAACCCTCTGCTGTGAGGCCAGGCTGAGAGAGTTGGGGCTGTTCAGTGCAGAGAAGGCTCCAAGGAGACCTTCTGGTGGCCTTTCAGGACTTGAAGGGGAGATCAGAAAGCTGGGGCCAGACCTTTTGAGCAGGGCCTCTTGTGACAGGACAAGGGAGGATGGTTTGAACTCAAAGAGGGAGATTCAGACTGGGGGAGAAAGAAGACATTTTTGACACTGAAGGTGGTGAGACCCTGTCCCAGACCCTGGTGGCAGATGTCCCATCCCTGGGTCCATTGCAGGTCAGGTTGTTTGGGACTGTGAACAACCTGCTGTAGTTGGGGATGTCCCTGCTGACTGCAGGGGGGGTTGGACTGGATGACCTCTAAAGGTCTTTTCCAACCCAAACCTTTCTATGAGCCTAAGCATCAGGAAACCCAGCCAGCACCACTTTCCTCTGCTCCTGCTTGGGCAGCTGCCTTCGGGCAAGCATTTCCTACCTGCTGCCTTGCTGTAAAGGTGCTGACCCACCTGAAGGTGTTAGCTTGAGGTTAGTTGGACTGGATGACCTCTAAAGGTCCCTTCCAACCCAAACCTTCCTATGAGCCTAAGAATCAGGAAACCCAGCCAGCACCACTTTCCTCTGCTCCTGCTTGGGCAGCTGCCTTCGAGCAAGCATTTCCTACCTGCTGCCTTGCTGTAAAGGTGCTGACCCACCTGAAGGTGTTAGCTTGAGGTTAATTAGCTCAGCTTCCCTCGGGCAAGTCGTAAAAATAATTCATCTGACTTCACCTAAAGGAAACAGGAAGCATTTGCATAAGAACTGGAGTGTGGTAAAGCACAACAGGAAGGGGAGAGAGGCTCTGCTCTGCCCCATCCACAGCTCTCTGCAGTGCTGTGCAAGCCACAGGCCTTTACTTTTGCTTTCTCCAGCCCAGCTACAGCTGGTTGCAGCATCTGCCAGGGGGCAGGAGAGGTGGGAGGTGGCTGTTGGATGCGGGCTCTTGCTCCTGACCTTCCTCATTTGGGTGGAGTAAGGCAAAAGCTTTCTTCCACTGGAAGGAAACCAGGGATTGTGATGGGGAATTCGGGCCCTTGAGGGCAGAAAGAAGGAAGTGAAAGCTTTGCTGGAGAGAAGGTGTAGGGGGTTTCCCTGGTCCTGCCTGCCCTCTCTGTCCCCAGGCACTATGCCACCCATCTGTCATGGGCTTTTGGTACTTGCAGGGGACCAGTTGCTGCCAGATGGACTTGGCAGGTCCTCCATTAGGAGAAATAATTTGCTGTGCATCCAACTGCTAGTCAGACCCTCCAGCACCTCTACAGAGAGTGGTTTATTTGCCTCCCTGAGGTAAATGTTGGGGGTGGTGACAGCTTAAGACCTGTGCAAGGTCTGGGAGAATCAACCTGCTGGGCTCCTGGGCTGGGCCAGGTCTCCCAGCAGCAGAAAGTGCTTGGATGGCTGAGGCTCATGGAGGGTGGGCTGGAGGCAGGACCAGGAGCTGCATGCCCAGAGAAGGGGCCCTGAGGAGCTGGGGATCATCTGGCAGCAGTTGCCCTGGTGTACATGTCCTGTGGGCCAGGGCTCTACAGGCTGGCACATGGGTGAGAGGCTTGGAAAGACCTGGGGAAGAAAAGCTTGCATGAAGGTTGATGGCAATATGGTTCCTGATCGGGCAAGGGAGAGAATCTTCCCTCTCCAGACTGTCAGGCTTTGTGCAGGCAAACACAGCTGGAGAGGGAGAAGCAGGGTTTGATGAACCCAGGGACTGGATGTGGCCTCATTGCTCAGGGGGTTGGGATGAGCAGGGAGCTGTGAACCAGCCTCAGGCATGGGGATGTGTGCTGAGGGCAAGAGTCCCAGGGACACTGTGGCCAGGCAGCCTCAGCTCCTGCCTGAGGTCACTGCCCAGAGCCAGCTGCCTGTCTCTGCCCTGCTCCTCCTGAAGCATGTTGCCATCCCCACCCTTGCTCTTCCCTCCCTCTCTCTCAGGGAGCAGGTGAAGCTCAGCTGCTTCTAGTGAACATCTCCCAGTCCTGCTCTGGCTGTCCTGGCCCTCCCTGGGCTTTCTCTTGCCTCCCCCTTTGCCTGTAGCTTCCACTCACCAGCGTAAAGCCCTTTCCTGCTGCCTTATGAAACCCACAGAAGCTCCATTTCTTTCCCTGCTTTGGCCACCTCCAGCCTTGCTCCCATGCTCACCTTTTCTGCCATCCTCCCCTCCTCCTTCCTACTGCCTTCTCCTGTCCTTCCCTCTTCATGCTGTGTTTCTTTCTTCCCTCCACCCTGCAGTGCTGACAAACCCCACTGGCCTCATCTGCTCAGCACCTTCTCCTGAAGCCCTCCTCCCTCCAGCCCTTCCTCTTTCCTCCCACTTTTCCCTAGGTCTGTCCTGCTCCTCTCTCTGCTCGTCTGCTCCCTTGAGGCTTGGTTTCTTGACAGTGCTCCCTGCCTGATGGCTGCTGGGGTGATGGGATGGTGGTTAACAAACACCAACACATGTGGCTGCTGTCTCTGGTGCAGGTCACTGCTCCAATGCCTCTGAAGGGCTCCAGCCTGGAGCTGTGTAAAAAAGCCTTTGCCCGCCAGCGTGCCAAGGACCTGACGGAGCAAGCCAGCGCTCTCCTGGCCAAGGACAAGCAGATTGAAGCTCTGCAGCAGGAGTGCAGGCAGCTGCAGGCCAAACTCGTTGCAGGGAAGGTAAGAGACCTTCTGGGACATCACTGAGTGGCTGGGGACAGGCAGTGATGGGAATCAGGCTACGGGAAGCAGTGGGAGGGCAATTAGTCCCAGGCTTGGTCTCAAAACAGAGAGCATTTGGGGAGTGATTTGCACAGGGGACAAGGTGTGGCAGAGATGGTGCCTGGAGCCCCTCCAGAACAGTATGAGGGACACTTTGGTTGTTCCTCCATGAATTTATGAGTCTAAGCTACCCCTTTCAGCAGCAGCTAAAACTCCCTGCCTGGGGAAAACCCCAAGATGACTTTCCACAGCGCCGAGCTTCAAGCAAGCTGTGGAAGGAAGACCTCCTTTTAAGGTGCTTCTTTACAAAGCAAACCAACCAAGCATGTTCCCAAGAGCCTGCCTAAGTGCCACGTGGTGAGCTGCAGCTTTCTGAGTGCTCACAACCACCCTGGCACTGGTGGTGAGTGGGTGCATCCCTGTGTGACTGGGAGGAAGGGTACAAATCATCAGCCGAGGATGGGAGCTCATGAAACCATCTCCAGTGCTCATGGCTGCAGCTGGGCTGGTGACCCAGCTTCCCCTCAGCACTAGCTCAGAATTTGCCAGTATAAATGATGGGGTAAAAGGGATAAAAGGATAATTTAGCTCATCCCAAGCCATGCCTCTAACACTGGGTTGCTCCCTCCAAGCACTACTTCTCTGGGATTACTCTGAAGGGAGTAAGCTGCAGCTAAGGTGAAATGCTTCCCGCTCCAGGTGACTAAAACAACCTCTTCTGGACATACCAGAGAGGTCTTTTGTTCATGAGCTGGAGCCTTTCAGTTTAGGTCAGCTACTAAACTCTCCTGAGAAGCTCAGTAATGCTTGGGCTCACACTAGATTTCCCCTGCACACAGCTGAGTTGAACTCAGGTTTGTACCTACCCTACTCAGAGGATGTTTGGCTGACAAACACTTCCTCACTGAAAGCAGCTTCATTTTTGTCCCTGACCTCCTCATATGTTTAACAATGGGTTTGAAAGTAGCTTCTCAGTCTTTCCTTGATATAGATGTCATCAGGACAAGAACTGTGTCCAGTTCTGGTGTTGCCAGCATAAGAAGGACATTGAAGTGCTGGAGCAGGTCTAGAGGAGGACAAGGAGACGGTCAGAGGGCTGCAGAACCTCCCCTGTGGTTGGGAGGCTGGGAGAGTTGGGGCTGTTCAGCTTGGAGAAGAGAAGGCTCTAAGGGAGACCTTGGAGCAGCCTTCCAGTACCTGAAGGGGGATACAGGAAAGCTGGGGAGGGACTTTTGACAAGGGCTGGGAGTGACAGGACAAGGGACAATGGTTTGAAGCTTGAGGAGGGCAGATTTAGACTGGAGATTAGACAGAAATTCTTTCCAGTGAGGGTGGTGAGACACTGGCACAGGTTGCCCAGGGAGGTTGTGGATGTCCCCTCCCTGGAGGTGTTGAAGGCCAGGTTGGATGTGGCCTTGACCAACCTGAGGTGGGAGGTGTCCCTGCCCATGGCAGGAGTGTTGGAACAGGATGATCTTTAAGGTTCCTTCCAACCCAAACCATTCTATGATTCCATGAGCTCTGCTTGTGCAGGCTGCCCACTGATCCCTGCCGGCTTTAAACCACAGGAAAGGAAATCCAGGTCTGGTTTTGTTCTGTGGCATCCTCCAGAAGAAATTATCTTCCAGTCCCCCTGAATTCCCACTGCAGACCCCTACAGAAGAGGGAACAGACTCTTTCCAGAGCAGCCTGATTTTCTTAGCAGAGCCTGCTGGGCAGTCAGACTCTGCCAGGGAACAGGAGCGACAAACTGTAGAGGAACGTGACAAAAGGCAGGTGAAAAAGGCCAGGGAAGCACACATGGGTGCCATCTGCAGGCTGGCTGGACTCAGCCTTGCTAAGCCAGGGCTCAGGAGGGGACCCTGCTTGTGTAACAGAGGCACCACTAACAGGGGACATGACACACGGGCAGGGAACCCATGGAGAAGAGAGCAAGAGAGGAGATCACGCTGTCTGATCTTGGTTTCCCCATTTCTCCTCCAAGCAAAGCTGCTCATTAAATTTTAATTCCCAGCTAGTTAAAATTCAGAATTCTCCTAATCTGCCTGCAGCATGCAAAATGCATTATGCCAATGAAGGGCTTTAGAGGCAGAGCTATCATGTGCACGCTCCCAGTTTGTAGCCAGATCAGCTCTAATCTTGGGCATTTAAATCAGCGCACATTTTTTTCCCCAGCAGCTCTTGAAGGGGCTCAGCTCAGCTCCTTGCCAGTGGCAGGACAGAGGACACCCTGCATGGCGTGCTGCAAAAGCCTTGGCCTCCTTCTGCAAAGTCAGGGCTCCTAGGATAGAATCATAGGATCATAGAATCATAGAATCACAGAATCAAGCAGGTTGGAAAAGACCTCAAGTCCAACCTCTCACCCAACACCATCTGACCAACTAAACCATGGCACCAAGCACCCAATCCAGACTCTTCCTAAACACCTCCAGGGATGGTGACTCCACCACCTCCCTGGGCAGCACATCCCAATGGCCAATCTCTCTTTCTAGGAAGAATTTCTTCCTAACATCCAGCCTGACCCTCTCCTGGCACAGCTTGAGACTGTGTCCTCTTGTTCTGGTGCTGCTTGCCTGGGAGAAGAGACCAACCCCCACCTAGCTACAGCCTCCCTTCTGGGAGTTGTAGAGAGCAAGAAGGTCTCCCCTGAGCCTCCTCTTCTCCTCTTCTTGTGACAGGACAAGAGGGCATGGCACGAAGCTGTGCCAGGGGAAGTTTAGGCTGGGTGTTAGGAAGCACTGCCTCACAGAAAGGCTGCTTAGGCACTGGGATGGACTGCCCAGGGAGGTGGTGGAATCACCATCCCTGGAGGTCTGTAAGAGAAGATTGGATGTGGCACTCAGAGAATCACAGAACTGGCAGGGTTGGAAAGGACCTCAAGGATCATCCAGTTCCAACCCCCCTGCCATGGACAGGGACATGTTCTGGGCCCCTCAGTTTAGAAAGGATGTTGAGACACTTGAATGTGTCCAGAGAAGGGCAACAAGGCTGGGGAGAGGCCTTGAGCACAGCCCTGTGAGGAGAGGCTGAGGGAGCTGGGGTTGTTTAGCCTGGAGAAGAGGAGGCTCAGGGGAGACCTCATTGCTGTCTACGACTACCTGAGAGGTGGTTGTGACCAGGAAGGGGTTGGTCTCTTCTCTCTAACAACCAGCACCAGAACAAGAGGACACAGTCTCAAGCTGTGCCAGGGGATCATCCAGTTCCAACCCCAGCTCCCTCAGCCTCTCCTCACAGGGCTGTGCTCCAGACCCCTCCCCAGCCTCATTGCCCTTCTCTGGACACCTTCCAGTGTCTCAATGTCCTTCTCAAATTGAGAAAGTGACCTCCTGAGATGGGCTTCCAACCAAACCCCTGCCCCAGCTAAATCCCAGGCCACAATTGCTTGCCACATGGATTCTTGAAAGCAGGGGATTGCAGGGACCAGCAAGGCAGCTGCAGGGGATGTGGATGATAGAGACTGTGAGTGGAGGACAGAGCTGGGTTTTTTCCCTACTCCCTTGTTCCCCCAGGCTTCTGAGGCTGGCTGTTGGGAAGAGCTGCCTCTTCTTTTCATTTTTGGTGGGGGAAGGGAGATTTCAATGCAGAGCCACAGCCAGTTTTGTTTAAAGAACTACCACCCTGATGGCCTGAGCAGGAGTCTGGCACAGAGGAGGCCCCAGCTGCTCACTTCTTGAATCTGTAATCAGTTCCCATTGGGGCTTGCCTCAGTTTCCCCCTTGCAGCATGACAGTCACCATGGTTTTCCACACAAACTGTATTTATGAAGCACAGGCTATTTTTAGGGCAAATAAGAAGTGAAGAGGGAAGCAGCTTAAATTTGTCCTGGATACCAACTGTGCGCCGAATCCACTGGCTCAGGAGCTTTCCAGGGGGGGGATGAGCCACTTCTCCTCCAGCAGCAGATTGGTAAAGGCAGGTTTTGACAGCCAGCTTCTGCACCTCTGTGTGGACATGCAGGTTCCTGTTTCCCCCAGCTTCCTGAAAGCTGAAAAGCTTTGAAGAATTAAACCAAGCTGCTGACATATTCTCACTGGGTTTGTTCCCTGCCCCCCTTTTGTGAGAGTCAGATTGCACTGGTTTCCTTCAAAAGCTGCTGGTTTGGGGTTTGGAGTGGATGGGAGTGACTCATTGTGCTAAAGATAGAGGCTCCTCCATAGAAACTGTCTCCAAAGAGGGGAGGACTCAAGAATGTTTGAAAAGCTAAACATTCTCCTGAGCAAGAAGTGAACAAACCCCAGATGTGCTTCGTTCTTCCCAGCATTGCAAAGCCCTAACCACCCTTCGGGCTGCAGAGCAAGCCAGCACCCACGCCAAGGTGGTAAACTCAGCCGCGGCTCTGGTTGGGCTGAGGAATGAAATCACGTTATCCTGACACGCTCTCTGCTGGCAAGCACCGAGAAAGCCTGCGCTCCAAAGAGCCCTTTCCCTGCAGAAGCATCACAGCCTGGGTTTGATCTTCAGGGGGAATGAGGTCTTTGCATCAGGGATGCAAAGTGACTGCTTCGGAGGCTTTGGAGACCCGGGAAAGAGGAAATCTTTGGGAGGCACGCTAGCTGGTTCTCACCAGTGTCCCCTCAGTAAGGCATTTGCATTTACATCACCACCCTGACCTCTTCCACCTTTGAGAGCCTGGCAGCAAGATCATAGAATCATTGAATCAAAAAGGTTGGAAAAGACCTCAAAGATCACCAAGTCCAACCTATCACCACAGACCTCATGACTACTAGATCATGGCTCCAAGTGCCACATCCAATCCCCTCTTGAACACCTCTAGGGATGAGGACTCCACCACCTCCCTGGGCAGCACATCCCAATGGCTAACAACTCTCTCTGGGAAGAACTTTCTCCTCACCTCCAGCCTAAACCTCCCCTGGCACAGCTTGAGACTGTGTCCTCTTGTTCTGGTTGCCTGGGAGAAGAGACCAACCCTCACCTGGCTACAACCTCCCTTCAGGGAGTTGGAGAGAGCAAGAAGGTCTCCCCTGAGCCTCCTTTTCTCCAGGCTAAGCAACCCCAGCTCCCTCAGCCTCTCCTCACAGGGCTGTGCTCCAGACCCCTCCCCAGCCTCCTTGACCTTCTCTGGACACCTTCAAGTGTCTGCCCACAAGAACAGAGCCCATTGAGCCTGGGGTGTTGCATGCTACAGGTTTCAGCTGAGAAACTGCCAACAGCTCCCTTGCTCTCCCTTTACTCCAGCTGTCAGGCTTAGTTGTGTTGGTGTTTATCAGCCAGAAGTCTCTCAATGTCCTTCTTAAACTGAGGGCTCCAAAAGTGGACACAGGACTCAAGGTGTGGCCTAAGCAGTGCTGAGCACAGGGCACAAGGACTTCCCTGCTCCTGCTGGCCACACTGCTCCTGATCCAGGCCAGGATGCCATTGGCCTTCTTGGCCCCCTGGGCACACTGCTGGCTCATGTTCAGCTGCTATCAACCAGCACCCCCAGGTCCCTTTCTGCCTGGCTGCTCTCACCCACTCTGACCCCAGCCTGTAGCCTGGGGTTGTGGTGGCCAAAGTGCAGCCCCTGGCACTTGGACTTGTTGAATGCCATCCTGTTGGCCTCTGCTCCTCTGTCCAGATGATGTGGGGTTGGTGCACATGACCTATGAGGATTGTCTGAGTGAGCTGGGGTTGGGAAGGAGAGGCTGAGGGGAGACCTCATCGCTCTCTACAACTACCTGAAGTGAGGCTGGAGCGAGGAGGGGGCAGCCTCTTCTCCTTGGTGTCAAGTGGAGCAAGGGGGGACAGCCTCTTCTCCTTGGTTTCAAGTGGAGCAAGGAGGGGGCAGCCCCTTCTCCTTGGTGCCATGTGACAGGACTAGAGGAAATGGTTTCAAGCTGTGCCAGGGAGGTTCAGGCTGGACACTAGAAGATCATTTTTCACAGGGAGGGTTATCAGACATTGGAATGGTCTGCCCAGGGCAGAGGTGCCCCTTGAGGTGTTCAAGGGAGCTGTGGAGCTCCTGTGGAGCTGGCGCTTAGGGACATGGTTTGGTGCTGCCCCTTCAGTGCTGGGTCAAAGGCTGGAGTGGATGAGCTTGGGGGTCTCTTCCAGCCAGACACATTGTGTGGTGCCCCCTGCAGGATGACCCTCGCTGCCGGAACGTCATCGAGTTCGATCGGCTGCTGCGGGAGTCCCAGCGAGAGGTGCTGCGGCTGCAGAGGCAGATCGCCCTGAAGAACTTCAAGGAGTATCTACGCTGCTCCTCTAAGATCACGTCAGGAGGAGCTTTGCCCAGCGCTCCTGTACGCCTGGCACCACCTATGCCAAGGCTAAATACCTGCATCAAAGGTTCAGCCCTGCCAAAGGAGGCTCGCCTGGGAGGGGAAGCACACAGAGAGGTGAGACAAGAGGGTCAGTGACCTAAACGTTTTGCTGTTTAATTATTCAGCTGTGCTCAGGAAACTTTTTAAGGGTATGTGAGCGCTGTGGTTCACATCCACCAGAGAGCTGGTGGACTCCATCTCTGGAGTCATCCTGCGCAACCTGCTCTGGGTGAATCTGGACCAGATGAGAGGTCCCTTCCAACCTCCTTCCCTATTGTACCCCAGTCCTTGGCAGTGGTGAGGCCACACCTTGCGTCCTGGGTTCAGTTTTGGGCCCCTCACTCCAAGAAGGACACTGAGAGGCTGGAGCGGCTCCAGAGAAGGACAACAAAGCTGGGGAAGGGTCTGGAGAACAGGGCTGGTGAGGAGCAGCTGAGGGAGCTGTTCAGCCTGGAGAAAAGGAGGCTGAGTGGAGACCTGCTGTTTCCCCACAACTCCCTGGAAGGAGTCTGGAGCCAGGTGGGGGTCGGTTTCTTCTCCCTAGGAACAAGAGATAGGACAAGCGGCAAAGGTCTCAAGTTGCACCAGGGGAGGTTTAGATTGCATGTTAGGATAAAAATTCCTTACTGAGGCGGTTGTTAAGCCTGGAGCAGGCTGCGCAGGGCAGCGGTGCTGTCCCCATCCCGCAGGGGGATTCACACCCTTGCAGATGTGGTACCGAGGGACATGCTTCAGTGCTGGCCCCGATGACCCCAGAAGCCGCTTCCACTACGCTATTCTGTGTTCCTAACCCTTGCCAGGGACGGCCCCGTCCGTCTCCCACCTTCCCCAGCGCTATGGCTCCGTCCGGAGCGAACCCCCGGGCGCCGGGGCGCGCACGCTGAGCCCACGGGCAGGCTGCGCCGCGGGCAGGCTGCGCCGCGGGCAGGCTGAACCGCGGGCAGGCTGAACCGCGGGCAGGCTGCGCCACGGACACGCTGAGCCGCGGGCAGGCTGCGCCGCGGGCAGGCTGAGCCACGGGCACGCTGAGCCCACGGGCAGGCTGAGCCCACGGGCAGGCTGAACCACGGGCAGGCTGAACCACGGGCACGCTGAGCCCACGGGCACGCTGAACCACGGGCAGGCTGAACCACGGGCAGGCTGAGCCGCGGGCAGGCTGAGCCACGGGCAGGCTGAACCACGGGCAGGCTGCGCCGCGGGCAGGCTGAGCCGCGGGCAGGCTGAGCCACGGGCACGCTGAGCCCACGGGCAGGCTGAGCCCACGGGCACGCTGAGCCCACGGGCACGCTGAGCCGCGGGCAGGCTGAACCACGGGCAAGCTGAGCCGCGGGCACGCTGAGCCGCGGGCACGCTGAGCCCACGGGCACGCTGAGCCGCGGGCACGCTGAGCCGCGGGCACGCTGAACCACGGGCACGCTGAGCCCACGGGCAGGCTGAACCACGGGCAGGCTGAGCCACGGGCAGGCTGCGCCGCGGGCACGCTGAACCACGGGCACGCTGAACCACGGGCAGGCTGAACCACGGGCAGGCTGAGCCGCGGGCAGGCTGAACCACGGGCAGGCTGAACCGCGGGCAGGCTGAGCCCACGGGCAGGCTGAGCCGCGGGCAGGCTGAGCCGCGGGCAGGCTGCGCCGCGGCCTCTCCTCCTCCTGCCGCTGCCCAGCGCCCGGTGCCGGCCGCCCCCCCGCCCCGCAGTGGTACGTGCCGCTCAATCCGGGCCGCCCCAGGGCGCCGCCTCCCCTCTGGCGGCCGCGCAGCCGGCAGGTAAGGCCGGGTCCTGCCGCCGTGCCCCGGGGCCGGGCCGGGCCGGGCCGGGCTGGGCTGGGCTGGGCTGGGCTGGGGGCGGCTGCGGCGCTGCTGCCGCCGCCGGGGGCCGGTGCGGGCGGCGCCGAGGCGCGGCCGGGAGCCGCCTGTGCCGCGGCGGGGCCGAGCTGCCGGGACGGGCCCGGCGGGGCCTCTGCTGCTCCGCAGGGCAGCGGGGCTTGCCCGCAGCGCTCGGGGGCGAAACCCTCCCGGACGGAGATCGGAGCCGCGGTGAGAGGGTGTGGGTCGGGCCGGGGCTCAGCCTGCTGCGGAGGCTCCGGTGCGGAGCAGGCCGGGCGGGAACCGGGGCTGGGCGGGGGGTGAGGGGCCGGAGAGGCTGGCAGGGCTGCCCGCAGGCAGGGCTGCCCGCAGCCGGGCTGGCAGGCGGGTGTGGGCGTCAGGCCGGGCCGCGGGGGCCCGGTGCGCCCTGCTGCCCTCCCGCTCCGCCGGCCGGGGGTGTCCGGAGGCAGGCAGGGCGGCGCGGGGTGCGCTGGCTCCCGCAGGGCTTTGCTGCTGTGGGCTCCTCCGTTTCTGTCTGAAGTTGCCAGTACCCGCGGTGTTCCGGGAATGGAATGGAATAGAATAGAATAGATTAGACCAGGTTGGAAAACACCTTCGAGATCATCCAGTCCAACCTATCACCCAACCCCGTCTAATCAACTAAACCATGGCACCCAGCATCCCATCCAGGCTCCTCTTGAACACCTCCAGTGATGGTGCCTCCACCACCTCCCTGGGCAGCACATTCCAATGGCCAATCTCTCTTTCTGGGAAGATCTTCTTCCTAACATCCAGCCTAAACCTCCCCTGGCACAGCTTGAGACTGTGTCCTCACCTGTAGGCTGTGGGAGGACGAGCTTCTCCTCTTCCCTCCAGACTCCCACCAGCATCTCATTTATTTAGCTCTCACAGAGGATATATTGAATACTTGTTCCTTGCTCATCTTTCCCAAGTCACTCAGGAGTTTATGAGCCTCCCTCCTTCAGCCCTTTATTTATGAATGTCTCTTTCTTGCCCCTTCCATTCCTCACTGTCAATCACCTCTGCCTCCTTCCTTCGTACATCCACTCTCTCAGCTTTGTGTTGGGGGAAGCAGCCCTGCACGCAGTACCCCAGACGCTGTCTCCTTGATTTATATGGTGGCATAATGAAGTTTTCTTTCCCTTTCCCAATAGATCTCTCTGTCTTTGTGCCTAAGAGCTGGGTTCTGTTCAAACATCATTTGTCTGGTGGCCCTCTGTAATCTCTCAGTGTCATGAGGTCCTCTTCACTGTTTGTCTCTTTGCTGTGTCGGTGCTTGGAGGGCCTGGTTCCTGCTGCCTCTCTTTTAGTCCTTCAGTTTTTCACTAGATGTTTACCCAAGAGAAAAACTTTTCCCTTAGTATCTCAGGCTCAGTGTCTGTAAGAAGCCTTTCAGAGCACTCTGGCTTGAATGTGTTCAGAGTACCCAAGCAGAATCATAGAACCCTAACTTCCAGAGAGCTTCCTCAGAGTATAAAGAGCGAACTCTCTACAGCTACTTGAAAGGTTGGAGGTTGGAGTGAGGCTGGTGTTGGTCTCTTCTCCCAAGTAACTAATCATAGAATCAATAAGGTTGGAAAAGACCTCAGAGATCATCAAGTCCAAGCTGTCACCCAACACCTCCTGACAACTAAACCATGGCACCAAGTGCCACATCCAATCCCCTCTTGAACACCTCCAGGGATGGGGACTCCACCACCTCCCTGGGCAGCACATCCCAAAGCCAATTACTCTTTCTGGGAAGAACTTTCTCCTCACCTCCAACCTAAACCTCCCCTGGCACAGCTTGAGACTGTGTCCTCCTGTTCTGGTGCTGGTTGCCTGGGAGAAGAGCCCAACCCCCAGCTGGCTACAACCTCCCTTCAGGAAGTTGGAGAGAGCAAGAAGGTCTCCCCTGAGCCTCTTCTTCTCCAGGCTAAGCACCCCCAGCTCCCTCAGCTTCCCCTCATAGGGTTTGTAATGCACCTGCAGGATCTCCCTCACCTGTTTTCTTGCAGACACCTTAGAAAAACTCAGTAGATGTGTGAGTGTGGATTTCCCCCCCCCCCATAAATACAGATGTTAAAGTGTGTGCCTGATCTTTGTGGCAGTTTCTATCAGTTTTCCCAGAGGAGGTGTCAGATGTCTGTGTTTCCATGGATCTCCACTCCTAGAACCTGACACTTGCCACCTTCCAGTTGTTTGTGTTAGAGACAGTGGTGGAGGAATGACTCACTGCACATCGTGGCTCACTGCTGGGGCTCATGCCAAAGGGGGGGGATGAACTCTTGGGTAAACCTTGTCTAACCTTGGTGATTTGTTACTGTTTATTTTGCTGGCTTCCACACTCCTCCTTCTAGGCAGTTCAGTGGGAGAGAGATCCTCAGCTCTGGTCTTTGTAGTTTGAAGTTTCCCCCCTTCGTGGCCTCTTACCCTCCCATATTTCTCTGTGATGAAGAGGGATGCACAGACCTGGATGTTTTCCCCACTGGTCTGCCCTTGTCTTCCTTGAGCAGCTCTTCCAGGCCTTGCTTTTCAACTGACCCTGCAGATTCTGCCAGACAAGAACATGCATCACAGTCCTCCTCATGGATGAACTCATTGAAGGTGTTCAGGAGGAGACTTGATGGGGTGCTTGGTGCCATGGGTTAGCTGTTTGGGTGGGTTGGATTGGTTGATGGGTTGGACATGATGATCTTGAAGGTCTCTTCCAACCTGGTTTGGTTTATTCTAATAAAGGTTTATTCTATTCTAATAAACTCTTTGTTTCTCTGCTTCAGGAGAGAGACTGCTTCTCTGCCCTCATTGTTCAAAGAGTCTTTTGGCTGATAAACACCAACACAACTAAGCCTGACAGCTGGAGTGAAGGGAGAGCAAGGGAGCTGTTGACAGTCTCTCAGCTGAAACCTGTAGCATGCAACACCCCAGGCTCAATGGGCTGTGTTCTTGTGGGCAGGCACTTGAAGGTGTCCAGAGAAGGGCAAGAAAGCTGAGGAGGGGTCTGGAGCACAGCCCTGTGAGGAGAGGCTGAGGGAGCTGGGGTTGCTTAGCCTGGAGAAGAGGAGGCTCAGGGGAGACCTTCTTGCTCTCTCCAACTCCCTGAAGGGAGGTTGTAGCCAGCTGGGGGTTGGTCTCTTCTCCCAGGCAAGCAGAACAAGAGGACACAGTCTCAAGCTGTGCCAGGGGAAGTTTAGGCTGGAAGTTAGGAAGAAGTTCTTCCCAGCAAGAGAGATTGGCCTTTGGGATGTGCTGCCCAGGGAGGTGGTGGAGTCACCATCCCTGGAGGTGTTTAGGAAGAGCCTGGAATGAGGCACTTGGTGCCATGGTTTAGTTGATTAGATGGTGTTGGGTGAGAGGTTGGACTGGATGATCTCAAAGGCCTCTTCCAATCTTGTCTGGTCTATTCCATCCTCTCCTCCTCCTCCCATCCTCTCCTCCTCCTCCCATCCTCTCCTCCTCCTCCCATCCTCTCCTCCTCCTCCCATCCTCTCCTCCTCCTCCCATCCTCTCCTCCTCCTCCCATCCTCTCCTCCCCCTCCCATCCTCTCCTCTCCATTTTTGGCTTTAGCTGGTGCAGCTCCATCCTGCTTTCCTTGGCAGCAGCTCTGCCAGCGTCTGGCCACCCCAGGTGGGTAGTTCTGGGGGGGTTGGAGAGCAGCTGTTCTACAGTGATCAATTTTTTTCCTTCCCAACTGTATGGCTGAATAGATTCCTTGCATCTGGCTCATTCAGTGAGCATCTTCAAGTCCCTGCTGTGAATGAGGGAGGCACAGCTCCAGGTCACAGCTCTCTTGGCAGCCTGTACCAGCCTTGTTTGTCAGCTGTTGAATGCGGGGATGGGGCTGAGTGCTGTGCATAAGAACAGCATGAGCACTGTGGCTGGGGGCACCTCTTTGTTCTTGGGGGTGGAAATCAGCTCTGGGGGGGCAGATTTGGAAGCCTGTACCTTTGGTAAGTTGTCTGTCATTAGGGCTGACAGACTTTTGTGTAGCCCTTTGCTTGGGACATCATCAGGAGCAAGCACATTCACCTTGCTTAGCTGTCTGCTTTCCAGCCCAGAAAGCCAATCAGAGCCTGGGCTGCATCAGGAGAAGTGTGGCCAGCAGGGTAAGGGAGGTGATTCTCCCCCTCTGCTCAGCTCTGGGGAGACCCCACCTGGAGTACTGCCTCCAGTTCTGGAGCCCCTATTGCAAGAGGGATGTGGAGGTGCTGGAAGGTGTCCAGAGCAGGGCCAGGAGGATGAGCAGAGGGCTGGAGCTGCTCTGCTGTGAGGACAGACTGAAGGAGTTGGGGCTGTTCAGTCTGCAGAAGAGAAGGCTCCCAGGTGACCTCATTGTGGCCTTCCAGGATCTGAAGGGGGCTACAGGAAGGCTGGGGAGGGACTGCTCAGGATCTCAGGGAGTGATAGGACTAGGGGGAATGGAATGAAGCTGGAGGTGGGGAGATTGAGGCTGGAGGTGAGGAGGAAGTTCTTCCCCATGAGAGTGGTGAAGCCCTGGAATGGGTTGTGCAGGGAGGTGGTTGAGGCCCCAGCCCTGGAGGTGTTTAAGGCCAGGCTGGATGAGGCTCTGGCCAGGCTGATCTAGTGTGGGGTGTCCCTGCCCATGGCAGGGGGGTTGGAACTAGCTGATCCTTGTGGTCCCTTCCAACCCTGACTGATACTATGGTACCTGAAAAGAGCATGGCTTGGGGCAGGTGGTGCTGTGTGCTGTTTGTAGCCTTAGCTGGCAGCCACTCAGCATTCCTTGGGGCCTTACATTTCACTAAAGCTGGCTAAAATGCAGCAGTTCCAGTTTGTGAGGAAGCAGCACAGCCCTGTGAGGAGAGGCTGAGGGAGCTGGGGTTGCTTAGCCTGGAGAAGAGGAGGCTTAGGGGAGACCTCATTGCTGAATCACTCATAGAGAGAGTGATTGCCCATTGGAATGTGCTGCCTGGGGAGGTGGTGGAGTCACCATCACTGGAGGTGTTTAGGAGGAGCCTGGATGGGATGCTGGGTGCCATGGTTTAGTTGATTAGATGGTGCTGGGTGATAGGTTGGACTCGGTGATCTCAAAGGTCTCTTCCAACCTGGTTTATTCTGTTCTATTCTGTTCTCTCTCCAACTCCCTGAAGGGAGGTTGTAGCCAGGTGGGGGTTCGTCTCTTCTCCCAGACAACCAGAACAAGAGGCCACAGTCTCAAGCTGTGCCAGGGGAGGTTTGGGATGGATGTTAGGAGGAAATGCTTCCCAGCAAGAGAGATTGGCCATTGGGATGTGCTGCCCAGGGAGGTGGTGGAGTCACTGTCACTGGAGATGTTCAGGTGGAGCCTGGATGAGGCACTTGGTGCCATGGTTTAGTTGATCAGATGGTGTTGGTTGAGAGGTTGGACTTGATGATCTCAAAGGCCTTTTCCAACCTGGTTCATTCCATTCCATTCCATTCCATTCCATTCCATTCCATTCCATTCCATTCCATTCCATTCCATTCCATTCCATTCCATTATTCCATCCCATCCCATCCCATCCCATTCCTCATTCTGACATCCTCACTGATTTCTTCTTTGTGCTCTTTGTGAGGGTTGTGTTCTCCCATCTGTCATCCACCTTCTTTTTCTTGCTCTGGAAGGGGCCCTGAAAGGTGTTGCTGCTGCCGCCTCTCATTGCATTCTTAGGTATAGCAGCTCAGATCTGGGAGCTTTCAGAAGCCCACTGCTGCTCCTGGGTGGTTAACTCAAGCTGGATTGATTGGTTCTGGGCTCCAGAAGGCTCCCAGTGCAGGTCTTTGGTGGCTGAGAGGTCCCTGGCACATTGTTCACCTTTCTCCTTGCCCAGTGGTGCAGTGCAGGGTTTTTCATGCTCTCCTAGATGGCACTACCAGGAGAGCCACTTCCCCCTCAGTGGTCATGGTGTGCTCTGTAGCCCTGGCTGGCCCTGAGCTCTCTGACATAGAATCACCCAAGGTGGAAGGGACCTCTTAAAGCCATCCAGTCCACACCCCCTGCAGTGAGCAGGGACATCCTCATCTAGGTCATCTCCCTTGCTTTCCAGGTGGAACCAAGTGTGCAGCCCCTGGGACCTGCCTCTGAAGGACATGAGAATTTCCCTCCCAAAAATGCAGTAAGAGGCCCAGAGAGCAGCCCCCAGATCCAGCAGCTGGTGAGTTGTGAGCTTGGCTTTGGGTGAGGGAGTGCTCTGCCTTTTATACCCTGGGCAATCCAGGGGGAGGTTTTGGGGCCTTGCACTTCAAGAGTGGGCAGCTGTCTGCATGCAGGGTGGGGGTGGGTGGCAGCTCCTGGTTACAGGGGCTGGCAGGGGAAGGTCTCACACTCAGATGAGAGGGGAAACAAGCCAGTAGGTTGTGTGCTGTGTTTGCTTTGGTCTTGTTTGAACTGGGAGCAGCCAGGAGTGACCTGGGACAGATGTTGTCTCAGGAATGTGTCCCTTGTGAATCATCCCAGCAAACTAGGACAGTTCACAGTGAGGTTTAGCAGCTCTTAGCTGGCTGAGGAACCAAGAGTGGCAGCAGATAACTGCAGATAAAGGCATGTAACCCTCAGAGGATGTCTGCTGTCTGTTAGATGTCATTTGGATTAGACTGGGGGGCTAAGATAGCACAGCTGGTGTTGCAAGCTGCATATTCCAGCTGAACATCTGTGCAAAGGGCAAACAAGAGGCCTCTGGCTGCAGGGGCTGGAAAGCTTGGGGAAGAGAGGGGTAGCTGTTCCCCTGGAAGGAGCCCCTTGCTTTTACTGCCTTTTGCTTTCTCTCTTGGTTATGTTGGGCCACAAAGAGGTTTCCTGAAGAGAGTAAAACCAGCTAGTGATGGCAGTGGGGCTGAGAAGCTGGGCTTGGGTTTCTGGATGCATTTGACCAGCCTGGGCTTGCTGATGTGCCTCTGCTCCTTCCATGCAGGAGTCTGAGCTCAAGAGGAAGCGCAAAAAATGTGAAAACCTTGAGCATGAAGTGAGGAAAAAGCATAAAAGATGCAAAGAGCTGGTGAGTGCTCCTGTGGCCTGCTCTGGGCAGCGCTGGCAGAGAATGAGCTGAGCTGGAAGGGGCCTCCAAAGGTCACCCTTCAGTGCACCCTCAGCAGGTTTGCTGATGACACCAAGCTGTGTGGTGCAGCAGACACAGGCTGGAGGGAAGGGAGGCCATCCAGAGGGACCTGGGCAGGCTGGAGAGGTGGGCACAAGCCAACCTCAGGAGGTTCAACAAGACCAAGGGCAGGGTCCTGCAGCTGGCTGGAGGCAATCCCAGGCACAAATCCAGGCTGGGCAGGGACTGGCTGGAAAGCAGCCCTGAGGAGAGAGCCTTGGGGGTGCTGGGGGAGGAGAAGCTCACCAGGAGCTCTCAGTGTGCACTTGCAGCCCACAAAGCCAATCAGATCCTGGGCTGCAGCAGGAGAAGTGTGGCCAGCAGGGCAAGGGAGGTGATTCTCCCCCTCTGCTCAGCTCTGCTGAGACCCCACCTGGAGTACTGCCTCCAGTTCTGGAGCCCCTATTGCAAGAGGGATCTGGAGGTGCTGGAAGGTGTCCAGAGAAGGGCCAGGAGGATGATCAGAGGGCTGGAGCTGCTCTGCTGTGAGGACAGACTGAAGGAGTTGGGGCTGTTCAGTCTGGAGAAGAGAAGGCTCTGAGGTGACCTCATTGTGGCCTTCCAGGATCTGAAGGGGGCTACAGGAAGGCTGGGGAGGGACTGCTCAGGATCTCAGGTAGTGATAGGACTAGGGGGAATGGAATGAAGCTGGAGGTGGAGAGATTGAGGCTGGAGGTGAGGAGGAAGTTCTTCCCCATGAGAGTGGTGAAGCCCTAGAATGGGTTGTGCAGGGAGGTGGTTGGGGCCCTGTCCCTGGAGGTGTTTGCACCCAGGCTGGCTGAGGCTGTGGCCAGGCTGATCTAGTGTGGGGTGTCCCTGCCCATGGCAGGGGGGTTGGAACAAGCTGATCCTTGTGGTCCCTTCCAACCCTGACTGATACTGTGATCATCTTGAAGGTCCCTTCCAACCTAACCCATGCTATGAATCACTGAGTCAAACCACCAACCCAGCTCCAGGGGATGGGGACTCCACCACCTCCCTGGGCAGCCTGGGCCAGTCCCTGACCACTCTTTCAAGAAAGAAATGTTTCCTGATCTCCAACCTAAGCCTGCCTTGGTGCAGCTTGAGGCCATCTCCTCAAATCCTTGTGGGTGGAGATGCTGTACTAGACAGCAGCATGTAGAGAATAGAATAGAATAGACCAGGTTGGAAGAGACCTTCAAGATCATCGTGTCCAACCTATCATCCAACACCACCCAACCAACAAAACCATGCAACCAAGCACCCTGTCAAGTCTCCACTGACACTGGAGCTGTGAAGCAGGCAAGGAAATGCCTTCCTTGGTCTGGGCCTTCCATACATGGCAAAAGCAACTGAAGAGATCATCTGGCACAGGGCTGCTATCTGCTTGAGCAGTGCTGCATGCTGGGGCTTCCACCCTTCAGGCAGCATCCCCTCAGCAACCTGCACCATCAGCCACCCAGTGGAGCTGCTCTGCAGGCTTGATTGCATAGTATCATAGTATCAGTCAGGGTTGGAAGGGACAAGGATCAGCTAGTTCCAACCCCCCTGCCATGGGCAGGAACACCCCACACTAGATCAGCCTGGCCAGAGCCTCATCCAGCCTGGGTGCAAACACCTCCAGGGATGGGGCCTCGACCACCTCCCTGCACAACCCATTCCAGGGCTTCACCACTCTCATGGGGAAGAATCTCCCCACCTCCAGCTTCATTCCATTCCCCCTAGTCCTATCACTCCCTGAGATCCTGAGCAGTCCCTCCCCAGCCTTTCTGTAGCCCCCTTCAGATCCTGGAAGGCCACAATGAGGTCACCTGGGAGCCTTCTCTTCTGCAGACTGAACAGCCCCAACTCCTTCAGTCTGTCCTCATAGGAGAGGTGTTCCAGCCCTCTGATTTGGGGGGGGGGGGGGTGGGGGTGGGTGTCAGCTGTGGGCCCTGGTGTGGTAACAGCAAGCTCTTTCTGGACAGGAGATCCAGCTGCAGGAGGTGCAGAGTGAAAATGCACGCCTGGCAGAAGAGAACTTGCAGCTGAACGAGAAGGCTGGCTGGGCAGGGCAGGTAAGGAGCAGTGTCTGGGGCAGAGGGAGCTTCTGCTAAAGCAGAGCTTGCCACCATGCTGGGCTTTTGGTTTGCCAGCTGACACCACTGTGGTGTGTCCATCTCTCTACCTCTCTGTCCTGTGTACCCCACAGAATCATAGAACTGTCAGGGTTGGAAGGGACCTCAAGGCTCAGCCAGTCCCAACCCCCCTGCCATGGCCAGGGACACCTCACACCACAGCAGGTTGCTCACAGCCACCTCCAGCCTGGCTGCAAACACCTCCAGGGATGAGGTTTCCACCACCTCCCTGGGCAACCTGTGCCAGGCTCTCACCACCCTCATGGGCAACAACTTCTTCCTCACATCCAATCCCAATCTCCCCACTTCCGGTTTTGCTCCATTCCCCCCAGTCCTATCCCTCCCTGATGTCCTAAAAAGCCCCTCCCCATATGTCATTTGCCCAGGGAGGTGGTGGAGTCCCCATCACTGGAGGTGTTTAAGAAGAGCCTGGATGAGGCACTTTGTGCCATGGTTTAGTTGATCAGATGGTGTTGGGTGAGAGGTTGGACTTGGTGATCTCAAAGGTCTTTTCCAACCTGGTTAATTTCCCTCCTTTTTCTCACTCCTTTTTCACCCTCCTTCTTCTCCCTCCTTCTTCTCCCTCCTTCTTCTCCCTCCTTCTTCTCCCTCCTTCTTCTCCCTCCTTCTTCTCCCTCCTTCTTCTCCCTCCTTCTTCTCCCTCCTTCTTCTCCCTCCTTCTTCTCCCTCCTTCTTCTCCCTCCTTCTTCTCCCTCCTTCTTCTCCCTCCTTCTTCTCCCTCCTTCTTCTCCCTCCTTCTTCTCCCTCCTTCTTCTCCCTCCTTCTTCTCCCTCCTTCTTCTCCCTCCTTCTTCTCCCTCCTTCTTCTCCCTCCTTCTTCTCCCTCCTTCTTCTCCCTCCTTCTTCTCCCTCCTTCTTCTCCCTCCTTCTTCTCCCTCCTTCTTCTCCCTCGAGAGGAGATGAGTCTGGATGGGAGAAGTAGCACAAAGAAAGCCTGTAGGACTCATCCAAATGCCTCCTGGCTTTGGTGTCGGTCCAAGCAGAGAGCAGGGCTGAGAAACAACCTAGAGGGATACAGAAATCCACTGTCCTGCATTAATTAGGCAAGGAATAGCTTTGGCTACCTGTGCTCATGAAAGCTTTTCTCCTCAGGTTGAATCTGAGAATGCTGACCTGAAGCTGCAGGTTGTTTTGGTCACCAAGGAGCGGGATTCAGTAATTCAGACGAACCAAGGACTCCAAACCAAGCTGGAGAATCTAGAGCAGGTGCTGAAGGTCAGTAAGAGCCACACAACACTTAGTGCTGTTTCTGGATGGCATGTGAGGAAGGGAGGCCATTTCTCCACCTCTCTGCTCTGGTGCTCTGCTGTGCTGTGTCCAGTGCTGGCGCCTCCAGCGAAATGAGGACGTGGAGCTGTTGGAGAGGGTCCAGAGGAGGCCATGAAGATGATCAGAGGGCTGGAGAACCTCTCCTTGTGGGGAAAGGCTGAGAGAGTTGAGGCTGTTCAGCATGGAGAAGAAAAGGGAGACCTTAGAGCAGTCTTCCAGTAGCTGAAGTGGGCTACAGGAGAGCTGGGGAGGGTCTTTTGGCAAGGGTGTAGAGTGCCAGGATGAGGGACAATGGCTTTGAGCTGGAAGAGGGGAGATTGAGACTGGAGATGAGGAAGAAATTCTTGACAGTGAGTGTGGGGAGACACTGGAACAGGTTTCCCAGTGGATGCCCTGAAGGTGTTCAAAGCCAGGTTGGATGAGGCCTTGAGCAACCTGAGCTAGTGTGAGGTGTCCCTGCCCACGGCCAGGGGGGTTGGAACTGGCTGATTTTTGAGGTCCCTTCCAACCCAAACCATTCTATGAGGCTGTGTTGCCTGTTTGCTGCTTTTTTTCAGTCCATTCTTCTGTATGTATCTGTGCTTCCATTGGGAATCCTGCTGCACTGGGACCCTGGGGTGTGACCTGCCAAAGTGAAGGGAGGTGCTTGAGCCAGGCTGGGTGGGCAGGGCGATAAGGTGACCCTCGCTGAGGGAAGGATGTCATTAGCTGTGTTGCTGTGGCTTGTGGTCAGAGTTTCTTCCTTCCCCCTCTCTTTACTGCTGACATGAAGTGCAGGCCCTGTTTTGGCAGGCCTGGGGCCAGTGTTTCAGGACTGTCCCCTTTCAGCTGTCTGTGACTTGTTCTGCAGCACATGAGAAATGTGGCTGAGCGCCGGCAGCAGCTGGAACTGGAGCACAAGGAGGCCCTGCTAGTGCTGCAGGAGAAGCAGGAGGAGGTCAGGCGCTTGCAGCAGGTAGGAGAGAATGGAAATCTCCCCTCTCTGAATCCCTAGGAAGTGATGGGAGTCCTGCTGGTTTATGTCTATTAACACCTGAGGGCTGGGTGTCAGGTGGAGGGGGCCAAGCTCCATTGGGTGATCAGACAAGGAGCAGTGGATACGAACTTCACCACAGAAGGTTTCAGCTCAACATGAGGAGAAAGTTCTTTACAGTGAGGGTGACAGAGCCCTGGAGCAGGCTGCCCAGAGAGGTTGTGGAGTCTCCTCCTCTGGAGACTCAAAACCCACCTGGATGCACTCCTGTGCAGACTACCCTGGGTGGTGCTGCTCTGGCAGGGGGGGTTGGACTGGATGACCTCTGGAGGTCCCTTCCAACCTCTAATGTCCTGTGGGACTGTGCTCCTTTGGTTCCTTGGGTGGAAGGAGGAGGTACAGAGTCACAGAATCACCAAGGTTGGAAGAGACCTCCAAGATCATCAAGTCCAACCTGTCACCCAACACCTCCTGACTAACCCATGGCTCCAAGTGCCACATCCAATCCCCTCTTGAACCCCTCCAGGGATGGGGACTCCACCACCTCCCTGGGCAGCACATACTGGTGAGATTCAGGACAAAGCAAACCAAGGAAGGGTGACTGCACCTAGGAGAGCTCTGGTACCTGAGCCAAGTGGAGGGCTTTGCTCATGAGTGGCAGTTCTGATCTCACTGCTCTTTGTCCAAAGACTGTTAAAATCTAGCCCAGTGCTTTAAACCAAGGTGCTGCTGCCAATAGAAGTGAACTTGGGGAGGCTGCTTTCTTATTTCCCCCCATTATTTATTTCTTCCTAGGCACAGGCAGAGGCAAAAAGAGAACATGAAGGAGCAGTGCAGCTTCTGGAGGTAAGACAGAGGAAAATAAGGTGGATTGGGGGCTGTGGATTTGGTGTCTCTTGCTCTTACTGTCAGCTTTCCTGAAGCCCTGGGTTCTGTTGGCTCTTGGTAAGTTGCAGAGGGTTGGAGCTGTGAAGAAGTTGTGCTGGTGGAGCAGTCTCTGGGGTCAGAGTTTTCAGGGGTTAAATCCTGGCCTGCTTAGTCCTCAGGTAGGTTCCTTCATTCAGACTGATGTGCCCAACAACTCCTGGTCAGGGATATGTTCAGTAGCCAACCTCAGCTCTGCCTGCTCCACTTTGCAGAGCCACCAGCAGGAAGGAAGAGTACTGGCAGCCATGTGGTTTGAGATGTGTGATTCTGTGCTTTTGGTTAGGGGAAGAAGAGGAGAAATGGGGCCTTTACCTGAGCATAAGGAGTGGGAAGCTTGAGGCAGCTCCCTTGTTTGCTAGGCTGGAACCAGCTGCCATCCACCCAGAGCATGCTTGGCCATGGTGGCAGCCAGCTGAGTGCTGCAGCCTGGCAGATGTGATGAGCTGGGAGACCTAATAGAGAGCTTCCAGTAGCTGAAGGGGGACTACAAGAAGGCTGCAGAGAGACTGTTCACAAAGGGCTGTGGTGCTAGGACACGGGGCAGTGGCTGGTGCAACTTGCTGATGTGGTTTTATATCTCTCTTTGCTTCTCTTCTTGCTCCCAGAGTACTTTGGATTGCATGCAGGTACTGCTATAATCCTGTCAAACAGGACACTTCTCTCCTCCTGTCCTGGCTTTGACAGCTGCTTGATGTCCTTGTTGGAAGTATACTCTGGAAAAGGTTGCAAGAGTGTCACCTCCAAGGGATAAAAGCCATTAAAGGAGCTACCATGATCAGTTTGGTGGAGCAGCTGCTTTGCTGTTTAAATGCTTTGCTTTCTCAACCAGTTAGATGTAGACATATAGAATAGAATAGAGTAGAATAAACCAGGTTGGAAAAGACCTCAGAGATCATCAAGTCCAACCTATCACCCAACACCATCTGATCAACTAAACCATGGCACCAAGTGCCACATCTAGGCTCTTCCTAAACACCTCCAGGGATGTGGGCTCCTGGGCAGCACATCCCAATGGCCAATCTCTCTTGCTGGGAAGAACTTTCTCCTCACCTCCAGCCTAAACCTCCCCTGGCACAGCTTGAGACTGTGTCCTCTTGTTCTGGTGCTGGTGGCCTGGGAGAAGAGACCAACCCCCACCTGGCTACAGCCTCCCTTCAGGGAGTTGGAGAGAGCAATGAGGTCACCTCTGAGCCTCCTCTTCTGCAGGCTAAGCAACCCCAGCTCCCTCAGCCTCTCCTCACAGGGCTGTGCTCCAGACCCCTCCCCAGCTTTCTTGCCCTTCTCTGGACACCTTCCAGCAGCTCAACATCTTTCCTAGCCTGAGGAGCCCAGAGCTGGACACAGGACTCAAGGTGTGGCCTAAGCAGTGCTGAGCACAGGGCACAAGGACTTCCCTGCTCCTGCTGGCCACACTCTTCCTGCTGCAGGCCAGGATGCCCTTGGCCTTCTTGGCTACCTGGGCACACTGCTGGCTCATGTTCAGCTACTGTCAGCCACTACCCCCCAGGTCCCTCTCTGCCTGGCTGCTCTTGGCCACTCTGCCCCCAGCCTGTAGCACTGCCTGGGGTTGTTGTGACTTCTGGAGATGTCACTTTAATGCTCCAATAAACATGCAAAACCTTTTCAGTCCTTTTGTTTCCAAGGCATATTTGTCTTTAGCTTATTTGACCTGGTCTCCTGCAGGGCTTGGGTAGGATATTGAGCTTTAAACTCAGTATTTGAGGGAGGAGAGAAGAGAAGGCTCTGAGGAGACCTAATTGTGGCCTTCCAGGATCTGAAAGGGGCTCCAAGAAAGCTGGGGAGGGACTTTTGAGGGTGTCAGGGAGGGATAGGAATGGAACAATACTAGAAGTGGGGAGATTGAGATTGGCTGTGAGGAAGAAGTTGTTCCCCAGGAGGGTGATGAGAGCCTGGCACAGGTTGCCCAGGGAGGTGGTGGAAGCCTCCTGCCTGGAGGTGTTTGCAGCCAGGCTGGATGTGGCTGTAAGCAACCTGCTGCAGTGTGAGGTGTCCCTGGCCGTGGCAGGGGGGTTGGGACTGGCTGATCCTTGAGCTCCCTTCCAACCCTGACAATTCTCTGACTCCCAGCTGAGTCCCAGTCAGTCTCCTCCTTGCTGTGCCTGAGGTTTTCACAGGTGCTCTAGCTGTGGAGCTGCCAGTTCCTGATGCCCATCCCTGGGCAGTGCACACCTCTGGTGTGGTTCTTGGAGTCTGAATCCACTGGAAAGATGCAGCAAAGGCAAAAGCTGTTTGCAGCCTCAGTGGGGTGGGGTTTGGTCCAGCTCTGTGCCTCACCTTGTGTCTCTCTCCTGCCAGGCTCGGGTGAAGGATCTGGAAGACCAATGCCGCAGTCAGAGCGAGCAGTTCAGCCTCCTGTCCCAGGAACTCCAACAATTCCGCCTTCAGACAGGGAAAATCGACCTGCTCACCTCTACCCTGGTGACTTCTGAGCTTCCTCATGCTCTCTGCAGCTCTTCCCCCCAGCCCCACTGGCAGAAGGGTAATTGCTGGGGATGACCTGTGGGTGCTTTGGCAAATGATTGGCTGTTTGTGGCAGTGGAATGGAGTGGAGTGGAGGAGAGGAGAGGTTCGGAGAGGAGAGGTTCGGAGAGGTTGGAAGAGACCTTCAAGATCATCAAGTCCAACCTATCATCCAATACCATCTAATCAACTAAACCATGCAACCAAGCACCCTGTCAAGTCTCCTCCTAAACACCTCCCTGGGCAGCACATTCCAAAGGGCAACCACTCTGTGTAGAATTTCCTCCTAACTTCCAGCCTAAACCTCCCTTGGCACAGCTTGAGACTGTGTCCTCTTGTTCTGGTGCTGCTTGCCTGGCAGAAGAGACCAACCCCCACCTGGCTACAACCTCCCTGCAGGGAGTTGGAGAGAGCAAGAAGGTCTCCCCTGAGCCTCCTCTTCTCCAGGCTAAGCAACCCCAGCTCCCTCAGCCTCTCCTCACAGGGCTGTGCTCCAGACCCCTCCCCAGCTTTCTTGCCCTTCTCTGGACACCTTCCAGCATCTCAACATCTTTCCTAACCTGAGGAGCCCAGAACTGGACACAGGACTCAAGGTGTGGCCTAACCAGTACTGAGCACAGGGCACAAGGACTTCCCTGCTCCTGCTGGCCACACTCTTCCTGATGCAGGCCAGGATGCCCTTGGCCTTCTTGGCCACCTGGGTACACTGCTGGCTCATGTTCAGCAGCTGTCAACCAGCACCCCCAGGTCCCTTTCTGCCTGTCTGCTCTCAGCCACTCTGCCCCCAGCCTGTAGCTCTGCCTGGGGTTGTTGGGGGCAATGTGCAGCTCCTGGCACTTGGATGTGTTCAATCTCCTGCCCTTGGCCTCTGCCCATCTGCCCAGCCTGTCGAGGTGGGCAGGGCTAAGGGCATAACACAATAAGGGAATAAGGGAAATAACACAATTGTCCAGTGACATTTTGGGCTCTCTTTCTCTCTTGTAAATACCTTTGGTTCATGCTGTAGTCAGAGAGAGAAGTGGACATTTCTCTGAGCCAAGAGGGCCCAGAGTGTGCAGTTTGTTGCAGCGTTAAGTGAGAGACCTGAGCTGCTCTGAAGGCAGTTTGCTCACTGTGATGCTCACTGCTGACCTTGTCTTCTGCCTGTGGCTAAAAGTGATGAGCAGCTTCTTGTCTTGCAGAATCCCCTGCTCCTGCATTCCTTGCTCACCAGAGCACAAAGAAGGCTCACAATGAAGAGGCTGATGAGTTGGAGTCCTCACAGCTGGTGCCTGATGCCGCCGCTGGCTCCCCAGGTGCTGCTCCCAGCTCTCAGAAGCAAGCCAAGAAACTGGAATCTCAGTCAAACTCCTCCAAATCAGAATCCATGCAGAACAGCCCCAAATCCTGCCCAACCCCAGAGGTCAGTATGGGGATCCCCTCTGCAGCCTCTGCTTTCTAGCCACCAGGGGGTAAAGGCCTTGCTGAGAGCTCCAGTAATGCTGAGAGCACCTCCTGGCTGCCTGAAGGAAATGGGGGGGGGGAGAAAAACACCAGAGGAAAGCTGCAGGAATAAAATGAAAAGGCCTCAGATGCTCATACCTGTATCTGAAGCACTCATCTGAACACATTGCTGTGCTCCAGGGAGGAAGCAACTGGGTAGAACAGAGTGCTGGGAGCCTGGAGAAGGGAATGGAGTGGGGGTGTCAGGCAGGGGGGAAGTGTGGAGAAGCTCTGGCTGAGCTTCCTTGTGACATCTCAGCTACCACTCACACACACAAAAGCTGCTGATGTATTTTGAGCATGCTGAGGAGCTGTGGCCAGACTATTTTTGGTCTTGAGCTGTGGATGAAAGGGCTCAAACTCCTTTGCTGATGATTTTTTGGGTATTAAAATTTTACTTGGTGGCAGGATCCTTGAAAAGCTGCAGAGGTAGTGCTAGCAGAGGGATGAGGTTAAGAGGCTTTGCTTCTGGGTGCCAGTGAGATCTCCAAGATCATTGTTGCTTCTCCTCCTAGGAGCTCTTAGGTAGTGCTGCAGAATCATACAATTGTCAGGGCTGGAAGGGACCTCAAGGCTCAGCCAGTCCCAACCCCCCTGCCATGGGCACCTCACACCACAGCAGGGTGCTCACAGCCACCTCCAGCCTGGCTGCAAACACCTCCAGGCAGGAGGCTTCCACCACCTCCCTGGGCAACCTGTGCCAGGCTCTCACCACCCTCATGGGCAGCAACTTCTTCCTCACATCCAATCTCAATCTCCCCACTTCTAGCTTTGCTCCATCCCCCCGAGTCCTATCACTCCCTGACACCCTCAAAAGTCCCTCCCCAGCTTTCTTGGAGCCCCCTGCAGATCCTGGAAGGCCACAATGAGGTCTCCTCGGAGCCTTCTCTTCTCCAGACTGCACAACCCCAACTCCCTCAGTCTATCCTCACAGCAGAGCAGCTCCAGCCCGCTGCTCATCCTCCTGGCCCTACTCTGGACACCTTCCAGCACCTCCAGACCCTTCCTGGCACAGAGGCTCCAGAACTGGACACAGTGCTCCAGCTGTGGTCTCAGCAGAGTTCATTTCAGCAGCCATTAATTGTCCCTGCTGTACATAGAGTCATGGAAAGCTTTGGTTTGGAAGGGACCTGAAATACCATTTAATTCCAGCTCCCCTCACCATGGGCAAGAACACCTCACACTAGACCTGGAGTCTCTATAACTTCTCCAGGCAACCTGTTCCAATGCCTCCCCACCCTCCTGGGGAAGCATTTCCTCCTGATGTCTAATCCACATCAAGCTTCTTCCAGTTTGAAGCCATTCCCCCCTTGTCCTGTCACTGCATCACTTGATGTGACTGTGACACCTTAGGGTGAAGCAGTGCTGTGAGTGGGGCTGGGTGTGGTGGCATGGCAGGCAACTTGCCCTTGCTGGTCCTGGCTTTGCATAGGATCATAGAATCAATAAGGGTGGAAAAGACCTCAGAGGTCATCAAGTCCAACCTCTCACCCAACACCTCATGAATACTAAACCATGGCTGTAATTGCCACATCCAATCCCCTCTTGAACACCTCCAGGATGGGGACTCCATCACCTCCCTGGGCAGCACATCCCAATGGCCAACAACTCTCTCTGGGAAAGAGCTGAGATTCTAAGTTCTTTCAGAATGAAGATCTCCCACCTTAGTGGAAACCTGTCCCAAGGCTGCATCACTCACCTGGGCAAGAAGTATTTCCTAATGTCTGACTGGAACCCCTGAAGCTGCAGCTTGGAGCTGTTGCCACGAGGATGAGCAGAGGGCTGGAGCTGTGAGGACAGACTGAGGGAGTTGGGGCTGTTCAGTCTGCAGAAGAGAAGGCTCCCAGGTGACCTCATTGTGGCCTTCCAAGATCTGAAGGGGGCTCCAAGAAAGCTGGGGAGGGACTGCTCAGGATCTCAGGCAGTGATAGGACTAGGGGGAATGGAATGAAGCTGGAGGTGGGGAGATGCAGGCTGGAGGTGAGGAGGAAGTTCTTCCCCATGAGAGTGGTGAAGCCCTGGAATGGGTTGTGCAGGGAGGTGGTTGAGGCCTCAGCCCTGGAGGTGTTTAAGCCCAGGCTGGATGAGGCTCTGGGCAGCCTGATGCTAGTGTGGGGTGTCCCTGCCCATGGCAGGGGGGTTGGAGCTAGATGATCCTTGTGGTCCCTTCCAATCCTGACTGATTCTATGATACTAATTCTTCACCTTCAAATCCATTCTTCCCCATGAGCCTTATCCCAGAGGCCAGGGCACTTGTTCACTGATGTTTGGACCATTAGAATGTTCCTTTACTTTGCTTTGGGCACTATCAAATCCTTCATCTTTCATGTTTTCAGGTGGACACTGCAAGTGAGATGGAAGAGCTGGATGTTGACAGCATCTCCCTGATGCCAGAGGCAGGCAGCCAAGGCCCTGCGAAGCTCCAGGTGTTCTTAGCTCGCTACAGGTACTGCCTCACCTCTTGTGACCTGGGAGCTTGTCTCATGGTTGTCTGCTTCACACTCCTCTCTAGGATTCACCACAGTTAGAAGTGGATGTTGGGTTGTATCTTACTCCTCCAAGTCACTTCTTGGGATGAAGGGAGATTGTAGCCAGGTGAGGGTTGGTGTCTTCTCCCAGGCTAGCAGCACCAGAACAAGAGGACACAGTCTCAAGCTGTGCCAGGGGAAGTTTAGGCTGGAGGTTAGGAAGAAGTTCTTCCCAGACAGAGAGATTGGCCCTTGGGATGTGCTGCCCAGGGAGGTGGTGGAGTCACCATCCCTGGAGGTGTTTAGGAAGAGCCTGGATGAGGCACTTGGATCCATGGTTTAGCTGGCAGCTCTGGGCTCCCCAGCTTAGGAGGGACAGGGATCTGCTGGAGAGAGTCCAAGGGAGGGCTGCAAGGATGCTGAAGGGACTGCAGCACTGCCTGGGGAGGAGAGGCTGAGAGCCCTGGGGCTGTTCAGTCTGGAGAGGAGAAGGCTGAGAGGGATCTGATCAATGTCTATCAATATCTGAGGGCTGGGGGTCAGGAGGGAGGGGACAGGCACAGGCCCTGCTCGGCTGCTCCTTGGGATAGGACAAAAAGCAATGGATGGAAGCTGCAGCACAGGAGGTTCCACCTCGGCACAAGGAGGAACTTCTTCCCTGTGAAGCTCCCAGAGCCCTGGAGCAGGCTGCCCAGACAGGTTGTGGAGTCTCCTTCTCTGGAGCCTTTCCAGCCCCATCTGGATGTGTTCCTGTGTGACCTGTGCTGGATTCCCTGCTCCTGCTCTGGCAGGGGGGTTGGACTGGATGATCTCTTTGGGTCCCTTCCAGCCCCTGCCCTCCTGTGAGCCTGGGTTCCTGTGAAAGCTCCTCCACAAAGTAAGTCTTCATTTTGTGACTATTTCAGCTACAATCCTTTTGATGGACCCAATGAAAATCCTGAGGCAGAGCTTCCACTGACTGCTGGAGAATATATCTACATCTATGGAGACATGGATGAAGATGGATTCTTTGAAGGTGTGTTTTAGTAGGGGGGGGGGGGGGGGGGGGAAGGAAAAAAAGGTGACTGAAATGCTGTGGAGATTTGATCTCAAAACCAAGATACAAACAGAACAAGAGAGGAATTCAGTGCATTTTGAAACCTCAAGGTAAAGGTTTCCTGCCCAGAGTTGGTTAGTCAGAAGGAGGGGCAGGTCCCACTGGAAAATGTTTGTACTTATGTCAGGATTGTAGAGCCACAGGTTTGCTGTGGTTGGAGAAGACCTCTAAGCTCACTGAACCCAGGTATCAATTCAGTTAGGTTTAAACATGAAGTCCTGGGCTGGTGGCCCTGGAGGCATTTAAAAGACTTGCAGATCTGGTGCTGAGGGACATGGCTTAGTGGCAGCCTGGCAGTTCTGGGTTGGGCTTGATGATCTTAAAGGTCTTTTCCAACCAAAATGATTCTGGATTCTGTGATTTCAGAGGGAATTTTGCCCCTGTGTTCAGCAGAGCTCTGGGTTTCATCCCCATATGGTCCCTCCCTAGGCATGGAGGGAGAGTCAGGAGGCAGAGCAGAGCAGGACAGAGCAGAGCAGAGCAGGACAGGACAGAGCAGAGCAGGACAGAGCAGAGCAGGACAGAGCAGAGCAGAGCAAGACAGAGCACAGCAGGGCAGAGCAGAGCAGAGCAGGACAGAGCACAGCAGGGCAGGGCAGAGCAGGGCAGGGCAGAGCAGAGCAGGGCAGAGCAGAGCAGGGCAGAGCAGAGCAGAGCAGGACAGAGCAGAGCAGGACAGAGCAGAGCAGGACAGAGCAGGAGAGAGCAGAGCAGGACAGGACAGAGCAGGAGAGAGCAGAGCAGGAGAGCAGAGCAGAGCAGGACAGAGCAGGAGAGAGCAGAGCAGAGCAGGACAGAACAGAGCAGAGCAGAGCAGGACAGAACAGAGCAGAGCAGAGTAGGACAAGAACAGAGCAGAGCAGAACAGAGCAGAGTAGAGTAGGACAGAACAGAGCAGAGTAGAGCAGAATTAATCAGGTTGGAAGAGACCTTTGAGATCATCAAGACCAACCTCTCACCCAACACCATCTAATCAGCTAAACAATGGCACCAAGTGCCTCATCCAGTCTCATCCTAAACACCCCCAGTGATGGTGACTCTACCACCTCCCTGGGCAGCACATCCCAATGGCCAACCATTGGACTTGATGATCTCTGAGGTCCATTCCAACCTGGCTGACTCTCTGAATAACCTCCCGGCGAGTTTCTTTCATCCCTGCCTGCAGTGCAGTTGTGACCTAGCCCAGAGTGGTGTTCAGAGCTGGGTTGGGAGGCTGCATGGGAGGTGCAGCGGTAACAGGTGTCCTGCTCTTTGCTTAGGGGAGCTGATGGACGGCCGCCGAGGGCTGGTCCCCTCCAATTTCGTTGAGAGAGTCTCAGATGACGACCTGATGACGCTGCCGCCTTCCGAGCTCAACGACCTCACCCCTAGCTCTTACCAGGAGAGAAGCTTGGTCAGTGCGAGCACCAGCAGTGGAGAGAAGAGCGATTTCTCCCTTGAAGAGAGCAGCATCAGCCCGCTGGCCGGCAGGGCGGAGGGAGGGCAGGAGGAGCCCGTCAGTCACACAGCAGTGCCTTACCCGCGGAAACTGACTGTGATCAAGCAGCTCGCCCGGAGCATAGTGGTGGGCTGGGAGCCCCCGCTGCTGCCGGCCGGCTGCCCGGAGGTGCAGAGCTACAACATCTACGTGGACGAGGAGCTGCGCCAGAGCGTGCGGAGCGGCCCGCAGCCCAAGGCGGTGATCGAGAAGCTGGAGCTGCGGAGCAGGACCTACCGCCTGTCGGTGCAGGCGGTGACGGAGCGCGGCGGCTCCGACAGGCTGCGCTGCACGCTGCTGGTGGGGCCGGGGGCGCCCGGCGCGGCGCCCACCGGCCTGCAGGTCAGGAGCGTCGCCGCCACCTCGGCGGAGCTCACCTGGCTGCCCTGCAGCAGCAACTACAGCCACGCCGTCTTCCTCAACGGGGAGCAGTGGGACCTGACCAAGCCCGGCGTCTACTGGTACAGCTTCCGCAGCCTGCAGCCCAGCACGCAGTACGTGGCCAAGCTGGAGGCCCGGCCCCCGCAGGCGCCTTGGGAGGAGGGCCCAGAGGGGCAGGAGAACAGCTCAGCTGTGATTCACTTCACTACCCCGCTAGCAGGTATCAGGGCAGTCAAGCCCCTTGTGGTGGGTTGAAATTTCCTTGAGTCCTGTGTCCAGTTCTGGGCTCCTCAGGTTAGGAAAGATGTTGAGATGCTGGAAGGTGTCCAGAGAAGGGCAAGAAAGCTGGGGAGGGGTCTGGAGCACAGCCCTGTGAGGAGAGGCTGAGGGAGCTGGGATTGCTTAGCCTGGAGAAGAGGAGGCTCAGGGGAGACCTCCTTGCTCTCTCCAACTCCCTGCAGGGAGGTTGTAGCCAGGTGGGGGTTGGTCTCTTCTCCCAGGCAAGCAGCACCAGAACAAGAGGACACAGTCTCAAGCTGTGCCAGGGGAGGTTTAGGCTGGAGGTGGGGAGAAAGTTCTTCCCAGAGAGAGTTGTTAGCCATTGGGATGTGCTGCCCAGGGAGGTGGTGGAGTCCCCATCCCTGGAGGCGTTCAAGAGGGGACTGGACGTGGCACTTAGTGCCATGGTTTGGTTATTCATGAGGTGTTGGGTGATAGGTTGGACTTGATGATCTCTGAGGTCTTTTCCAACCTTACTGATTCTATGATTTTATACAATTAACAAACAACACAAGAGGAGGAGGTTCTTCACCATGAGAGTGGTGAAACCCTGAAATGGGTTGTCCAGGGAGGTGGTTGAGGCCCTGTCCCTGGAGGTGTTTCAGCCCAGGCTGGACGAGGCTCTGGCCAGGCTGATCTAGTGGGGGGTGTCCCTGCCCATGGCAGGGGGGTTGGAACTAGATGATCCTTGTGGTCCCTTCCAACCCTGAATGATACTATGATACTAAGAATCCTCCTGGTCAGAGACCAGGAGAGCTGTCTCTCTGCTCCCCCTTCCCCAACCCCTGTCCCAAAGGGAGAAAGGAGCAGAGGAAAAGTAGCTGGTAGGCTTCACCAAGACAATACAGCCAAGGTCAAGCAGAGAAGAGAAGCCCCCAGGAGCAGCCTCACAGCAGATCCTAACAATGGAATGGCTTAGAATTGTCTTCATTTTCCTTTTTTACCCCCAACAGTGATTTGTTTTATCTTTTTTTGTCTACTTTCCTGCTCCAGATCTGTAACAAAACTTTTAAAGGCATAGCCTAGACCTACCGCACCCCTTGCTGGTGTGCTTGAGGTGCTCGGAGAGCTGGCTCCGTTGCTGCAGGCCCTTGGGGCCAAGGGAAGCGAAGGGTTGGTTAGGTGCCAGGGCCTGAGGTGCTGGACTGTTCTGTCTTAATGTTTTGGGGGTCTGGTTGTTTTTTGGTTTCTTTTTGGTTTGTTTTCCCCTCCCTCTGTTGTTAAAATGCCTTCTCTTTTGGTTTGTCTTGCTGTGGGGAGACATCCCCCCTGCTGATTCGAGCAGCGTGCCTCTCGGGGCATGGATGAGCTCTGTTTTGCCATGACCTTGCTGTGAGGCTTACTGCATCTTGGCCTCAGCTGCTTTGGCAAAGTTCTGGTTCCTGTGCCTCCAAGCTTCCCCAGAACAAGAGCAGCTCCTTTGCTCTGGTTCTGCCTAGCAGCCCCCCAAGGCTGGCTTGGCTGTCCTAGTGCAGGGCCGGCTCTGGTGTGGGAGCGTTCTCTTCGATGCTAACTTTACGCCATAGTCAGGCAAACAAGAGGTCTTACTGTTGGTCTGTCTCTCTGCTGGTCTCTCACAGGCACACCTGATGCTCCTTTGGATGTCCAGGTAGAAGCTGGTCCCTCACCAGGTATCCTGGTCATCAGCTGGTTGCCTGTCACCATTGATGCTGAAGGATCTTCCAACGGGGTTCGGGTCACAGGTTACGCCGTCTACGCGGATGGACAGAAGGTACTGTGCTGGCAGTGCCAGGCTGCTGCCAGGGCTGAGGGGTGCCTGCAGGCTGCTGCAGGGGCAGAGCCTCAGCACCTGGAAAGCTTGGGCCAGTAAGCATGCTATGAGTGCCATTCCTTGGTCTGGAAAGGAGTGATAGCACCAGTACAGGTTAGGAGGCGATCTGCGGGAGAGCAGCCCTGTGGAGAAGGAGCTGGGAGTGCTGGTGGGCAGCAAGTTCTGCATGGGTCAGCAGTGTGCCCTGGGGGCCAAGAAGGCCAATGGGGTCCTGGGGGCATTCAGAGGAGCGTGGCCAGCAGAGCCAGGGAGGTTGTCTTCCCCCTCTACTCTGCCCTGGTGAGACCACACCTGGAATATTGCATCCAGTTCTGGGCTCCCCAGTTCAGGAGCTGGAGAGAGGCCAAGGGAGGGCTGCAAGGATGCTGAAGGGACTGCAGCACTGCCTGGGGAGGAGAGGCTGAGAGCCCTGGGGGTGTTCAGCCTGGAGAGAAGACTGAGAGGGGATTTAATAAATGTCTATCAATATCTGAGGGCTGGGGGGCAGGAGGGAGGGGACAGGGACAGGCTCTGCTCAGCTGCACCCTGGGGTAGGACAAGGGGCAATGGATATCATCTCCAGCCCAGGAGGTTCCACCTCAACATGAGAAGGAAATTCTTCCCTGTGAGGCTCCCAGAGCCCTGGAGCAGGCTGCCCAGAGAGGTTGTGGAGTCTCCTTCTCTGGAGAATGGCAGGGGAGTTGAACTGGATGATCTTTAAGGTCCTTTCCAACCCAACTCATTCTATGGTCACTGGTGTCACTGGGCACTAGCTTGATCCTTGGGAAAGCAATGAATGCAATGAGCCCACAGGACATGGACAGAGTACAAGTGCACAACCTTGCCACCATTTGGGGCTTGTTTCTGGACTATGAAGGGTGAGGTGAGGTGCTCCAGTGCTTTCCTCAATTAGGGGCAGGCAAAGAGAGAGGTGTGCAAACCCCTCAGGGGTCAGGATGAATACTGACAAAGAATCTCCAAGGCTATTCCATAGTCAAAGTGTCCTGTGGTCTTCTGCACAGGTGATATTGGCCATGGGAGGGGCAAACCCCAGCTCTTTGGAGGAGCACAGCTCAAATCTGAGCAGTGCTGTCTGGAGTGGTTGCTCTTTTCTCATGGAAATGGTTTTTGCCCCACACAGGTCAAAAAAGAAAGGAGGAGTCTGGAAGGGGAGGCAAAAAACCAGAAAAGAAACCAGATAGGAGCAGATGTTGGTCAGTTAGAGGGCAGGAGAGCTCTGCAGAGGGACCTTGACCGACTGGACAGATGGGCAGAATCCAACAGGATGGCATTCAACATGTCCAAGTGCCAGGTGCTGCACTGTGGCTATGGCAATCCCATGCAGAGCTACAGGCTGGGGTCAGAGTGGCTGAGAGCAGCCAGGCAGAGAGGGACCTGGGGGTGCTGATTGACAGCTGCCTAAACATGAGGCAGCAGTGTGCCCAGGTGGCCAAGAAGGCCAAGGGCATCCTGGCCTGCATCAGGAAGAGTGTGGCCAGCAGGAGCAGGGAAGTCCTTGTGCCCTGTGCTCAGCACTGCTTAGGCCACACCTTGAGTCCTGTGTCCAGTTCTGGGCTCCTCAGGTTAGGAAAGAGGTTGAGCTGCTGGAAGGTGTCCAGAGAAGGGCAACAAAGCTGGGGAGAGGCCTTGAGCACAGCCCTGTGAGGAGAGGCTGAGGGAGCTGGGGTTGTTTAGCCTGGAGAAGAGGAGGCTCAGGGATGACCTCATTGCCCTCTACAACTCCCTGAAAGGTGGCTGTAGCCAGGTGGGGGTTGGTCTCTTCTCCCAGGCAAGTAGCACCAGAATAAGAGGACACAGTCTCAAGCTGTGCCAGGGGAGGTTTAGACTTGAGGTGAGGAGAAAGTTCTTCACTGAGAGAGTCATTAGCCATTGGAATGTGCTGCCCAGGGAGGTGGTGGAGTCCCCATCCCTGGAGGTGTTCAAGAGGGGATTGGATGTGGCACTTGGAGCCATGGTCTAGTCATGGGGTCTGTGGTGACAGGTTGGACTCGATGATCCTCGAGGTCTCTTCCAACCTTAGTTATACTGTGAGACTGTGATAGGCTTTGAAAGCCCAGGGAACAAGAGGTTAAAATCTGGGGAGGAGAGAGTATCCAGTTCCTCAGCTGGTTGTGGTAACAATGCCTCTTCCCTGATGCTGTGCAGCCCTGCACTGGAGAGCCTCGGGATCCGTGCTCAGCTCCAAGGTCAGCAGCTGTGGCTCTCGGCACCACCGGTAATCACTCCCTCTTTGTTTGGCTTGCAGGCAATAGAAGTGACTTCCCCAACGGCTGGGAGTGTGCTGGTGGACCTGTCCCAGCTCCAGATGTTCCAGGTGTGCCGGGAGGTGTCTGTGAGGACGATGTCTCTCTACGGGGAGTCGGTGGATTCGGTTCCAGCTCAGATTTCCTCGGGCTTCCTGCGAGCCTCTCAGCGCCCTGCCCCCGCACACTCGGCTCCCTCTGCCGCTCTGACCTCTAGGCTGCCCCGGGGAGAAGCCAGGGGCCCTCTGCCTGCACGCAGCCCAGCCCCACGCCTGCCCAGGCAGCAAGTTCCCTCTGGAAGCTCAGATGCCAAACTGCCTGATCCCTCCTCCGGCCGCCGCGGCTCGGCACCCCTGCTGCCGGAGAAAGCCTCCTCGCCGCCGCACCTCTCCTCGCCGCCGCACCTCTCCTCTCCCACTGCTTCCTCGGTGCAGCCTGTAGGCACTGCCCCACAGGGACTGGATGCTGCACAAGACCAGAAATGCCTGACTGTGCCCCCTCAGCAAGCTGGCAGCACAGTGCCCCCCGGGCAGGGCATGGAGCCTTCAAGGGAGGCGGAACTGCAAGGCCTGGGCAAAGGGCTGAAGGTGCAGGTGAGTGCTTACATCTCCTGCCCAGTGCCCTCTGCACCACCTGTGTGGGCAGAGTGGCTGGTAAATGCCTGGTAGGAAAGGAGCTGGGGGTGTTGGTTGACAGCAGCTGAACATGAGCCAGCAAATCATCCTTCTTGCTTGAGATCACAGAATCACAGAATCAGGCAGGTTGGAAAAGACCTCAGAGATCATCCAGTCCAACCTGTCACCCAACACCATCTAATCAACTAAACCATGGCACCAAGTGCCTCATCCAGTCTTACTTTAAACACTTACAGTCATGGTGACTCCACCACCTCCCTGGGCAGCACATCTAAGTAGCCAATCACTCTTTCCAGCCCAAACCTCCCCTGGTGCAGCTTGAGACTGTATCCTCTTGTTCTGCTGCTGCTTGCCTGGGAGAAGAGACCAACCCCCACCTGGCTACAACCTCCCTTCAGGGAGTTGGAGAGAGCAAGAAGGTCTCCCCTGAGCCTCCTCCAGGCTCCCTCAGCCTCTCCTCACAGGGCTGTGCTCCAGACCCCTCCCCAGCTTTCTTGCCCTTCTCTGGACACCTTCCAGCAAGTCAACATCTTTCCTAAACTGAGGAGCCCAGAACTGGACACAGGACTCAAGGTGTGGCCTAACCACTGCAGTGTACAGGGGCAGAATGACCTCCTGTTCCTGCTGGCCACACTGTTCCTGATGCAGGCCAGGATGCCACTGGCCATTCAAGTCCCTTAATCATCCTCATAGGCTCTGTTGGATTCTCTCCAGTGGCTCCCCACATGTCAGCAGCCCAGAGCACGTGGTGTTCATGGCAGAGAGTTTGGGGTGGTAAAGGCTGCTTTTGCTGCCCAAGTGTTGTGTGATATCTCCCCCGGGGGGGGGGTCATGCTTTGTCAGCACCTTTTGTTGCTTTGTTTCCCAGATGGAGCAGTCTGTAACCAAAGCAGCAGAGCTGGAAAGCTCACCTCACAGTAGTCTGAAGATGCCTGTGGAGACCTGCCATGCATGCTCTGTGGAAGAGTCACCAGAAGGCCCCAGTGCTGATAGAGAGAAAGAGGCAAAGGAGAAGCACTTGAGCCCAGAGCCTCTGCCCTCCCCCAGGCAGGCTGAGGGCTTGGAGGGCACCTTCCACGACTCAAGCACGGGTGGGAGCAGCTGCCAGGACTTCCTGAAGTTGTCTGCTGGCAAGGAGGTGATAAAAGAAATGTCCAGAGTGAAAAGAGAGGTTTGTTTGACCTTGGTTGAATGTCTCTGCCCGTGGAGGGATGTGGCTTGTGTTTGGCGCTGAGGTTTTGCAGCCGTAGGCAGCAGGCTCTGGAGCCTCTGTGTGTGTGTGCTGCACTGGGTGCTGCCCAGGCTGCTTCCTGCCACACTTCAAGCTGTTGGTGTGCTGGAGGAAGCTCAAATGTTCCTGGAGTGCCTGAGGGAAGTCTGTTTTGCTTTTCAACAGCAAGAAGAGAAGCTGTCTGAGCTGGGCAGGCGGCAGCTGACTCTCTTTGCCGAGCACAGCCGGAGCTCTGACCTCTCAGATATTTTGGAGGAGGAGGAAGAGGAGGAGGAGGAGGAAGAAGATGAACTGTCTTCAGAAGCTTTGGAAGAGAAGAAGTGGGACCAGAGAGATTCAGGTTACCAGGAGAACGGGGAAAAGGTAACTTGTGGCAGAGGAATGCTGCTGGGGAGCTCCAGTGCAGCCATCCCATGTCATCAGCTCACGGGAGGAGGTGCTGGTCTGAGCCCAGCACTCCCAAGAGTGCTTGGCTGAGTTCCTGCCTTCTCTGCTTTTACTCCCAGTGTTGTGTTCAGACAGTAAAAATGCAAGCTCCTTGTGAGAGGGGAGGGTGTTTGTGTGTAATCAATGCAGCCAGGGTGTAATGAGTTGGAAAAACACACAGTGTAATGGGGACTTTGGAACCCAGGCTTGGAAATCAATCCTATTGATCAGGTTCTTGATGTAGGCAGCAAGGGTGGGCACTCAGGGATCTGTCAAGTCCAGGCATCTGCAGATCCTCTACCGACCTTCCCTTGCCTCCTGAGGCAAAACAAGCAGCTAATACCAGTCCTGCAAGCAGGAGGCAGCAGAAGAATGGCTGGGCACAGATTGTTTTGGTGCTGTCTGTAGGAATGGATGGTTTGCAGGAGCAGAGCCCTGGCTTTGCAGCTCAGATGTTCCATAGTATCATAGTATCAGTCAGGGTTGGAAGGGATCATCTAGTTCCAACCCCCCTGCCATGGGCAGGGACACCCCACACTAGATCAGGCTGGACAGAGCTTCATCCAGCCTGGGCTTAAACACCTTCAGGGACGGTGCCACAACCACCTCCCTGCACAACCCATTCCAGCAGCAAGTGGAGCAACCCATTGCAGCAAGTGAGGAACTGCTGCCTGGGCTGAGCTGTGAGTGAATGTGTTGGTTCATCTCCCCAAGTTCAAACAGCTGAAGCTCTGCACTGTGTTACAGTGCAGCAGAAACGGGTCAAGAGCTTCCAGCTGTGTGGCAGGGAAGTGGTGTGTGAGGAAGCAGATGACAGCAGCTGAGATGAATGTGCCTGAGGGAAAGTTCAGAGGTGGAATGCCTGAGAAAGGAGAAAGGTTTGCAGGAAATGTGGTAAGCCTGGGTAGCAGGAGGGCACCCTCATTGTTTTCATGTGACAAAGGAACAGCTCTGGGTGGTTGGTGCTGATCTGGGTGCCTGCTAGCCTGCAGCACAAACAGGGTGAGGCTGGGGAGCATTACATTCACAGGTTCACAGATTGCATTAGGTTGGAAAGGACCCTTAAAGGTCATCTTGTCCAACCCCCCTGCAGTCAGGAGGGACACCTTCAACTAGAGCAGGCTGCCCAGGGCCTGGGCAGTAGCAGTGATCAGAGGCAAACAGTCTGATGGTTCTGGAGTCCATTTGGTGCATGGAGCGCATTTGCTGCTGCTCCTTTTCCCCTTCTGAAGGGGGTCCTGTTTCCCAGGTGGGGAGAATGGAGCTGCAGTGCAGTGTGGCCATTTCCTCTCATCCTGGCACTTGTTACCAGCCCCACCTTGCTACAGCCTCCTTTCAGGGGGGTGTAGAGAGCCAGAAGGTCTCCCCTCAGCCTTCTTTCCTTCAGAGACTCGAGCATGCCTGCAGCTTAAACCATTAATGGCTACATTTGCTTTGTAAACCTTTTGCAAATGTTTGCAGACCATGGCCTGATACAAACTGTCTGGGAAGCTGAACAAGAGACCTCCAGAGGTACCTTCCAAACCCTAAATTCAACCTACATCACTTAAGCATCTGGGATTCTACCTTTTCCTACCAGTTTTATATGCAGTAAGAGGCCAAAACCATCGATTCCAAGGTTGGTCTAAGGCAACTTGGAAAATCCAGCAGTCTTTTCCCCAAAGTTTTGTGTGACCTGGTAGGCTCTGACCCAGCTGCAAGTGAAATCCAAGCCTGTGTGACCCCTTTGAGGTCAAGGGTTGCCATGGGCATTTGTGGCAGCTCTGTGCCCCTGGATTTACAGACAGTGAACTGCTGTAGAGCTGGACCTTGAGAGGTGATGGGAAGGGCCTAGGGAAGGGCCTTCCCCAGCAGCAAGATCTCCAAGGGGTGCCTTGCTGCGCAGAGTCACTTCCTTCTGTTCCAGTGCAAGGACAGAGAGGTAAGAAAAGTCCATGGATCCTGCTGTGAGACTCATCCCCGTGGAGGGAGGAACCTGATGAGCTCTGGAGTGCAGTGAGCAGCCCCGGAGGAACTGTGTCTCTCCTGCCCTGCCATCCCACACTGGGGCTGCTGAAGCTGTGGGGGAACCGAGTGGGCAGGGTGAGAGGTGATGCAGAGTTGTGTGTGCAGAGGCAGAGGCTGGGAGGGAGCTCTTCCATGCATTGGCCTTCCTTGCTTTGCTCCATCTGAGTGTCCTTTGCCAGAAGATCCATTGCTGGCTATCGCTTCCTCCCCTTGCTTGGCTGCAGCCCACCGTCGCCGCTCCATCCTGCTGTGCTGGGAGGGAATCAGCTCTCACTTTGCCTCTCTTTTTAATGTTTATTTCCTCTCTTTTTCCCCCCTTTTGCTTGTCCTGGCTGTGGCTTTTCTCTGGGGGCTGGGAACAGATGGATCTTTGTGATACTGACAGCGATGAGGAGATTCTGGAGAGGATTCTGGAGCTGCCGCTGCAGAAGACCCACAGCAAGAAACTCTTCAGCATCCCTGAAGTGACTGAGGATGAGGATGAAGATGAGGATGAGAAGTGTGTTACAGAGGAAAAGGCAGAGCCTCAGGACTCCTTGGAAACACTCAGCCACCCTTCAGGAGGGACAGAGAAGCTGCTCAAGGAGCCGTTTCAGAGGGCAGAAGGGAGCAACAGCTCCACAGATCCACCCACTGTGGCCCCACGGGAAGAGCACGGCGCTAAGGAGAGCAGAGGGGATGCTGACCATGCAAACCCTGCCTTTGCCCAGCTGGCCTGGAGTCAGAGGAAGGCAAACTGGGGCTACCAGGAGAACGATCCAAAGTCTGGAAGCGGGGCAGGCCCCACCTGGAGCAGGAGGAAGGGCAGCGGCTCCCGAGAGAAGAGCCGGAGTCGGCCTGAGCTGGGCAGGAAGAGGCAGAGCGATTCGACAGAGCACTGCAGTCGTCTGCTGGGCAACTGCAGCCAGATGGGGAGTGGTTTATACAGAGCTCCTAGCCTCAGGGAGGAGCTGAACATCGTGAGCAGTGCTGGTGGTAAGGAGGGGTTTGATCTGTACAGCCGTGCCAGGCAAGGCAGCTTGCGGAGGAGCCACCCGAGGGCAGCGGGGCCGGGGCTCGCAGAACCCGCTGGGACGCACTGCTCCGGCCCCAGGAGCCTGGAGATAGACATCGAGTACGACTCTGAAGATGATCAGGATTCGACCTGTGCATCCCCCCCCCGAGAGCAGGAGGTGGCCAGAGAGCTCCCAGGGCTGCCAGGGGGACTGGAGTGATTGCTCCAGCCGCTCTGAGGTCGCCCACACGGATGGCAGGAGGGCCCCGGGCGGGCTGGAGCCGCTGGAGGAGCGGAGCGCGGAGCGGGCAGGGGCTGCGCGCCAGCGCCTGCCGGACTGCTGCCGGGACAAGGAGGCGCAGAGATGTGAGAGCAGCTCTGAGGAGCAGGGCTGGGAGCTGGACTGTAAGTCAGCTGGCTGGAGAAGGAGGCTCCAACATCCTTGGAAGGGGATACGTAGCACCTCCTTGCACAAAAGGGTTGGGTGACCTTTCCTATTCTGGCTTTGAAGCGGCTTGCAGTGGCGTTGCCTTCCCTCTGCTCCCCTGGCCTGCCTGTCTCTTGCTTTGTTCAGTGTTGTCCAGAGGAAGGACCCTCCTCTAGGATTGTCTGGAAGACTATCTGAGAGATGCTGTAGTCCTGTGCTGCTCCATGGCTTTTCTTGTATTAGCTGCTTCTGCTTTTCCTGCTGACTGACTCGAGTGGCACCGATGCAGTATTCCTTTTCAGCCTGGGCCTTTCCTCCCCACGGCAGGAGGGACCCCCCCAGAGGCAAAGCCCTGCTTGCAATAAGCCCATTTGGGAAAGCCTTGTGTAGATGATGACTCTCAGGTCTCATAGTCTCAGTCAGGGTTGGAAGGGACCACAAGGATCATCTAGTTCCAACCCCATTGCCCTCTCTTTGAAACTGCCCTCTCCTGCATCCTCACGCTCCCCAAGGGGGCTGGCCAGGGGTGCCTGGCAGGCTGCCTGCCCTGCCCTGCCCCTGTCCTTTAGCTGCCTTTGCCCAGCCCCCTGGGATGTGTTTGCAGCTCTGGAGTGTCCCAGAAGAGGAATGTTGCATTTGGATGCGCTGCTCTTTGTGGAGTGCGTTTGGGCTGAGCGCTGTTCAGGCCAGGCTGGAAGGCAGAGGCTGCTACTAACTCTCTGGTTGCTAACTCTCCTGTTGCAGGCATCTGGTAATAAAGATCCTAGGGGAGAGGCAAAGAGCCAGGAGCTGCCTGGCACAGCTGCCTGGCAGGCTCCCAGCCGAAGAGCCAGCAGGAGCGTAAGAAGAAGCCAGATGCAGAAACCTTTGCTCTCCAGCCCAGGTGAGTGGTGAGGGGCAGAGAGCTGGGCAGAGAGGGGCAGAGAGGAGGTTGGAAATGGCAGGGCAGAGGCTGACAGCAGCTGAGCCACACAGGGAAATAGGGCTGACATCATCTCTGGAGTGTGTCCAGAGAAGGGCAGTGAAGATGGTGAAAGGCTCTGGGGAGCAGACCAGCCCTCCACAAGCCCTGTGAGGAGAGGCTGAGGGAGCTGGGGTTGCTTAGCCTGGAGAAGAGGAGGCTCAGGGGAGACCTTCTTGCTCTCTCCAACTCCCTGCAGGGAGGTTGGAGCCAGGTGGGGGTTGGTCTCTTCTCCCAGGCAAGCAGCAGCAGAACAAGAGGACACAGTCTCAAGCTGTGCCAGGGGAGGTTTAGGCTGGAGGTGAGGAGAAAGTTCTTCCCAGCAAGAGAGATTGGCCCTTGGGATGTGCTGCCCAGGGAGGTGGTGGAGTCCCCATCCCTGGAGGTGTTCAAGAGGGAATTGGATGTGGCACTTGGTGCCATGGCTTAGTCATGAGGTCTGTGGTGACAGCTTGGACTTGATCTTTGAGCTCTCTTCCAACCTTGGTGATTCTGCATCAGGGCTGGTGAGGAGCAGCTGAGGGACCTGGGGGTGTTCAGGTTGGAGGAGAGGAGGTTGAGGGGAGACCTCATTGCTCTCTGCAGCTCCCTGAAAGGAGGTTGGAGGCAGATGGGATTGTTGGTCTATTCTGTCTAGTGTCAGGAGATAGAACAAGAGGGAAGGGCCTGAAGTTGTGCTGGGCAGACTTAGGTTGGATCTTGGGAAACATTTCCTGATTGAAAGAGTGGTCAGGGATTGGAAGAGGCTGCCCAGGGCAGTGGTGGAGTCCCCGTCCCTGGGAGGTGTTCAAGAGATGTGTGGCCATGGCTCTCTGGGACATGGTTTAATGAAGCAGAACAAGAGGACACAGTCTCAAGCTGTGCCAGGGGAGGTTTAGGCTGGAGGTGAGGAGAAAGTTCTTCCCAGAGAGAGTTGTTAGCCATTGGGATGTGCTGCCCAGGGAGGTGGTGGAGTCCCCATCCCTGGAGGTGTTCAAGAGGGGATTGGATGTGGCACTTGGAGCCATGGTTTAGTTAGTCAGGAGGTGTTGGGTGATAGGTTGGGCTTGCTGATCTCTGAAGTTGGACTTGCTGATCTCTGAGGTTGGGCTTGCTGATCTCTGAGGTCTTTTCCAACCTTGTTGATTCTATGATTCTATGATTCTGGCCATGTTGGGTGGTTGGACTCAGTCATCTCAAAGGTCTCTTCCAACCCAAACAATTCTCTGTTCTTCCTGATGTGTCCCCTCTCTGCCCACAGGTCCCCCAAGGAGCTCTGCTTCAGAAACCTGTGCTAAAGATGATGGTGTTAGAATATTTGTGGCTCTCTTTGACTATGACCCTGTTTCCATGTCTCCTAACCCTGATGCAGCAGAAGAGGAGCTTCCCTTTAAGGAAGGGCAAATCCTGAAAGTAAGAGCACAGCTTGGTGAGCATCTCCTACTCTGTGTGTGTCTCTGCCTGATCTTCCAGGGGCAGCATAAACCTTGGGAGGCAGAGGCTCCTTCACCTTGGCAGTTTCCTGAGCTTCCTGTTCTCCTTTGTGCATGTGGGGAGAAAGTTCTTCCCAGCCAGAGAGATTGGCCACTGGGATGTGCTGCCCAGGGAGGTGGTGGAGTCCCCATCCCTGGAGGGGTTTAAGAAGGGTGCTTGGAGCCATGGTTTAGTTGCCAGGAGGTGTTGGGTGACAGCTTGGACTTGATGAGCATTGAGGTCTTTCCCAACCTGGTTGATTCTGTGATTCTCTCTCTCAGTCCCTCTGAGCCTCAACACCCTGACCTGGCTTTTCCCTTGCAGGTGTGTGGAGACAAGGATGCTGATGGCTTTTACAGGGGGGAATGTGCAGGGAGGGAGGGCTACATTCCCTGCAACATGGTCTCAGAAGTCCAAGTGGAGAATAATGAAGTCAAGAAGCAGCTCCTGAAGCAGGGCTTCCTGCCTGCTGACACCCCCATGGAGAGCACAGGTACTGTGTCTGCTTTACCTCTGGGCTGGGCTGCTGCTGCCAGCAGCTTCCCTCACTGAGTGTGGAGAGCTCAGCTGTGCTGCCCAGCTGTGAGGCCAGCACAGCACACCAAAAGGGTCCCTAGGTTTGGTCTCCAGGGTCTGAAGGTTTAGTGGCCCTTGCAGTGGCAAACAGGGAGGGCTGGAGGGCTGGGGGGCAGGGCTGGAGGGCAGATCTGGAGCGCTGGGAAGCAGGTCTGGAGGGCTGGGAGGATGATCTGGAGGGCTGGGAGGCAGGTTTGGAGGGCTGGGGAGCAGGTTTGGAGGGCTGGGGGGCAGGTCTGGAGGGCTGGGGGGCAGGTCTGGAGGGCTGGGAGGATGATCTGGAGGCCTGGGAGGCAGGTTTGGAGGGCTGGGGAGCAGGTTTGGAGGGCTGGGGGGCAGGTCTGGAGGGCTGGGGGGCAGGTCTGGAGGGCTGGGGGGCAGGTATGGATGGCTGGGGGGCAGGTCTGGAGGGCTGGGAGGATGATCTGGAGGGCTGGGGGGCAGGTCTGGAGGGCTTGGGGGCAGATCTGGATGGCTGGGGGCTAGGGCTGGGGGGCAGGTCTGGAGGGCTGGGGGGCAGGTCTGGAGGGCTGGGGGCAGGTCTGGAGGGCTGGGGGGCAGGTCTGGAGGGCTGGGGGCAGGTCTGAAGGGCTGGGAGGCAGGTCTGGAGGGCTGGGGGCTAGGGCTGGGGGGCAGGTCTGGAGGACTGGGTGCAGGTCTGGAGGGCTGGGGGGCAGGTCTGGAGGGCTGGGGGCAGGTCTGGAGGGCTGGGGGGCAGGTCTGGAGGGCTGGCTGGGGGGCAGATCTGGATGGCTGGGTGAGGCAGGTGTTGTGAGGCCTGGGCTCTCATACCTGACTCTGCTGCAGCACAGCACTGCCCAGGGCTGGATTTGCAGCTGCTGGGTGCCCAGCACAGGAGAGATGTAGACCTGATGGAGCAAATCCAGTCAGGGGCCACAAAGATGATCAGAGGGCTGGAGCACCTCTGCTGTGGGGACAGGCTGAAAGGATTGGGGCTGTGCAGCCTGGGGAAGAGAAGGCTTTGGGGAGACCTTAGAGCTCCATTTCAATGTCTGAAGGGGACCTGCAGGAGGGCTGGGGAGGGACTGTTCATAGGAGCTGGTGGAGATGGGATGTGGGGCAGTGGTTTGAAGCTGCAGCAGGGCAGATTGAGGTTGGGCATCAGGAGGAAGTTCTGCACAAGGAGAGTTGTGAGACACTGGAGCAGGCTGCCCAGGGAGGTGGTTGAGGCCCTGTCCCTGGAGACATTCAAGAGCAGACTGCATGTGGCTCTGGGCAGCCTGATCTGGTTGGAAATGTCCCTGCTGCCTGCAGGGGTTGGACAGGATGCCCTTTGAGGCTCCCTTCCAGCCCTGTGCAGCCTGTGGATCCTTCCCACCACAGTGAGCTGCTGGGGTGCACCTCACCTGGCCCTTTGCTGCTGGTGCAAGGGTTTCTGTCCTTCTGAAAGGGGGAGGTCATTGTGCCCTGTGTTCAAGGGCAGGAGATTGAGCACATCCAAGTGCCAGGGGCTGCACATTGGCCACAGCAACCCCAGGCAGAGCTACAGGCTGGGGGCAGAGTGGCTGAGAGCAGCCAAGCAGAGAGGGACCTGGGGGTAGTGGTTGATGGTAGGCTGAACATGAGGCAGCAGTGTGCCCAAGTGGCCAAGAAGGCCAAGGGCATCCTGGCCTGCATCAGGAAGAGTGTGGCTAGCAGGAGCAGGGAAGTCCTTGTGCCCTGTGCTCAGCACTGCTTAAGCCACACCTTGAGTCCTGTGTCCAGCTCTGGGCTCCTCAGTTTAAGAAGGACATTGAGAGACTTGAAGGTGTCCAGAGAAGGGCAACAAGGCTGGGGAGGGGTCTGGAGCACAGCCCTGTGAGGAGAGGCTGAGGGAGCTGGGGTTGCTTAGCCTGGAGAAGAGGAGGCTCAGGGGAGACCTTCTTGCTCTCTCCAACTCCCTGCAGGGAGGTTGTAGCCAGGTGGGGGTTGGTCTCTTCTGCCAGGCAAGCAGCACCAGAACAAGAGGACACAGTCTCAAGCTGTGCCAGGGGAGGTTTGGGCTGGAGGTGAGGAGAAAGTTCTTCCCAGACAGAGAGATTGGCCACTGGGATGTGCTGCCCAGGGAGGTGGTGGAGTCCCCATCCCTGGAGGTGTTCAAGAGGGGATTGGATGTGGCACTTGGTGCCATGGGTTAGTTGTCAGGAGGTGCTGGGTGACAGCTTGGACTTGGTGAGCTCTGAGCTCTTTTCCACCCTTGTTGATTCTCTGGTTCTGTGAAGCAGGCAGCAGAGGGCAGTGTGTGCTGTGTGCTGTGGCATGGCTGAGGGGCAGAGGTGCAGCTGGGCTGCTCTGTGTGTGTGTGTGTCTTGGGGGGGTATGGAGCATGCCTCACCTGAGCCCACGCACAAGGACTGCAGCCCCGGGCTTGGCCCGCGGTGACGTGGCTGCTCCCCAGGGGAGGCATGGCCTGCTGCTCTTGGTGTTGCCTTGTTCACTCTTCAGGATGCTTTGCACTCCCCACTCACTGTCTGGTTTTCCCTTGTCTATTTATTGGCTGTTGTTTGTCTGTCTGTTCTGTTTTCCTGAAGGGAATGGCACATTTCCTCCACCTCCACGCCGCCAAACTGCTCCTCCCAAACCCAGGCGCTCCAAGAAAGGTCTGTGCCAGCCCCTGCTTCCTCTCTTGCCTTCTGCAGCAGCACTGCAGGCTGCCTGGGGTCTTTCACCACTTCCTCACAGGGGACACTCTGCTGTTTGTCCCTCTAGACCTCCTAGGAAGTAGAAAGGGAGCTCAAGCCTCTGCTGCTGTTTCAGTTTTGAACAGCACTGATGCCTCTGATCAGTTCTGGAGCTTGACCTCTGCTGCTTCTACCCAGCATGGATTCAGGAAGGGCAGCTCCTGCCTCACCAGCCTGATCTCCTTCTGTGCCTGGTGGCTGTGGGGCAGGCTGTGGATGTAGTCTGCCTGGACCTCAGCAAGGCCTTTGACACCATCCCCCAAAGCAAGCTCCTGGCCAAGTTGGCAGCCCCTGGCTTGGAGAGCAGCTGTCTGAGCTGGGTTAGGAGATGGCTGGAGGCTGAGCCCAGGCAGAAAGAGACCTGGGGGTAGTGGTTGACAGCAGCTGAACATGAGCCAGCAGTGTGCCCAGGTGGCCAAGAAGGCCAATGGCATCCTGGCCTGCATCAGGAAGAGTGTGGCCAGCAGGAGCAGGGAAGTCCTTGTGCCCTGTGCTCAGCACTGCTTAGGCCACACCTTGAGTCCTGTGTCCAGTTCTGGGCTCCTCAGGTTAGGAAAGATGTTGAGGTGCTGAAAGGTGTCCAGAGAAGGGCAAGAAAGCTGGGGAGGGGTCTGGAGCACAGCCCTGTGAGGAGAGGCTGAGGGAGCTGGGGTTGCTTAGCCTGGAGAAGAGGAGGCTCAGGGGAGACCTTCTTGCTCTCTCCAACTCCCTGCAGGGAGGTTGTAGCCAGGTGGGGGTTGGTCTCTTCTCCCAGGCAGCCAGCAGCAGAACAAGAGAACACAGTCTCAAGCTGTGCCAGGGGAGGTTCAGGCTGGAGGTGAGGAGAAAGTTCTTCCCAGAGAGAGTTGTTAGCCATTGGGATGTGCTGCCCAGGGAGGTGGTGGAGTCCCCATCCCTGGACGTGTTTAGGAAGAGCCTGGATGTGGCCCTTGGAGCCATGGTTTAGTAGTCAGGAGGTGTTGGGTGACAGGTTGGACTTGATGATCTCTGAGGTCTTTTCCAACCTTATTGATTCTCTGACTCTTGTTAGTGTCCCTGGGTCATGGTGGTTGCTGCAGACTTGGAGTTGCATGAACAGTTTGCTTCTGTGGTTTGCTGCCTTGGTCTCTGTTCTGTTGGTTGGTGTTTGTCAGGTGTGTGAGGTGTGGGCACTGCTGCAAGATGAACTCTCACTGATGAGATCTTTCCTTGCTCCAGCAGGGTTGGAGAAGCAGGAGAAGTATAAGTCTCCTCCAGGTGAGAATTGCTCTTTCTTACTCTGAGTAGCTCATGGATGTTAGTGATCCAGAGGTGTTCTGTACTCAGGGGCAGGTGCAGGACCCCTGTGCTGGAAGGTGATGGTCATTCATAGTATCATAGTATCAGTCAGGGTTGGAAGGGACCACAAGGATCAGCTAGTTCCAACCCCCCTGCCATGGGCAGGGACACCCCACACTAGATCAGCCTGCCCAGAGCCTCAGCCAGCCTGGGCTTAAACACCTCCAGAGCTGGGGCCTCAACCACCTCCCTGCCTCCCTGCACAACCCATTCCAGGGCTTCACCACTCTCATGGGGAAGAACTTCCTCCTCCCCTCCAGCCTGAATCTCCCCACCTCCAGCTTCATTCCATTCCCCCTAGTCCTATCACTGCCTGAGATCCTGAGCAGTCCCTCCCCAGCCTTCTTGTAGCTCCCCTCAGATACTGGAAGGCCACAATGAGGTCACCACAGAGCCTTCTCTTCTCCAGACTGAACAGCCCCAACTCCTCCCTAACTTTCTCCTCACCTCCAGCCTAAACCTTCCCTGGCACAGCTTGAGACTGTGTCCTCTTGTTCTGCTGCTGCTTGCCTGGGAGAAGAGACCAACCCCACCTGGCTACAACCTCCCTTCAGGGAGTTGGAGAGAGCAAGAAGGTCTCCCCTGAGCCTCCTCTTCTCCAGGCTAAGCAACCCCAGCTCCCTCAGCCTCTCCTCACAGGGCTGTGCTCCAGACCCCTCCCCAGCTTTCTTGCCCTTCTCTGGACACCTTCAAGTCTCTCAATGTCCTTCTTAAACTGAGGAGCCCACAGCAGGACAGTCTGTCCTCACAGGAGAGGTGCTCCAGCCCTCTGATCATCCTCGTGGCCCTGTACATTCTCACATGAAGTGATGAAGTGAAGATGGTGAAAGGGTCTGGGGAGCAGACAAGCCCTCCATGAGCCCTGTGAGGAGAGGCTGAGGGAGCTGGGGTTGCTTAGCCTGGAGAAGAGGAGGCTCAGGGGAGACCTTCTTGCTCTCTCCATCTCCCTGCAGGGAGGTTGTAGCCAGGTGGGGGTTGGGCTCTTCTCCCAGGCACCCAGCACCAGAACAAGAGGACACAGTCTCAAGCTGTGCCAGGGGAGGTTTAGGCTGGAGGTGAGGAAGAAGTTCTTCATAGAAAGAGAGATTGGCCATTGGGATGTGCTGCCCAGGGAGGTGGTGGAGTCCCCATCCCTGGAGGTGTTTAGGAGGAGCCTGGATGAGACACTTGGTGCCATGGTTTAGTTGATCAGAGGGTGTTGGGTGAGAGGTTGGACTTGATGATCTCAAAGGTCTTTTCCAACCTGGTCTGGTCTATTCTATCCCTACCCTACCCTGCCCTACCCTACCCTGCCCTACCCTACCCTACCCTATCCTACCCTGCCCTACCCTACCCTGCCCTATCCTGCCCTACCCTGCCCTGCCCTACCCTGCCCTGCCCTACCCTGCCCTACCCTACCCTATCCTACCCTACCCTACCCTACCCTATCCTATCCAATCCTATTCTATCCTATCCTGCCCTACCCTACCCTACCCCATCCCATCCCCATCCTATCCTATCACTACTCCACCAGATGCATCCAGGCCCTCTTTCTCCCATTCACTTTCCCCCTCCTGCTCTTCTTGGCTCAGTCCATGCCAAGACTGAGGAAGTAGTGGCTGTGATTTGGGGATTTTTGTCCTTCAAACTGCCAGCTCAGGAGGCTTTGGTTTCTTTTTGTCATGCAGGACAGAAGCATAAAGACTTTGAAGCTGAGCTGCTGACTGCTCGAAGCATGGTGGCTGTCTTTGACTACAACCCTAAGGAGAGCTCTCCCAATGCAGATGTTGAGGTAACCTCCAGCTGCTCCCTGCTTGTAGAAGTTTATTTGTCCTCTCTTTGTGCTTTTCTTTTCTCTTTCTTTTATCCCAAGACCCTTTGCACTGTGATCAGGACAGAGACAATTATCCCTGGGCACCACTGCTGCTGCAAAGGGCTTCCCTGAAGTCAGAAACTGCAGAGTTTGCTCTCCCTGCATTCAAGGCCAACCTGTCACCCAGCACCTCATGACTGACTGAACCATGGCTCCAAGTCCAACTTCCAATCCCCTTTGGAACATCTGCTCCTTCTGAGCAGAACATAGAAGCTCCTTTACATTTGGATAGGATAGGATAGGATAGGATAGGATAGGATAGGATAGGATAGGATGGGATAGGATGGGATAGGATAGGATAGGATAGGATAGGATAGGATAGGATAGGATAGGATAGGATAGGATAGGATAGAATTAACCAGGTTGGAAAATAACTCAGAGATCATCCAGTCCAACCTCTCCCCCAACACCATCTGATCAACTAAACCATGGCACCAAGTGCCTCATCCAGGCTCTTCCTAAACACCTCCAGGGATGGGGACTCCACCACCTCCCTGGGCAGCACATCCCAATGGCCAATCTCTCTTGCTATGAAGAATTTCTTCCTCACCTCCAGCCTGAACCTCCTCTGGCACAGCTTGAGACTGTGCCCTCTTGTTCTGTTGGGGGTTGCCTGGGAGAAGAGACCAACCCCCAGCTGGCTACAACCTCCCTGCAGGGAGTTGGAGAGAGCAAGAAGGTCTCCCCTGAGCCTCCTCTTCTCCAGGCTAAGCAACCCCAGCTCCCTCAGCCTCTCCTCACAGGGCTGTGCTCCAGACCCCTCCCCAGCTTTCTTGCCCTTCTCTGGACACCTTCCAGCTTCTCAACATCTTTCCTAACCTGAGGAGCCCAGAACTGAACACAGGACTCAAGGTGTGGCCTAAGCAGTGCTGAGCACAGGGCACAAGGACTTCCCTGCTCCTGCTGGCCACACTCTTCCTGATGCAGGCCAGGATGCCCTTGGCCTTCTTGGCCACCTGGGCACACTGCTGCCTCATGTTCAGCTACCATCAACCAGTCCCCCCAGGTCCCTCTCTGCCTGGCTGCTCTCAGCTGCTCTGCCCCCAGCCTGTGGCACTGCCTGGGGTTGTTGTGGCCAAAGTGCAGCCCCTGGCACTTGGACTTGTTGAATGCCATCCTGTTGGCCTCTGCCCATCTGTCCAGCCTGGCAAGGTCCCTCTGCAGAGCTCTCCAACCCTCTAACAGCTCAACTCCTGCCCCCAGCTTGCTGTCATCTGCTTGTTCACTTGTTCTCCCCAGACCTTTCCAGAGCAGCTGGCAGGGACTGTTTTGAAGCCTTACTAAACTGCTTGAAGGGAATGGGCTTTGCTCTTGTGTGGGTTCAGGAAATGCTTCCTTAGCACTGTGTTCCACAGCTGCCCACTGCAGCTGCTCTTCTGCAGCCCTGGCTTGCAGGTTTTGACAGAGTGGCCTCCCTCCCTCAGGGTCAGGTTGTGCATGGGTGCCCAGGGTGACCTTGTGTCTGTGGTGAGAAGTTCCACAGCAGGGCTTCTCTCCTGTGACCTTTGTTCCCTTGCTCTTTGCAGGCTGAGCTGACTTTCAATGCTGGGGACATTATCACTGTGTTTGGCTCCATGGATGATGATGGCTTCTACTATGTAAGTGCAGGGGTGGGGAAGAGAGTGGTGGTGAATGGTGCCACAGCCAGCTGGCAGCCAGGCACCAGTGGTGTGCCCCAGGGATCAGTGCTGGGCCCTGTGCTCTTTAACATCTTCATTGATGATCTGGAGGAGGGGATGGAGTCAGTCATCAGCAAGTTTGCAGATGACACCAAGTTAGGAGCAGATGTTGGTCAGTTAGAGGGAAGAAAGGCTCTGCAGAGGGTCCTTGCCAGGCTGGACAGATGGGCAGAGGGCAACAGGATGGCATTCAACAAGTCCAAGTGCCAGGAGCTGCACTTTGGCCACAGCAACCCCAGGCAGTGCTACAGGCTGGGGTCAGAGTGGCTGAGAGCTGCCAAACAGAGAGGGACCTGGGGGTGCTGATTGACATCTGCCTAAACATGAGGCAGCAGTGTGCCCAGGTGGCCAAGAAGGCCAAGGGCATCCTGGCCTGCATCAGGAAGAGTGTGGCCAGCAGGAGCAGGGAAGTCCTTGTGCCCTGTGCTCAGCACTGCTTAGGCCACATCTTGAGTCCTGTGTCCAGTTCTGGGCTCCTCAGGTTAGGAAAGATGTTGAGGTGCTGGAAGGTGTCCAGAGAAGGGCAAGAAAGCTGGGGAGGGGTCTGGAGCACAGCCCTGTGAGGAGAGACTGAGGGAGCTGGGGTTGCTTAGCCTGGAGAAGAGGAGGCTCAGGGGAGACCTTCTTGCTCTCTCCAACTCCCTGCAGGGAGGTTGTAGCCAGCTGGGGGTTGGTCTCTTCTCCCAGGCAGCCAGCAGCAGAACAAGAGGACACAGTCTCAAGCTGTGCCAGGGGAGGTTTAGGCTGCAGGTGAGGAAGAAGTTCTTCATAGAAAGAGAGATTGGCCACTGGGATGTGCTGCCCAGGGAGGTGGTGGAGTCCCCATCCCTGGAGGTGTTTAGGAAGAGCCTGGATGAGGCACTTGGTGCCATGGTTTAGTTGATCAGATGGTGTTGGGTGAGAGGTTGGACTTGGTGATCTCAAAGGTCTTTTCCAACCTGGTCTATCCTATCCTATCCTATCCTATCCTATCCTATCCTATCCTATCCTATCCTATCCTATCCTATCCTATCCTATCCTATCCTATCCTATCCTATCCCTCCCCTCTCTCCCCTCTCTCCCCTCTCTCCCCTCTCTCCCCTCTCTCCCCTCTCTCCCCTCTCTCCCCTCTCTCCCCTCTCTCCCCTCTCTCCCCTCTCTCCCCTCTCTCCCCTCTCTCCCCTCTCTCCCCTCTCTCCCCTCTCTCCCCTCTCTCCCCTCTCTCCCCTCTCTCCCCTCTCTCCCCTCTCTCCCCTCTCTCCCCTCTCTCCCCTCTCTCCCCTCTCTCCCCTCTCTCCCCTCTCTCCCCTCTCTCCCCTCTCTCCCCTCTCTCCCCTCTCTCCCCCTCTCTCCCCTCTCTCCCCTCTCTCCCCTCTCTCCCCTCTCTCCCCTCTCTCCCCTCTCTCCCCTCTCTCCCCTCTCTCCCCTCTCTCCCCTCTCTCCCCTCTCTCCCCTCTCTCCCCTCTCTCCCCTCTCTCCCCTCTCTCCCCTCTCTCCCCTCTCTCCCCTCTTACTTCTCCCTCAACCAGCAAACCTGATGTGAGAACTGAATGTTGGTCTTGCAGGGAGAGCTGAACCAACAGAGAGGGCTTGTCCCATCTAACTTCTTGGAAGCTGTCCCTGCAGCTGGAGGCATGGCCAAGGAACATCATGCCAAAGAGAGAGAAGCTTTTGCAGTGAGTGCTGAGAGCCAGGTAAGACTCTGGGCCCCTGCCCAGGGCAGCCACCCAGCCTGTGCTGGGGCATTGCATAGCATGCAGCACCTGATGCAGCCACCTAAATTACTGCATGCAGCTTGCTTCATCCCCTGGGAGATGCTCAGAAGTGTGGAAGGGAGGGCTGAGAGGTCTCCCTGAAGGCCTGCCTCTAGTGCAGACAGATCAACAGTGTCCCCTGGGGCCTGACTTTCCTGCTGGTCAGGTGAGGAAAGCACATCCCAGGTCCCAGCAGCAAGGGCTTTAGTTCCACAGAAGGCTCAGTGGTGAAATCCTGCTGCAAGCAGAGCAGCTGAGTGCCCAGGCCCAGGGAATTCCTCAGGCAGGCTCCTGACCATGCCCCAGAGTTCTGGAGGCAGTCACTCCCCAACACCAAGCTCTTCCCCCCAGCCTCAGGTAGCTCTGCCTGAGGGGCTTCCAGCTCCCCTCCCAGCACACACTGGGGATCTCTGGGATGGATCCTGAGGCTCTGAAAGCATCTCTCAGATGCAGGGCCTTCAAAGGGTGACCTAACCCTTTGGATGATGTTGCCAATGCTCCCAGCACAGATGTCTCAGCAGGAGCTGTGGCTCCTCTGCCAGGTTCAGTCAGTGGGGGAGGCCAAAAGTGCAGCACCTCCCTGCTCACTCCTGGACCTCATCCCCTGCATCATTCCAGAGAGGGCCACAGCTTGGTCCAGCTCACCTGGACTCAACCTTCACTTCATCCTGGGAGGTTACTGGAGCTGTCCAGTGGTGCCAGGCCCATGGCAGTGTGTCAGAGCAGGCCCAGCCTGGCTCTGAGCCACTCCCTCAGTCCTCTGGTGGGCTCCCCACTGGTGCCACCCCCAGCTCTCCTGCTCTCTGCAGTGTGCCCTGTCCTGTTTTCCATGCTCAGCTCTTCCCTTTCCTCTGGGCCCACTATTCTCTGTCCCATTTCTGCCTTGAAATGCTGCTTGATCTCCCTTGGGCTTCACCTGCAGCCCCACTCCTGCTTCCAGGCACTTCAGGCTCTGTGGCTACAGGGTCTGAGCTACACCCTTGGTGCCACCTTCTGAAGGGCAGGTTTCAAGCCTGCCTCAGAAATAAGGTTTGTGGATAGCTTGTGGATCACCTTCTGATGTTCTCTGGGTCCCTTGTGCTTGCCTGGACCCTTTCCTGCAGCCTGTAAGTGCTGGTCCACACTGGGGAGCCACAGGTTAATAAGCTGTTAGTGCCAGGCTCTCAGAGGCCTGAGGCTGCACAACCACAGCCAGTTCCAGCCATGTGTGTGCACCCTGGCATCACAGCAGGGCTCTGGCCCTTGTGCCACAGCCAGTTCCAGTGTGCCACAGCCAGTTCCAGTGTGCCACAGCCAGTTCCAGCCATGTGTGTGCACCATGGCATCACAGCAGGGCTCTGGACCTTGTCCCACAGCCAGTCCCAGTGTGCCACAGCCAGTTCCAGCCATGTGTGTGCACCCTGGCATCACAGCAGGGCTCTGGAACTTGTGCCACAGCCAGTCCCAGTCTGCCACAGCCAGTTCCAGCCATGTGTGTGCACCCTGGCATCACAGCAGAGCTCTGGCCCTTGTGCCACAGCCAGTCCAGCCATATGTGTGCACCCTGGCATCACAGCAGGGCTCTGGACCTTGTGCCACAGCCAGTTCCAGTCATGTGTGTGCACCCTGGCATCACAGCAGGGCTCTGGCCCTTGTGCCACAGCCAGTTCCAGTGTGCCACAGGCAGTTCCAGTCATGTGTGTGCACCCTGGCATCACAGCAGGGCTCTGGCCCTTGTGCCACAGCCAGTTCCAGTGTGCCACAGCCAGTTCCAGCCCTGTGTGTGCACCCTGGCATCACAGCAGGGCTCTGGACCTTGTCCCACAGCCAGTTCCAGTCATGTGTGTGCACCCTGGCATCACAGCAGGGCTCTGGACCTTGTCCCACAGCCAGTTCCAGTGTGCCACAGCCAGTTCCAGTCATGTGTGTGTACCCTGGCATCACAGCAGGGCTCTGGCCCTTGTGCCACAGCCAGTTCCAGTCTGCCACAGCCAGTTCCAGCCATGTGTGTGCACCCTGGCATCACAGCAGGGCTCTGGACCTTGTGCCACAGCCAGTTCCAGTCTCCCATAGCCAGTTCCAGCCATGTATGTGCACCATGGCATCACAGCAGGGCTCTGGACCTTGTCCCACAGGCAGCCCCAGTGTGCCACAGGCAGCCCCAGCCATGGCAGAAGCTTCTCCAGCATGATCAGGAGAGAGTTTTCAACTGAGTGGTAACCTCTTGGATGTGCTTTCCTGTTGCCCTCTCCCTGCTGCCGTGCCAGGGGCCTGAGAACAAGGAGAGCTTACAAGGCCTGAAGAGGGAGCACAGCTTCCTTCCCAGCCTGGGCTGGACAGGAGGTGGGAGCAGCTCAGAGTGAAGCTGGGGGTGCTGGTGCCTGGGAGAGGTGCAGCACTTCTCACTTCCAGCCTTGGAGGATGAGGTTAAGCAAAGGGAAAGCAAGCATAACGCCAGCACCAGGAGGAGCCTCCCAGACGTTGCAGCCCCCAGCCAGGGCCCTGCAGCACTCCTGCCTCCCCCCCCAGAGCAGTTGCTGTGATGCTGCAGCTGTGGAATGCCTTTGTTGCTGGGCTTTGGCCTCAGTCACCTGCAGCTTGTGCCAAAGGCTGATCGTGAAGCCCCTGTCTGGTTCTAATTGATCTCCTCTGTTTATTTCTGCCTGCCTTGTGCCCCCCTGCTGCTTCCTTTTCTTCAGAGAATGAGGAAGAGAAGAGTCCAGTGCTAGCTATGAATGGTACCTAGAGAGCAACCATGTAAGTCTCGGGGTGGGGAAGGCCTCCTCAGCCTCCCACCCAGCCCAGGGGCTGTGCCTGGGGTGTGATCCTTGTCCTGCTTGTAGTCTGCCAGGCTGGGTTGGGGCTCTGCTGGCAAATCCATCCTCAAATCCCCTGCTGGCAGGCTGTATTGATCCAGGGAGAGTCATGGAATGCTCTGGCTGGAAGGGACCTCCAAAGCTCACCCAGTCCACCCCCCCCTGCCAGAGCAGGGTCACCCAGAGCAGCTCACCCAGGAACACATCCAGGTGGGGTTGGAATATCTCCAGAGAGGGAGACTCCACAGCCCCCCTGGGCAGCCTGCCCCAGGCCTCTGGCACCCTCCCAGGGAAATCATTCTTGCCCCTGCACTCAGCAGGGACATCCTCCACCAGGTCAGGGTTGCCCAGAGCCCTCTCCAGCCTCACCTTGAATGTCTCCAGGGCTGGAGCCTCAACCACCTCCCTGGGCAACCTGCTGCAGTGCTCCAGCAGCCTCCTGGGGCAGAGCTTGTTCCTGACAGCCTTCCTGGCCCCCTGGGCACACTGCTGGCTCATGTTCAGGGGGCTGTCAAACGTTGTTTGCCCTGGAACTGTGCCAGTCCTCACTACCTGAGGCAGCCCTGAGAGCCACCCCCCCTGGAAGCTGAGGTGACTTCAGCAGCCCTAAAGCTTTCCTCAGTAAAGACAAGCACATGAAGCACAGCTGTTGGGAGCAAGGAGCTGGGGGGTTGGGGACTAATGGGACTGTGCTGACTTGAATTCAGCTTCAGCAGAGAGCTGCTGTGTAATCCAGCCTGGCCCTTCCACCACTGCCCAGGCACAGCCCCAGCCAAAGCTGGGTTTGGGAGGTCCTGCTCAGGCTGAGCACAGCCACTGCTCACCCCAGGGGCTTGAACTCTGGATTTAACTCTTTCCTGACCCCCCCTGAGCACCATCAGCCTAAGAAAGGAGTAGCACTGAGTCCCTCACCCTGCCTTGTGTGGACAATTGTTCTGTCTGAGGAGACTTGGGCAGTTTGGAGGGGGGAGAGGCGGGGAGACCTCTGCTCTGGGAGGGGCAGACCTGTGTTGTTTCACAGAATCACCAAGGTTGGAAGAGACCTCAGAAATCATCAAGTCCAAGCTGTCCCCCAACACCTCTAACTAACTAAACCATGGCTCCAAGTGCCACATCCAATCCCCTCTTGAACCCCTCCATGGATGGGGACTCCACCACCTCCCTGGGCAGCACATTCCAATGGCCAATCTCTCTCTCTGGGAAGAACTTTCTCCTCACCTCCAGCCTAAACCTCCCCTGGCACAGCTTGAGACTGTGTCCTCTTGTTCTGGTGCTGCTTGCCTGGGAGAAGAGACCAACCCCCACCTGGCTACAACCTCCCTTCAGGGAGTTGGAGAGAGCAAGAAGGTCTCCCCTGAGCCTCCTCTTCTCCAGGCCAAGCAACCCCAGCTCCCTCAGCCTCTCCTCACAGGGCTGTGCTCCAGACCCCTCCCCAGCTTTCTTGCCCTTCTCTGGACACCTTCAAGTCTCTCAATGTCCTTCTTAAACTGAGGAGCCCAGAACTGGACACAGGACTCAAGGTGTGGCCTCAGCAGTGCTGAGCACAGGGCACAAGGACTTCCCTGCTCCTGCTGGCCACACTCTTCCTGATGCAGGCCAGGATGCCCTTGGCCTTCTTGGCCCCCTGGGCACACTGCTGGCTCATGTTCAGGGGGCTGTCAAACGTGGTTTGCCCTGGAACTGTGCCAATCCTCACTACCTGAGGCAGCCCTGAAGGCCACCCCCCCTGGCAGCTAAGGTGACTCTTCTCTTCAGCAGCCCTAAAGCTTTCCTCAGGACCTTGGCAGGGCAGAGTTCCCTCCATGTGTCTCTTGGAGGAGGAGCCCTCAGTCTTGGGCTCCTTTGTCTCTTTCCCAGATGGAATCTGGGAGTTGGCTCTGTTGCTTTGCTGCCACAGAGAGGCCTCAGAGGCTGGCCTGCTGCTGGCTGGGGGTGAGAGTGCCTCTGTGTGTGGCAATCTGCCTGGGACCTGTGGAGCCCAGCTGGGAATCTGCAGGGCTTTCCCAGCCCCAAGCTGCTGCTCACCTCCTCCTCACTGCTGCTGGCTGGTGCTGTTGGGGCTGCAGCATCCTTGCCACAGGGACATAGCTGTGGCATCTGTGAGCTGAGCTGGGGCCCTGCCTCTCCCTGCAGCCTGCCATGCACAGCCCCACAGGAGCTCAGCAGGGCTCCTTTGCTGTCCTCCTCTTAGCCCCAGGTGAAAGGAGTTCAGGAGCTCTGAGCTCAGTCTGCCTGCTGGGCACCAAAAAGTTTAACCCCACACAGGATCAGAGAATTGTTTGGCTTGGAGGAGACCTCTGGGGTCAGCAAATCCAACCATGACATCAGCAGGGCCAGGGCACCACTAAACCCTGTGTCTCAGCACCACATCTCCAGGGCTTTGAAGCCCCTCCAGGGATGGGGACTCCTTCCCTGGGCAGCCTGTGCCAATCCCTGACCTCTCATCTCCAACCTAACCCTCCCCTGAGGCAACTGGAGGCCTTTCCTTCTCCTATCACTTGATAGAGACCAACCCCCACCTGGCTTCAGCCTCCTGGAGGTCTCCCCTCAGCCTTCTCTTCTCCAGGCTGGACACCCCCAGCTCCCTCAGCTCCTCCTTTAGCTGCTTCCCAGTTTCCACTGGGAACTTCCTAACTGGATCTGCAGAGCCCTGCAGGAGAGGAGCAGCAGCTGCAGGGCTCTGGGGTCTGCCCAGAGCTGGAGGCCAGGTGCCTGCAGGCTGCTCCCTCGCTCCTGGGGCTCCCAGGGGGCCAGAAGGTGCAGGTTGCCTCTGCTCCTCTTGCTGAGCTGCCTCCCAGCACACCTGCAGAGAATCACAGCACCAGAGAGCTGCTGTGCTTGGAAGAGACCTTGAAGCTCATCCAGCCCAACCATTCTCTGGCTCTGCCAAGGCTGGGGCTAAGCCATGGCCCTCAGCACCACAGCTCTGCCTCTCTGAAACCCCTCCAGGGCTGGGGACTCAGCACCTCCCTGGGCATCCTGTGCCAGTCTCTGAGAACCCTTTCTGGGAAGGAGTTTCTTCTAATGTCCAACCTAAACCTCCCCTGGTAAAGCTTGAGGCCATTTCCTCTCATCCTATTGCTTGATACTAGGGAGGAGAGACCAACCCCCACCTGGCTCCAGCCTGCTTCCAGGGAGCTGTAGAGAGCCAGAAGGTCTCCCTCAGCCTCCTCTCCTCCAGGCTCCCCCAGCTCCCTCAGCTGCTCCTGTGGCTGCTTTCCAGTTGCCACTGGGAGCTTCCTGACTGGATCTGCAGCTGCAGAGTGGAGCTGAGCCTTGCAGGGGGAGGGGATGGGGGGGAAGGCAGAGTTCCCTGGCTGAGCTTTGTGTTGATGTCCTTCACCAGCTCTAATTCCTGGGTGTTCTTTTCTCTTCTCTCTCCTTTCCCCTCTCCCCCTACACAGCTCACTCCAGATGTGTCTGTGGAGCAGAGTGACTCCTCACCAACTCCTCCTGCTCCACCACCTTCCTGCCTTGTCATGGGTGAGCAGTGTCCAGAGCAGGCATTGCTGGCTGGGCTCCAGTGCAGCTCTGGGCAGAGCAAAAGGAAGAGAGGTTTCTTCTTCAAGGGCAAAAAGCTCTTCAGGAAACTTGGGTCCACTAAGAAGACTTAACCCCAGGGAGCAGTGGTTCTGTGCAGCCCACCCAGGGCCTGAGGACTGAGGAGAAGCCCTCTGCAAGAAGCTGAGCTGAGTGTTTTCCTGGGGAGAAAAGCATCTGGGGCCCAGAGAGAGCTCTTGGGTGGCTCTGTGAGCTGTGGTCTCTGCTGGGAGAGCCCAGCAGTGGCCCTGCAGACAGCCTGGTGGTGCTGGGGGGGTGGTGATGGTGGTGGTGTGGGGCCTCAGCTGTGGGCCACAGCTACCTGCACAGCAGTGTGTCCTGCTCCCTGCAGCCCTCCCTGCACTGCTCCCCTGTAAATAGGTTTGGGGTTGGTTTTTTTTCCCCTCCTGGTTGTAAGTTCACTCCCTGGCTTTCCCCAGCAGAGCTTCCCCAGCCCCTTAGCAAGCGTTCCCCTCACCTCCTGCTGCCCCTGCCTGGCATTGCTCTGCTCCCCAAGGGGGGGGGGGTGGGGGGGTTGTGTCACCTCCTTCTCTTCCTTGCAAAGAAGATTTGCACTGGTTTGGTTTGGTTTGGTTTGGTTTGGTTTTCCCCCTTGGGTTCTGGATTGTGTTGCTGTCTCTGGGCTGCTGAGTGAGTCTCTCTGTACTGTAAACCTGTAAATAAGAAGCTGCTGTGCCTAGGAGCATCCCACAGGGCCTCAGCCAGGTGACAGCACCCAGGGGCTTCCCAGGGCTTGGAAGGAGCAGAGAGGCTCAAGCCTGGCAGCTTGCTCCTGGCTGGGGGACTCTGCCTTATTTATTTATTTATTTATTTATTTACCTATTTATTGGTTGGTTGTTCGATTGATTGATCGATCGATTGATTGAACCTAGCTCTCCAGCCACTCTGTTTAGTCCCTCCTTTGTTGTCTGCCTCCTCACAGTTCCCTCAAGGCTGCTTGGGGAGAAGCAGAGCTTGGGGTTGGGGGTGGGGGGGAGTGGGGCTGCTGGAGAGCTGTTGTCAGAGGAGGTGATGTGGCCCTTGAGGCCAGGCACTTCCCTTCCTAAAGCCATGCAGAGGGCTTGGGGGGGTGGGGGTTTGGTGTGCGCTCCAGGGGCTGCTTAGCCCTTCCAGGGGGGTGGGGGGTTTATTTTCCCCTTTCTCTGCATGGGTTGGGTTTGGGTTTGCTTTGCTTTAGGTTTGGTTTGGGTTTGCTTTTGTTTTGGTTTTGGGATTGGTTTTGTTTTGGGTTTAGTTTGGGTTTGTTTTCGTTTTGGTTTGGTTTTGGGTTTGGGTTTCAGGTTGGTTTGGTTTTTGGTTTGATTTTGGGTTTGGGTTTGGGGTTGGTTTGGTTTTGGTTTGGTTTTGGGTTTGGGTTTGGGGTTGGTTTGGTTTTTGGTTTGGTTTTGGGTTTGGGGTTGGTTTGGTTTTTGGTTTGGTTTTGGGTTTGGGTTTGGGGTTGGTTTGGTTTTGGTTTGGTTTTGGGTTTGGGGTTGGTTTGGTTTTTGGTTTGGTTTTGGGTTTGGGTTTGGGGTTGGTTTGGTTTTTGGTTTGGTTTTGGTTTTTGTTTTGTTTTTGGGGTTGAGTTGATTTGGGTTTGGGTTTGGTTTTGGGTTTTGGGTTGGTTTTGGTTTGGTTTTGGGATTGGGGTTGGTTTGGTTTTGGTTTTGGTCTTGCTTTTTGGTTTGGTTTTGGTTTGGTTTTTGGTTTGGTGTTTGGTTTTGCTTTGGGTTTGGTTTTTGGTTTGGTTTTGTTTTGATTTTGGGGTAGGTTTTGGTTTTGGGTTCGGTTTTGGGTTTTATTTTTGGTTTTGTTTTTTGTTTGGTTTGGTTTTGGTTTTGGGGTTGGTTTTGGGTTTTGGTTTGGTTTTGGTTTGGTTTTTGTTTTGGGTTTGGTTTTGGGGTTTGGTTTGGCTTTTGGTTTGGTTTTGGGGATGCTTTTGGTTTTGTTTTGTTTTGGGTTTGATTTGGTTTGGGTTTTGGTTTGGTTTTGGTTTTGGTTTTTTTGTTTAGTTTTTGTTTGGTTTTTTGGTTTTGTTTTGGTTTGGTTTGGATTTTTGTTTTGGTTTTGGGGTAGGTTTTGGGTTTGAGTTTGGTCTTGGGTTTGGTTTTGGGTTTTGTATTTGGTTTTGTTTTTGGTTTGGCTTTGGTTTGGTTTTCTGTTTTGGGGTTGGTTTGGTTTTGGGTTTTGTATTTGGTTTTGTTTTTGGTTTGGCTTTGGTTTGGTTTTCTGTTTTGTTTTGGGGTTGGTTTGGTTCTGGCTTTTGGGGCAGGTTTTTGTTTTGGTTTTTGTTTTGGTTTTGTTTTGGTGTTTGGTTTGGGTTTGGGTTTGTTTGGTTTTTTGTTTTGTTTTAGGTTTTGGGGTTGGTTTGGTTTTGGGTTTGGGGTAGGGTTTTGGTTTGGGTTTGGGTTTGGTTTTTAGTTTTAGTTTGGGTTTTAGTTTGGGTTTGGTTTTTGGTTTGGTTTTTGGTTTGGTTTTTGGTTTTGGTTTTGGTTTGGGTTTTGGTTTGGGTTTGGTTTGGGTTTTGGTTTGGTTTGGGTTTTGGTTTGGGTTTGGGTTTGGTTTGGGTTTTGGTTTGGGTTTGGGTTTGGTTTTTAGTTTGGGTTTGGGTTTTGGTTCTTAGTTTGGGTTTGGGTTTTGGTTTGGGTTTTGGTTTGGTATTTGGTTTGGGTTTGGTTTTTGGTTTGGTTTTTGGTTTGGGGTTTGGTTTGGTTTTTGGTCTGGTTTGGGTTTTGGTTTTGGGGTTGGTTTGGTTTTGCTTTGGTTTTGTTTTGGTTTTGGGTTTGTTTTTTGTTTTGTTTTTTGTTTTGCTTTGGTTTTTGGTTTGGGGTTTTTTTGGGGGTTTGTTTTGATTTCTTTTGGTTTTGGTTTGTTTTGTTTTTCTGTTTGATTTATTCTTTCTATTTTTGTTTCCCCAGTGGGATTTTTTCCCTTGAGGTTTGGTGTGGGGTGGTTTGTGTTTTTTTTTTGGTGAAGGAAGAGTTGTGAGGCAGGTGAGTGATGCCAGCAAGGGGGTCTGGGTGACATTGTTTTTATTTCAGATCAAATTTTATTATAATAAAAGTCTATTTTCACACAAAAGTTTCTTCCTTACCCCAAAAAATGGAAGAGAAAAGAAAGAAAAGGAAAAGCTTCAGTGCTGCCTTCTTCAAGGGGGGGAGGGAGGGAGGGGAATGATACCAAACACAGCTCACAAGAGGGCAGGGGTTGGAAGGTGACCCGAAGAGATCATCCAGTCCAACCCCCCTGCCAGAGCAGGAGCAGAGAATCCAGCACAGGTCACACAGGAACACATCCAGACAGGGATGGAAAGGCTCCAGAGAGGGAGACTCCACAACCTCTCTGGGGAGCCTGCTCCAGGGCTCTGGGAGCCTCACAGGGAAGAAATTGTCCTCATGTTGAGGTGGAACCTCCTGTGCTGGAGCTTCCATCCATTGCTCCCTGTCATAGAATCATAGAATCAATAAGGTTGGAAAAGACCTCAGAGATCATCAAGTCCAACCTGGCACCCAACACCTCCTGATCAACCAAACCATGGCACCAAGTGCCACATCCAATCCCCTCTTGAACACCTCCAGGGATGGGGACTCCACCACCTCTCTGAGCAGCACATTCCAGTGGCCAGTCTCTCTTGCTGGGAAGAACTTTCTCCTCACCTCCAGCCTAAACCTCCCCTGGCACAGCTTGAGACTGTGTCCTCTTGTTCTGGTGCTGGCTGCCTGGGAGAAGAGACCAACCCCCAGCTGGCTACAACCTCCCTTCAGGGAGTTGGAGAGAGCAAGAAGGTCTCCCCTGAGCCTCCTCCAGGCTAAGCAACCCCAGCTCCCTCAGCCTCTCCTCACAGGGCTGTGCTCCAGACCCCTCCCCAGCTTTCTTGCCCTTCTCTGGACACCTTCAAGTCTCTCAATGTCCTTCTTAAACTGAGGAGCCCAGAACTGGACACAGTAGAAAGAGGAAGCCCCAGGGTGTGGGGCCCTGGTGCCAGACTGTGCCTGAGCTCTGTCACCCCACACCCAGCCCTCCGTGGGCCATGCACACAGCCCTGCTGCACTGCTTGAGGGGCTTCAGAGAGTGGTTTAGGTTGGAGGGAGCCTTAGAGCTCATCCTGTCCAATCCCCTGCAGCGAGCAGGAACACCTCCAGCTACATCAGGTTGCTCAGGGCCCATTAAGTTTGGCCTTGAATGTCTCTAGGGAGAGGACATCCACAGCCTCCCTGGGCAACCTGTGCCATTGTGTCCTCACCCTCACTGCCAAGAGTTTCTTGCTCATCTCCGATTTCAGTCTCCCCTCCCCCAGCTCAAAGCCATTGTCCCTTGGCCTGGCACTCCCAGCCCTTGCCAAAAGTCCTTCCCCAGCTCTCCTGTAGCCCCCTTCAGCTACTGGAAGGCTGCTCTAAGGTCTCTCTGAAGCCTTCTCAAGGCTGAACAGCCCCAGCTCCCACAGCCTGTCCCATGCTGCATTAGTCCCTGGGTATGGGCATGGGCATGGGACCCCTCTGCTGTGGGTGCCACCGAGCCAAGGAGGACCTTGCTCAGCCAGATGCCCTCTTGCAGCTCCCTGCTCTTTCATGTTCCCTGCAGGAGCAGCACTGAAGAGCTGCTAGGGAAGGAAAGGGAAGGGAAGGGAAGGGGGAAGGGAAGGGAAGGGAAGGGAAGGGAAGGGAAGGGAAGGGAAGGGAAGGGAAGGGAAGGGAAGGGAAGGGAAGGGAAGGGAAGGGAAGGGAAGGGAAGGGAAGGGAAGGGAAGGGAAGGGAAGGGAAGGGAAGGGAAGGGAAAGGGGAAGGGAGAGGGGAAGGGAAGGGAAGGGAAGGGAAGGGAAGGGAAGGGAAGGGAAGGGAAGGGAAGGGAAGGGAAGGGAAGGGAAGGGAAGGGAAGGGAAGGGAAGGGAAGGGAAGGGAAGGGAAGACTCGAGGAGAGGAGAGGAGACTCGAGGAGAGGAGAGGAGATTTAACCAGGTTGGAAGCAACTTTTGAGATCAGTGAGCCTGTGTCTCCTGGGGTGGCCAGGACTCAGGGCAAGGGCAGGCAGAAAGCTCTGAAGCAAGGAAGTTGCTGCAGCTATGGATGCTGGAAGGGATTTGCATAACTTCTGAAGCAGACTTGAAGTGATCACAGCCACCATGGCCCAGTGGTTTCCCCTCAGCTGGCCCTGCAGGAGGAAGTTGGTTGCTGCTCTGACTGATTTTATCAGCCCCAGTTCCCTAAAGGAGGCCTTTGAGGTCTTTTGAAAGAGCCTCTGTCGTTGTTCTATCAGATCAGCAGAGGGGGAACTGAGGAGCAGAGCCCTGCAGGAGAGGAGAGGAGCAGCAGCTGCAGGGCTCTGGGGTCTGCCCAGAGCTGGAGGCCAGGTGCCTGCAGGCTGCTCCCTCACTGCTGGGGCTCCCAGGGGGCCAGAAGGTGCAGGCTGCCTCTGCTCCTCTTGCTGAGCTGCCTCCCAGCACACCTGCAGAGAATCATAGCACCAGAGAGCTGCTGTGCTTGGAAGAGACCTTGAAGCTCATCCAGCCCAACCATTCTCTGGCTCTGCCAAGGCTGGGGCTAAGCCATGGCCCTCAGCACCACAGCTCTGCCTCTCTGAAACCCCTCCAGGGCTGGGGACTCAGCCCCTCCCTGGGCATCCTGTGCCAGTCTCTGAGAACCCTTTCTGGGAAGGAGTTTCTTCTAATGTCCAACCTAAACCTCCCCTGGTAAAGCTTGAGGCCATTTCCTCTCATCCTATTGCTTGATACTAGGGAGGAGAGACCAACCCCCACCTGGCTCCAGCCTGCTTCCAGGGAGCTGTAGAGAGCCAGAAGGTCTCCCTCAGCCTCCTCGAGGCTGAACACCCCCAGCTCCCTCATCTGCTCCTCCCCAACCCTGTTTTCCAGACCCTTCCCCAGCTTTTTTGCCCTTCTCAGGGTCACCTCCAGCCCCTCGAGGTCCTCCTGGGAGTGAGGAGCCCAAAACTGAACCCAGGGCTTGAGATGTGGCCTCACCAGTGCCCAGTAGAGGAGGACAATCCCTGCCCTGTTCCTGCTGGCCACACCATTGCTGATCCAGGCCAGGCTGCTGGTAGCCTTCTTGGCCACCTGGGCACTCCCTGGCTCATGTTCAGCTGCTGTCACCACCCCCCAGGGCTGTTTCCACCAGGCCACCAGCCACTCTGTGCCCAGCCTGGAGCATTCCTGGGGTGGTTGTGACCCAAGTGCAGGACCTGGCACTTGGCTTTGTTAAACCTGGCATCACTGCCCTGGTGCCATCCATCCATCCATCCATCCATCCATCCATCCATCCACCCATCCACCCATCCATCCACCCATCCATCCACCCATCCACCCATCCATCCACCCATCCACCCATCCACCCATCCATCCACCCATCCATCCACCCATCCATCCACCCATCCACCCATCCACCCATCCATCCACCCATCCATCCACCCATCCATCCACCCATCCATCCACCCATCCACCCATCCATCCATCCATCCATCCACCCATCCACCCATCCATCCACCCATCCACCCATCCACCCATCCATCCACCCATCCACCCATCCACCCATCCATCCACCCATCCATCCACCCATCCATCCACCCATCCATCCACCCATCCACCCATCCATCCATCCATCCATCCACCCATCCACCCATCCACCCATCCATCCACCCATCCATCCACCCATCCATCCACCCATCCATCCACCCATCCACCCATCCATCCATCCATCCATCCACCCATCCACCCATCCATCCACCCATCCATCCATCCATCCATCCATCCACCCATCCACCCATCCATCCACCCATCCATCCACCCATCCATCCATCCATCCATCCATCCACCCATCCACCCATCCATCCACCCATCCATCCATCCATCCATCCATCCACCCATCCACCCATCCATCCACCCATCCATCCACCCATCCATCCATCCATCCATCCATCCACCCATCCACCCATCCATCCACCCATCCATCCATCCATCCATCCATCCACCCATCCACCCATCCATCCACCCATCCATCCACCCATCCATCCATCCATCCACCCATCCACCCATCCACCCATCCATCCACCCATCCATCCACCCATCCATCCATCCATCCACCCATCCATCCATCCACCCATCCACCCATCCACCCATCCATCCACCCATCCATCCACCCATCCATCCATCCACCCATCCATCCATCCATCCACCCATCCACCCATCCACCCATCCACCCACCCATCCATCCATCCACCCACCCATCCATCCATCCATCCTGGCAGCAGCAGGGGGGCTGGCTGAGGGGGGCTGAGGAGCTTTGGGGCAGCAGCAGGGGGGCTGGCTGAGCTGGCAGCAGCAGGGGGGCTGGCTGAGGGGGGCTGAGGAGCTTTGGGGCAGCAGCAGGGGGGCTGGCTGAGCTGGCAGCAGCAGGGGGGCTGGCTGAGGGGGGCTGAGGAGCTTTGGGGCAGCAGCAGGGGTCTGGCTGAGCTGGCAGCAGCAGCAGCTGGCCCAGGGGCAGTGCTGGAGGCATTGCCAAGCCATTATCTGGGTCCCTCATCTGCTGCATCATGCAGCCCCACCAGCCAGGGGGGAGGGCTCCCCAGAGGCCAGGGGGACAGTTGGTGCAGGTCTCTGCTGATAGCTGCATTGCACAACCAGGAGCTTGCTTCACTGCCCTCAGACCTGCTCCAGAGAGCAGGAGGTGAGCAAGGCTTCAAGGCTTGAGAGGCCTCTTGAAGGTTCACCTGGGGATCATGGCCCTGCTTCCAGGGCATGGTGTGTGGGGGGGTTGGTCTCTTCTCCCAGGCAAGCAGCACCAGAACAAGAGGACACAGTCTCAAGCTGTGCCAGGGGAGGTTTAGGCTGGAGGTGAGGAGAAAGTTCTTCCCAGAGAGAGCTGTTGGCCATTGGGATGTGCTGCCCAGGGAGGTGGTGGAGTCCCCATCCCTGGAGGTGTTCAGGAGAGGATTGGAGCCATGGTTTAGTTGTCAGGAGGTGTTGGGTGACAGGTTGGACTTGATGATCTCTGAGGTCTTTTCCAACCTGGTTGGTTCTGTGATTCTGTGAGGTGCTGGGGAGCCTTCTGCTGAGCACCAACACAAGCACCAAGCCCTCTGCTCACCACCAGCAGCAGCAAAGCCCACCCAGAATCACAGCATGGTCTGGGTTGGAAGGGACCTCCAAAGGTCATCCAGACCAATCCCCTCTGCCCTCAGCACAGAGAACCATCACAGAATCAACCAGGTTGGAAGAGGCCTCAGAGATCATCCAGTCCAACCTCTCACCCAGCACCATCTGATCAACTCAACCAAGGCACCAAGTGCCTCATCCAGGCTCTTCCTGAACACCTCCAGGGATGGGGACTCCAGCACCTCCCTGGGCAGCACATCCCAGTGGCCAATCTCTCTTGCTGGGAAGAATTTCTCCCTCAGGGACATCCTCAGCCAGCTCCTGCTCCTCCAGAGCGAGGAAACAAGAGCAGGGCACAGAGCCACAGCACCACTTTGGTTGGGAAAGCCCTTTCAGATCACTGAGTCCAACCATGCCCTGCCTCTGCCAAGTCTGGTGCCAAGCCATGGCTCTCAGCTCCACACCTACACAGCTCTGAAACACCTCCAGGGCTGGGGAGCCCACCACCTCCCTGGGCTGCCTGCTCCAGTGCTTGAGAAGCCTTTCAGTGGAGAAGTTTCTCCTCCTATCCAACCTAGACCTCAGGAGGTTCAATAAGAGCAAGGGCAGGGTCCTGCAGCTGGCTGGAGGCAATCCCAGGCACAAATCCAGGCTGGGCAGGGACTGGCTGGAAAGCAGCCCTGAGGAGAGAGACTTGGGGGTGCTGGGGGAGGAGAAGCTCACCAGGAGCTCTCAGTGTGCACTTGCAGCCCAGAAAGCCAATCAGATCCTGGGCTGCATCAGGAGAAGTGTGGCCAGCAGGGCAAGGGAGGTGATTCTCCCCCTCTGCTCAGCTCTGGGGAGACCCCACCTGGAGTCCTGCCTCCAGTTCTGGAGCCCCTATTGCAAGAGGGATGTGGAGGTGCTGGAAGGTGTCCAAAGAAGGGCCAGGAGGATGAGCAGAGGGCTGGAGCTGCTCTGCTGTGAGGACAGACTGAAGGAGTTGGGGCTGTTCAGTCTGGAGAAGAGAAGGCTCCCAGGTGACCTCATTGTGGCCTTCCAGGATCTGAAGGGGGCTACAAGAAGGCTGGGGAGGGACTGCTCAGGATCTCAGGCAGTGATAGGACTGGGGGGAATGGAATGAAGCTGGAGGTGGGGAGATTCAGGCTGGAGGTGAGGAGGAAGTTCTTCCCCATGAGAGTGGTGAAGCCCTGGAATGGGTTGTGCAGGGAGGTGGTTGAGGCCCCAGCCCTGGAGGTGTTTAAGCCCAGGCTGGATGAGGCTCTGGCCAGGCTGATCTAGTGTGGGGTGTCCCTGCCCATGGCAGGGGGGTTGGAACTGGCTGATCCTTGTGGTCCCCTTCCAACCCTGACTGATACTATGATGCTATGATACTAGACCTCCCCTGGTGCAACCTGAGGCCATTTCCTCTCATCCTTTCACTTGCTCCTTGGAGAGGGAAGACACTGACCCCCAGCTGGCTCCACCCTGCTGCAGCAGCTCAGAGCAGAGCTGTGCCATCAGCACCTGGGGGCACAGCAGAGGGCTTGAAAGCAGAGGGTGCAAAGCACAGCTTCCACTTTCCAGCTGCCCTTTGTGCTTCTGGCAGCCCTCAGGTCTTGGCCACCAAAGCCTGAAGGCCTCAGCTCTTTAAAACCACAGAACCATGAAGGTAGAAAAAGCTCCTCCAGCCCAACCATCAACCCAGCACCACCATGGCCACTGAGTCCCTTTGCAGTGAGCCCCTGCAGGGGTGTGCTGGGTACAGCCAGGGCAAAGTGGTCTCCAGGCTGGGGCAGGGTGGGTTCCATGGAAGGACCACTCAGTGGCTACCTGCACCCAAAGGGTGGCTGCCAATGGTCCATGGCCCAGTGGAGGCCAGGGACAAGTGGAGTCCCTGAGGGATCAGCACTGGGACCAGGTTTGGTTAACATCTTTGTTGGTGCCAGGGACAGTGGCACTGAGGCTCCCTCAGCAGCTCTGCTGATGGCACCAAGCTGTGTGGTGCTGCTGACAGCTGGAGGCAAGGATCCATCCAGAGGGACCTGGGCAGGCTGCAGAGCTGGGCCCAGGACAACCTCAGGAGGGGCAACAAGACCAAGGGCAAGGTCCTGCAGCTGGGGCAGGGCAATCCCAGGCACTGATAGAGGCTGGGCAGGGACTGGCTGGAGAGCAGCCCTGAAGGAAAGGCCTTGGGGGTGCTGGGGGAGGAGAAGCTCAGCAGGAGCCAGCAGGGAGCACTTGCAGCCCAGAGAGCCAAGCAGAGCCTGGGCTGCAGCAAGAGAAGTGTGGCCAGCAGGGCCAGGGAGGGGATTCTGCCCCTCTGCTCCACTCTGCTGAGACCACAGCTGGAGCTCTGGGGCCAGCTCTGGAGCCTCTGTGCCAGGAAGGCTCTGGAGGGGCTGGAAGGTGTCCAGAGAAGGGCAATGAGGAGGAGCAGAGGGCTGGAGCTGCTCTGCTGTGAGGACAGACTGAGGGAGTTGGGGTTGTGCAGGCTGGAGAGGAGAAGGCTCTGAGGAGACCTCATTGTGGCCTTCCAGGATCTGCAGGGGGCTGCAGAAAAGCTGGGGAGGGATTTTTGAGGGTGTCAGGGAGTGACAGGACTGGGGGGGGGGATGGAGCAGAACTAGAAGTGGAGAGATTGAGCTTGGATGTGAGGAAGAAGTTGTTCCCCAGGAGGGTGGTGAGAGCCTGGCACAGGTTGCCCAGGGAGGTGGTGGAAGCCTCCTGCCTGGAGGTGTTTGCAGCCAGGCTGGATGTGGCTGTGAGCAACCTGCTGCAGTGTGAGGTGTCCCTGGGCATGGCAGGGGGTTGGAACTGGCTGAGCCTTGAGCTCCCTTCCAACCCCAACTCTTCTGTTCCATGCTGCCTTCCATCTCCCCCCACTGAAAAGCAGGGGAAGCCCTGCAGGGGCTGCAGGCTGTGTGTTCAGACAGGATCCTGCCCCTCTGCTAGGCAGCTGGGCTGGGGACACCCAAACTGCTGCACCACACCCCTGGGGGTGTTCCCAAGCCCTCTGGTCAGCCCCTCTGGGACACCCCTGCAGATAAGGTCCTGCTGCAGATAAAAGCCTGGGCACAGAGGGGGCTGTGGTGAGGCCAGGGACAGCAGAAGAGCTCAGGTGAGAGCCTGGCCCATTGCCTGCTTGCTTTGCCCTCCAGGGAGCACTTGTTTCTGTGCCAAGGGTGGGGGACTAGGGGGCTGGGGCTCTTCTTGGGCCATGCAGCTGAGGTCTGCTTCTGGCATGGCTTCAGTCTTGCTCCAGGGCTGGCAGAGCCACTGCCCCCCTGGCACCAAGCCCAGCAGGAGCACAGCCAGGCTGTGGCTGCAGCACATTGCTGCTGGTGCTGGGGGCTCCTCCACAGGGAATGGGTTCAGCTTGGAATGTTAAGGTGGAGACTCTGGGCTACCTCTGCCAGCAGCTCCATGGTGGGTGCTAAGCAGGCACAGCCCCCAGCTCTGGGCTCCTTCTGACAGAGCTGATTGCTTTGGAGCAACCTTAGGAGGGGAGTGTGGCAGCCTTGGCCAAACCCCTCCCAAGAGTCTGTGTGTGGAGGACCTCCCATGCTGCCCTGGCTGATCCCTCTCCCCCTCCAGCTCTGCTCCAGCTCTCCCTGCATGCTCAGTGTTGGTGCCTGGGGTCCCTGGCCAGCTGCAGCCCTGCAGGCAGTCTGCTCTCTCCCCTGCTCCCTTCTTTCTTGTCCTCATAGTTCCAAAGCTGTGTTCCCACCAGTGCCTGAGGTCCTCAGGACAGGAGGCAGCTCCTCTGCCATGTGCCACTGCAAGGACCTCCTAGGCAGCAGCCTTGCTCTTGTGGAGCATGGCATGTGGAGGGGGCCACCTCCTCATCTTCCTCCACAGGGGCATGGTGGGATCCAGAGCCTTGGTTTGCTCCACAGCTTGCATTTCTTTGCAGGGATGAAGGCAGAAGTCTTCCTGGGGTTGCTGATGATCCTCAGCCTGGTCCAGGCATCCCTACCTTCTTCCTGTGGTATTGTCCTCTCCTCAGGCTTTGCACATCTGGGGCTTTTCTGAGCAGGGAAGGTAAAGCTAAGCCTAGAAGGGCCTGAATGCCTCTGCTGTAAGCAGCAAGGCCCTGGTGGAGAGGTATCAGAAGGAGCACAGCCAGTCTGGGTCTTTGGGGGCAGCAGTGGTGGCTGTTCCACAGCTTTCTCTCTTCATGCCCCATGAGAGTTCTTAAAGCCACGGTGAAGGAGAGGGCAGCTCTGAGAACTGCTCCATCCCCTGTGCAAGGGCAGGAGGGATGATGCCTGCATCTCTCCTGGGGGCTGTTTGGAGCCTCCACAGGTGCAGAGATCCTTTTCATGCCCAAGAGTCACTCCCAGTCTCCCCTGAGGAGCATCTGTGTCTCCAGAGAGCCAGCAGCAGCAGTTTCTTCCAGCACTGTTGTGCTGCTCTTAGCTGTTTGAGGAGGCACAGCAGGGGCTGTGGAGTGATGAGGGGACTGGGACATCTCCCATGAAGAAAGGCTGAGGGGCTTGGGGCTTTTAGCCTAGAGGAGAGCAGACTGAGGGGGGATCTGCTCAATGCTGATCAGCACTCACAGGGTGGGTGTCAGGAGGATGGAGCCAACCTCTTGGTGCCCAGCACCATGACAAGGTGCAGCAGGCACAAACTGGAGCATAGGAAGTTCCATCTGTGCCTGAGGAGGGTTCTGAGGGTGCTGGAGGCTGGCCCAGGCTGCCCAGGGAGGCTGTGGAGTCTCCATCTCCAGAGGTGTTCAAAACCCTCCTGGATGCCATCCTGAGCAACCTGCCCTTGGCCACCATGCTCTGGCAGGGAGGGTTGGACTGGGTGATCTCCAGAGGTGCCTTCCACCCCCAGCACGCTGGCACTCTGCTCTGTCCCTGGCTGCGGGAGCCCTGCAGCAGGCTGCCCAGGGAGGATGTGGAGTCTCCTTCTCCAGAGGTGTTCAAAACCCTCCTGGATGCCTGCCCCTGATCCACCCTGCTCTGACAGGGTGGGAGTTGGACTGGGTGATCTCCAGAGGTGCCTTCCACCCCCAGCAGGCTGGCACTCAGCTCTGTCCCTGGCTGCGGGAGCAGCAGGAGCAGCCTGCAGCGGGGCAGGGCTGCTGCAGCGGGGCAGGGCTGCTGCCGGGGGGCAGCCGGCGCTCTCACCTCTGCCCTTTGCTTTCTCTCCCCCCCAGATCTGGCAGAGGGGCTGTCGGAGAGGTCCCTGCTGAGCAGCGTGAAGGAGGCCAAGCAGGTGGTGGATGCAGCCTACAAGCGCACTCGGGAGCGGTGAGAGCCTGCTGCCGGCGCACGCCGCTCCTCCTGCCCGGGCTCTGCCCCCCGGCTCCCGCCCAGCTGGCAGGGCTGCGAGCTCCTCCGGGCGCACGGTGGGCACCCACCCAGCCTCCTGCCTGCCTTCACCCTGGCTTTGCGCTCTCTCCAGCCTGCCAGCTCCCCAGGAGCTGCTAACCCCAGCCTCCACCCGCGCAGGCTGCTCCTCCCGGCTCGGTTTTGCTTGGCTCTGTTCCGTCCCTCAGGGATACTCCAGGGAAGGCTTGGAGCCAGCACAGGCTCCTGCTGATGTCTAGCGGCTCCATCCCATGGAGGGAGCAAGGTGCTGGAGGCTGCAGCGAGGACACTCTGTGGGACCTGACAGGAGAACCCAGATGCTGTCTCCATGGTTGGGGAGTTTATGGCTTCAGAGAATCACAGAATCAGAACTGGCTTGGTTGGGGCGACAGAAGTGACAGGGCAAGAGGAGACAGCCTCAGGTTGTGCCAGGGCAGGTTCAGGTTGGGCATTAGGAACAATTTCACCCCAGAAAGGGCTCTCAGCTTCTCATCTGTGCCTGAGGAGGGTTTTGAGGGTGCTGGAGCCCTGCAGCAGGCTGCCCAGGGAGGCTGTGGAGCATCTGCATCTCCAGAGAGCCAGCAGCAGCAGTTTCTTCCAGCACTGCTGTGCTGCTATTAGCTGTTTGAGGAGGCACAGGAGGGGCTGTGGAGTGATGAGGGGACTGGGACATCTCCCATGAAGAAAGGCTGAGGGGCTTGGGGCTTTTAGCCTAGAGGAGAGCAGACTGAGGGGGGATCTGCTCAATGCTGATCAGCACTCACAGGGTGGGTGTCAGGAGGATGGAGCCTATCTCTTGGTGCCCAGCACCATGACAAGGTGCAGCAGGCACGACCTGGAACATAGGAAGTTCCATCTGTACCTGAGGAGGGTTTTGAGGGTGCTGGAGCCCTGCAGCAGGCTGCCCAGGGATGCTGTGGAGTCTCCATCTCCAGAGGTGTTCAAAACCCTCCTGGATGCCATCCTGAGCAATCTGCCCTGGGCCACCCTGCTCTGACAAGGGGGGAGTTGGACTGGGTGATCTCCAGAGGTGCCTTCCAACCCCAGCATGCTGGCACTCTGCTCTGTCCCTGGCTGCTGGAGGGTGGCCCAGGCTGCCCAGGGAGGTGGTGGAGTCCCCATCCCTGGGGTGGGGGTTTGAAAGATCCATGGGTGTGGTGCTGAGGGATGGGGTTCAGATGCAGCAGCTTAGCAGCAGTGGTGACATTGTGAGCTCTAGGTGAGTGGTGGCACTTGATGATCTCAGAGGTCTCTTCCAACTTCATCAGTTCTGTGGAAGAAACCTTTAAGACCATCAAGTCCAACCCTCCTCTGCATATCCTCCCCAGCAGCCAGCCTCTGAAGCCCCTCTCTGGCTTAGGGATCCAGCAGCTCTGCCAGGGGCAGCCTCTGGATGGGGGCTGGCAGCTGCAGCCACTGATGAGCTGGGCAACAGCTGAGTGAGGTTTGCTTGCCTCAAGGCTGTGAAGACCTAAGGTTTGTCTTCTGGCAGGTGGAGCTGGGGCAATTTGGAGTCCCCATCCCTGGAGGTGTTCAAAAAGGGCTTGGATGTGGCACTTGGAGCCATGGTTCAGTTGTCAGGAGGTGTTGGGTGACAGCTTGGGCTTGATGAGCTCTGAGGTCTCTTCCAACCTTATTGATTCTATGACTCCATGAATTGAAGAGCTTCTCTTGCTGCAGCTCACTCTGCCTCTCTGCTGAGGGTGGCAGGAGCAGCCCTGGGCTCTTCCAGCAGCTGTCCAGGGAATCATAGAATGATAGAATTGTTAGGGCTGGAAGGGAGCTCAAGGCTCAGCCAGTTCCAACCCCCTGCCATGGCCAGGGACACCTCACACCACAGCAGGTTGCTCACAGCCACCTCCAGCCTGGCTGCAAACACCTCCAGGCAGGAGGCTTCCACCACCTCCCTGGGCAACCTGTGCCAGGCTCTCACCACCCTCCTGGGGAACAACTTCTTCCTCACAGCCAATCTCAATCTCCCCACTTCTAGTTTTGCTCCATCCCCCCCAGTCCTATCCCTCCCTGACACCCTCAGAAGTCCCTCCCCAGCTTTCTTGGAGCCCCCTGCAGATCCTGGAAGGCCACAATGAGGTCTCCTCAGAACCTTCTCTTCTCCAGCCTGCACAACCCCAACTCCCTCAGTCTGTCCTCACAACAGAGCAGCTCCAGCCCTCTGCTCATCCTTGTAGCCCTTCTCTGGACACCTTCCAGCACCTCCAGATCCTTCCTGTAAGAGAGGCTGCAGAACTGGCCCCAGAGCTCCAGCTGTGGTCTCACCTGGGACAGATGGGAGGCAGATGACTCTGCCCATTCAGACTGGTAGCCTAGCAGGAGAGCTGGGGGTGCCCGAGGTAACCTGCAGGTCTCTTGGCTTTGCCCCATTTCAGTCCTACAGATTTTGGTCTATTCTCCCTGGCAGGATGAAGCAGCTCCTGCAGAACAACATCCTGAACCCAGCAGAGCTGCTGGGGTACTTCAAACAGCCAGTGGCAGGGACCAGAGCTGCTGTTCGGGCTGCAGACTACATGGAGACCACCCTGAGCCTCCTCAAGGAGAAGCTGAGGTGGGCTGTGAAGGGGGACTTCAATGTCACAGGTAAGGGATCTCACTTTGCTGGGAGGGAGGCAGATGTGGGGCTTGGCCACTGGGGCTTTGTGGGACCTGGGAGGAGGGGCAGAGGCCAAGGGCAGGAGACTGAACAAATCCAAGTGCCAGGTGCTGCACATTGGCCACAACAACCCCAGGCAGTGCCACAGGCTGGGGGCAGAGTGGCTGAGAGCAGCCAGGCAGAGAGGGACCTGGGGGGAGTGGTTGACAGCAGCTGAACATGAGCCAGCAGTGTGCCCAGGGGGCCAAGAAGGCCAAGGGCATCCTGGCCTGCATCAGGAAGAGTGTGGCCAGCAGGAGCAGGGAAGTCCTTGTGCCCTGTGCTCAGCACTGCTTAGGCCACACCTTGAGTCCTGTGTCCAGTTCTGGGCTCCTCAGGTTAGGAAAGATGTTGAGCTGCTGGAAGGTGTCCAGAGAAGGGCAAGAAAGCTGGGGAGGGGTCTGGAGCACAGCCCTGTGAGGAGAGGCTGAGGGAGCTGGGGTTGCTTAGCCTGGAGAAGAGGAGGCTCAGGGGAGACCTTCTTGCTCTCTCCAACTCCCTGCAGGGAGGTTGTAGCCAGGTGGGGGTTGGTCTCTTCTCCCAGGCAAGCAGCAGCAGAACAAGAGGACACAGTCTCAAGCTGTGCCAGGGGAGGTTTAGGCTGGAGGTGAGGAGAAAGTTCTTCCCAGCAAGAGAGATTGGCCACTGGGATGTGCTGCCCAGGGAGGTGGTGGAGTCCCCATCCCTGGAGGTGTTTAGGAAGAGCCTGGATGAGGCACTTGGTGCCATGGGTTAGTTGATCAGATGGTGTTGGGTGAGAGGTTGGACTTGATGATCTCTGAGGTCTCTTCCAACCTGGTTTATTCTATCCCATCCCATCCCATCCCATCCCATCCTATCCTATCCTATCCTATCCTATCCTATCCTATCCTATCCTATCCTATCCTATCCTATCCTATCCTATCCTTTCTAGGGGATGGGGAAGGATTTGTGATGGGCCATGACTCAACCCCTCCCCACACACCTGCAGTGGGGCACAGCTGGGTTGGTTTTCTCTGCTCCCTTTGCATCTCAGAGAATGCTTTAGAGTTACAGAGCTGTGGAATGCTTTGGGCTGGAAGGGACCTTTGGAAGCTCATCTAGTTCAGCCCTGCTGCAGCCAGCAGGGACAGCCCCAACTCAGAAGCCCAGACAACTTGACCTGCCATGGTTCCAGGCATGGGGCAGCTCCCACCTCTCTGGGCAGCCTGGGACAGGATCTCCCCACCCTCAGTGTCAAACATTTCTCCCTTCTCTTCAGTCTGAATCTCCCTCGTTGAGTTCAAACCACCTCCCCTTGTGCAGTCACACCAGAGCCTGCTCAGAAGTCTGTCCCCAGCTTCCTGATCAGCTCTGAAAGGCCACCAGAAGGTCTCCCTGGAGCCTTCTCTTCTCCAGGCTGGACAAAGTGAAGGTTCATCAATGCTTTGTGCACTCCCCTGGCTCTCCCTGCAGTATGGTGGTTCACCTACCAACAGGTCAAAGCTTGTCAGACTCTTCCAGGTGATGCTTTTAGCTCGAGTAGGGAAGGAGCAAACACAGAGGACACACAGAGTGCTCACCCCAAGGTCAGAGACTCTTCTGCCAGGCTCCAGCCGGCAGCAGCCACTGCCAGATGGCTTTGCTGAGAGAGCAGAGCAGTGGGAGAGGACGTCGCAGTGTGTGTCTTGAAGGAGCGCTGTCCTCCATGAGGTGGCAGTCCTGGCCTCCCAGCTGCACCACTTTGCCGAGGCAGATCAGAGGCAGTATGAGGAAGGGTGCAGGGAGGGCTCCTGCCACCTCCAGAGGAGCTCAGGCTGAGCCCCAGCAGGCCAGGGCACATCCCAGGGTGCCCCAGCGTGGAGTGGGGGGGAAGAGGGAGGCAGGGCACTCTGTGCTCAGCCCCAGCTTCTCCAGCCAGGAGAGCACTTCCCCAGAGACCTGACAGACCACCCAGCTGCCCAGGAGGCAGCAGTGGCTCCTTAAACCGTGCTGGGAGCCAGACTGCTGGTGACAGCAGTGAGCAGGACACCGCCAAGGGACTCAGGATGTGGAGTGCCAGCAGCAGGAGCCAAGGAGGCTTTGCTGCTTGAGCTGGGCCACTTCTCTCTCATGCCTGGGGGGGATCTGCTTGCTGGAAGTGTGAAGCCCAAGGGTTTCTCCTGAGGATTTCTTCTCCAGGCAGCTCTGAACAGCAGTGGGACACACTGGTGGCTGCTTCACGGGGTGGGGGAGGAGAGAAACTTGTAAGGCATCAGTGGGATGACTGCAGGCGTTAGGAGGTCATGGTGGAGATTAAAAGGGAAGGGCAGAGGGTTGCTTTGCCAGGAAAGCAGTCTGCTGCTGCACAGGCTGAACAGAATCCCAGCATGGTGTGGTATGGAAGGGACCCCTGGAGCTCATCCAGTCCAACCCCCCCTGCTCAAGCAGGGCACCCACAGCAGCTTGCCCAGAACCACCATGGCCAGGTGGCTTTGGAAGCTCTCCAGACAAGGAGACTCCACAACCTCCCTGGACAGCCTGCCTCAGGGTTCCAGCACCCTCACACCAGAGAAGTTTCTCCTCACATCAAGATGGAACCTTCTGGGTTCCAGTTTGTGTTCACTGCCCCTTGTTGTGTCACAGGAGAGCACTGCAAAGGGCCTGGCTCCTTCTTCTTGACACCCACCCTTGAGACATGTAAAGCATCACTAAGATTCTCCTCTCAGCCTCCTCTTTTCCAGACTAACCAGCTCCAGGGCTCTCAGCCTTTCCCCATCTGATGCTCCAGTCCCCTCAGCATCCTTATAGCCTCCATTGGACTCCCTCTAGTAGTTCCCTCTCCCTCTTGAGCTGGGGAGCCCACAACTGGACCCCATACTCCAGGCATCATCTCACCAGTGTGTTTCTGCATGGCTCTTCTCTGGCAGACCTACTGACACCAGCTCAGCTGGGGCTGATCTTCAAGGCAAGTGGATGTGACCAGCAGGATAAGAAAATGAGCTGTGACTCCTCTTACAAGTACAGAACCATCACTGGGGAGTGCAACAACAGGTGAGGGGACCCTGGCAGCAGGAGGGAAGGTGTGGGGGGGGTGTGGATGGAAGGTTCAGAGGCTGGTCCAGAGGAGGGCCAGGAAAATGCTCAGGGGGTTGGGGCAGCTCTGCTACAGAGACAGGCAGAGGGAGCTGGGGGTGTTCAGGATGGAGAAGAGAAGGCTCCAGGGAGACCTAAGAGCAGCCTGCCAGGACCTGGAGGGGGCTACAGGAAGGATGGGGAGAGACTGCTTGCAAAGGCCTGCAGGGACAGGACCAGGGGCAATGGCTTCAGACTAGAGAAGAGCAGATTGAGATTGGATGCTAGGAGGAAGTTCTTCACTAGGAGGGTGGTGGAACACTGGGACAGGTTGCCCAGGGAGGTGGTTGAGGCTCCTTCCCTGGAGATATTCAAGGTGAGGCTGGATGAGGCCCTGGGCAACCTGAGCTAGCTGGGGATGTCCCTGCTGGCTGCAGAGGGGGTTGGACTGGATGGTTCTTCCCAACTCAAACCATTCTGTGATTCCTCCACCTGTTGAACTGGACCCACATGCCCCAGGATGATCCCTGCAGGACACCTGCTTCAGGGCTTTACATCTCATGTTGCTGTTTCCTGCATGTGTGGAGCTTTTAATTGCAGTCTTGCTTTGAGGGCTGTTGGTGTGGCACATGGACATCCAATGGGATGGCATTCAACAAGGCCAAGTGCCAGGGGCTGCACTTTGGCCACGGCAATCCCAGGCAGAGCTACAGGCTGGGGTCAGAGTGGCTGAGAGCTGCCAAACAGAGAGGGACCTGGGGGTGCTGATTGACAGCTGCCTGAATATGAGCCAGCAGTGTGCACAGGTGGCCAAGAGGGCCAAGGGCATCCTGGCCTGCACCAGGAAGAGTGTGGCCAGCAGGAGCAGGGAAGTCATTGTGCCCCTGTACTCTGCTTTGGTTAGGCCACACCTTGAGTCCTGTGTCCAGTTCTGGGCCCCTCAGTTTAGGAAGGACATTGAGAGACTTGAAGGTGTCCAGAGAAGGGCAATGAGGCTGGGGAGGGGTCTGGAGCACAGCCCTGTGAGGAGAGGCTGAGGGAGCTGGGGTTGCTTAGCCTGGAGAAGAGGAGGCTCAGGGGTGACCTCATTGCCCTCTACAACTACCTGAAAGGTGGCTGTAGCAGGAAAGGGGTTGGTCTCTTCTCCCAGGCAAGCAGCATCAGAACAAGAGGACACAGTCTCAAGCTGTGCCAGGGGAGGTTTAGACTGAAGGTGAGGAGAAAGTTCTTCACCGAGCGAGTCATTCGTCATTGGGATGTGCTGCCCAGGGAGGTGGTGGAGTCCCCATCCCTGGAGGTGTTCAAGAGGAGATTGGATGTGGCACTTGGTGCCATGGTCTAGTCATGGGGTCTGTGGTGACAGGTTGGACTTGATGATCCTCGAGGTCTCTTCCAACCTTGGTGATGCTGTGATACTGTGACTCCATCTCTGACCAAAGTGTGATAGCTCTGCACTGGGCACTCTCCTCATGAGGAGAGCCTGAGGGAGCTGAGGGCTCTGGAGCTTGGAGAGGAGGAGCCTCAGAGGTGACCTCATTGCTGTTGCTAAAGCTGTGCAGGGAGAGTGCCCAGAGGCTGGAGCCAGGCTCTGCTGGGGGATGCCCAATGCCAGCACCAGGGGCAGTGGTGGAAGCTGAGGCAGAGGAAGTGCCATGGAAACAGGAGGAAGAATGATTTCCCTGGGAGGGTGACAGAGCCCTGGAGCAGGCTGCCCAGGGGGGTTGTGGAGTCTCCCTCTCTGGAGATATTCCAACCCCACCTGGATGTGTTCCTGTGTGAGCTGCTCTGGGTGACCCTGCTCTGGCAGGGGGGTTGGGCTGGCTGAGCTTTGGAGGTTCCTTCCAGCCCCTCACACTCTGTGAGTGTGTGACACAAGGAGTCACCAGCAGCCTGAGCTCCTGCCTGGGAGGAGATGAGGCTTGGTGTGCATCACCATTGCTGTGATTACTAAGAGCACCAAATCCACAGGGCTGCAGCAGCCTCCCAACCAGAGTGCATCACTGTGTGGCTCCCACTGCCAGGTTTCTCTCTCTCCTCCCACCCATGAGCTCTGCCATGTTTGGGGGGGGGCCCTGGCAATGGTTTTGGGGGGCCTGGCAATGATTTGGGGGGCACTGGCAATGGTTTGAGGGACCCTGGCAATGATTTGGGGGGCACTGGCAATGATTTGGGGGGCACTGGCAATGATTTGGGGGACACTAACAAATGATTTTGAGGGCACTGAGACTTTGCTGCTCTTCCATTCGCTCCAACAGGAGAAACCCATCGCTGGGAGCCTCCAACAGAGCCCTGGCCAGATGGCTGCCAGCAGAATATGAGGATGGTGTGTCAGTCCCCCACGGGTGGACAGAAGGAAAGCTGGTCTCTGGACACCCCTTTCCACTGGTAATGTTGGCAACAGCCAGCTGAAAACGTGGGATCAAGGCTTGGGGACTGCCAGTCCTGGATCCCAGGCAGGATTCGGAGGGCACAGCCCCCAGCTTGGGTGACAGGTTGGACTTGATGATCCTTGAGGTCTTTTCCAACCTTACTGATTCTGTGACTCTGTGGTGTGGTGGTGGACAGGAGGAGGAAGCCAAATTCCAAAGACATGTCCTCACCTCCTCTGCTGTGGTTTGTGGAAGCTGTTTGCCTCCTCAAAAGCAATGTGGCCAAGAAGGCCAATGGGGTCCTGGGCTGCATGCAGAGGAGTGTGGCCAGAGAGCCAAAGAGGTTCTCCTCCCCCTCTGCTCTGCCCTGGTGAGACCACAGCTGGAATATTGCATCCAGCTCTGGGCTCCCCAGCTCAGGAGGGACAGGGATCTGCTGGAGAGAGGCCAAGGGAGGGCTGCAAGGATGCTGAAGGGACTGCAGCACTGCCTGGGGAGGAGAGGCTGAGAGCCCTGGGGCTGTTCAGTCTGGAGAGGAGAAGGCTGAGAGGGGATTGAATCAATGTCTATCAATATCTGAGGGCTGGGGGTCAGGAGGGAGGGGACAGGGACAGACTCTGCTCAGCTGCACCCTGGGATAGGACACCAAGCAATGAATATAAACTCCAGCCCAGGAGGTTCCACCTCAGCATGAGGAGGAACTTCTTCCCTGTGAGGCTCCCAGAGCCCTGGAGCAGGCTGCCCAGAGAGGTTGTGGAGTCTCCTTCTCTGGAGCCTTTGCAGCCCTGTCTGGATGTGTTCCTGTGTGACCTGTGCTGGATTCTCTGTTCCTGCTCTGGCAGGGGGTTGGACTTGAGGATGTCTTTGGGTCCCTTCCAAGCCCTGCCATCCTGTGAGCCTGGGTGCCAGAAGGTAACAGGACCAAGTCTGTGCATGGGTAGTGATCTGTGGAGGTGCATATGGCCCTCCTGGCACCCACATGGAAGCAGGGATGCCCAGAGAGGGTTTCTGGTCACTTGGGCTTGGTGCAACTACAGCACAGTGTCAGGTCTTGAGCAGAGGTTTTGTCCACTTTTTCTGTAGTAATTTATGATGGAAGAACAGGTGGGGAAATGGTGATGGATGGGGAAGGGATGAGAAGGGAAGGAGAGTATCCAGCTAGGAGGAGTTTACTCCTACCTGGAGCTCTGTGTCCAGTTCTGGAGCCTCTGTGCCAGGAAGGATCTGGAGGTGCTGGAAGGTGTCCAGAGAAGGGCCAGGAGGAGGAGCAGAGGGCTGGAGCTGCTCTGCTGTGAGGACAGACTGAGGGAGTTGGGGTTGTGCAGGCTGGAGAAGAGAAGGCTATGAGAAGACCTAATTGTGGCCTTCCAGGATCTGCAGGGGGCTGCAAGAAAGCTGGGGAGGGACTTTTGAGGGTGTCAGGGAGGGATAGGACTGGGGGGGATGGAGCAAAACTAGAAATGGGGAGATTGAGATTGGATGTGAGGAAGAAGTTGTTGCCCAGGAGGGTGGTGAGAGCCTGGCACAGGTTGCCCAGGGAGGTGGTGGAAGCCTCCTGCCTGGAGGTGTTTGCAGCCAGGCTGGAGGTGGCTGTGAGCAACCTGCTGTGGTGTGAGGTGTCCCTGCCCATGGCAGGGGGTTGGAACTGGCTGAGCCCTGAGGTCCCTTCCAGCCCTGACAATTCTGTGTTTCTATATCTCCCAGCCCTGGGGCTGTTCAGTCTGGAGAAGAGAAGGCTCTGAGGAGACCTTCTGGTGGCCTTCCAGGATCTGCAGGGGGCTCCAAGAAAGCTGGGGAGGGACTTTTGAGGGTGTCAGGGAGGGATAGGCCTGGGGGGCATGGAGCAAAACTAGAAGTGGGGAGATTGAGATTGGCTGTGAGGAAGAAGTTGTTCCCCATGAGGGTGGTGAGAGCCTGGCACAGGTTGCCCAGGGAGGTGGTGGCACTAGAAATGGGGAGATTCAGATTGGGTATTTTCAGCTAGAAACTAGCAAAAGCTCCACCTGCAAAGCACAGCCAGCAGCAGCCACTCAAGCCAGGTGTGGGGCTGATGGCTGTGCCTTCCTGCCTGCAGGTCCGGAACGTGTCCAACGAGATCGTCCGCTTCCCCCCCGAGCAGCTGAAGCTGGACCAGAAGAGGTCTCTCATGTTCATGCAGTGGGGACAGTTTGTTGACCACGACCTGGATCTCAGCCCAGACACCCCAGCCAGAGTCCCCTTTGGTGGGGAGGTGGACTGTGGCACCAGCTGTGCCAAGGAGCTCCCTTGTTTTCCCATCATGGTACAGCCAGAGCTTTCCTCGCGGGGATAAGTGGGAGAGGTTATCCACCTTCCAGCCTGGGCATGCTGGGGGCTCTCCTGGTCCCTGGCCTCAGAGGCTGTGGCCCTGGGCAGCCTGATCTAGTTGGAGATGCCCTTTCTTGCTGTAGTGGGGGGGGGGGGGGCTGTGGGGGTTGGACAAGATAACCTTTGAGGGTCCCTTCATAGAATCATGGAATGGAATGGAATGGAATGGAATGGAATGGAATGGAATGGAATGGAATAGAATAGAATAGAATAGAATAGAATAGAATAGAATAGAATAGAATAGAATAGAATAGAATAGAATAGAATAGAATAGAATAGAATAGACCAGACCAGACCAGACCAGACCAGACCAGGTTGGAAAATACCTTTGAGCTCATCCAGTCCAACCTCTCACCCAACACCTCCTGACAACTCAACCATGGCACCAAGTGCCTCATCCAGGCTCTCCTTAAACACCTCCAGAGATGGGGACTCCACCACCTCCCTGGGCAGCCTGTTCCAGTGCCTGACCACTCTTGCAGGCCAGAAATTGTTCCTAATCTCCAACCTAAACCTCCCCTGGTGCAACTTGAGGCCACTTCCTCTTGTCCTATCACTTATTACTTGGGAGAAGAGACCAACCCCCACCTGGCTCCAAGCCTCTTTTCAGGTAGTTGTAGGGAGCCAGAAGGTCTCCTCTCAGCCTCCTTTTCTCCAGGATGAAGAACCTTAGCCACGGCTGGGAGGTGCTCATCACTTTGCCCCATCTACTGCTCAGCATTTAACCATCAAATGGATGCAGACCTGCTGGAGTACTGACACCCAGCAGCCTCTGGCTCTGCCACACTTGCTATCATCCAAGCACCACCCCCTGTTGCCTCCAAACCAAGTCCTAACCCTGAGGGAGAAGGTAAATGGTGAGAAATGGAGGAAAGCCAGGTTGTGGCTGTGCCAGGAGACAGTCCCTGGGACCCAGCACCACCACCTCACAGAAATCAGGATGACCTCCTTGGCCAGCTCCAGGCCACACCTTGAGTCCTGTGTCCAGTTCTGGGCTCCTCAGTTTAAGAAGGACATTGAGAGACTTGAAGGTGTCCAGAGAAGGGCAAGAAAGCTGGGGAGGGGTCTGGAGCACAGCCCTGTGAGGAGAGGCTGAGGGAGCTGGGGTTGCTTAGCCTGGAGAAGAGGAGGCTCAGGGGAGACCTTCTTGCTCTCTCCAACTCCCTGAAGGGAGGTTGTAGCCAGGTGGGGGTTGGTCTCTTCTCCCAGGCAAGCAGCACCAGAACAAGAGGACACAGTCTCAAGCTGTGCCAGGGGAGATTTAGCCTGGAGGTGAGGAGAAAGTTCTTCCCAGAGAGAGAGATTGGCTATTGGGATGTGCTGCCCAGGGAGGTGGTAGAGTCCCCACCCCTGGAGGGGTTTAAGAAGGGTGCTTGGAGCCATGGTTTAGTTGTCAGGAGGTGTTGGGTGACAGCTTGGACTTGCTGATCTCTGAGGTCTTTTCCAACCTTATTGATTCTATGATTCTATGATCTTAGAGGTCTTCTCTGACTAAAGCAATTCTCTGACTGCATGAAGAAGTGCTTTAGTCCCAGGTTGCATTTAAGCAGGCGTTTGATCCAGGCATGGCCCTCGGGCTGATGGTTTAGCGGCCATGGTGGCGCTGGGTTGATGGTTGGCCTGACTGATCTTAGAGGTCTTCCCCAAGCTCAGTGCCTGTGACCTTCCTGCAGATCCCAGAGGATGACCCCTACTTTCAGAACACAAAGCAGTGCCTGCCCTTCGTCCGCTCCGCTCCCGCCTGCACCGGGGGCAGAGCCATCCGGGACCAGCTCAACGCCCCCACCGCCTTCCTCGACGGCAGCCAGGTCTACGGCAGCGAGGAGCCTTTGGCCGCCAAGCTGAGGAACCACAGCAGCCCGCTGGGCCTGCTGGCTGTCAACCAGCACTACAGCGACGAGGGCAGGTCCTACCTGCCCTTCGGCAGCATGCAGAAGGATCCCTGCCTTATAACCAGCAAGGACGCCAAAATCCCCTGCTTCATCGCGGGTAGGTGGCTGCTGCCCCCTGGCCCCGGCCTCGGGCTCGGCTTCAGCTCTGCAGCTGCTTGGTTTGCTTCCTTGACCAGAAAAAGAAGCAACATCATGGCAGGCTGAGCAGGGCTGTGCTAGGTGGGAGAAAGGACTTAGCCACCCCCAGCTCTTCTTTGCTCTTCCCCCCTCCAGCTCTTCTTTGCTCTTCCCTCTCCATCTCCCTCTCCATCTCCCTCTCCATCTCCCTCTCCATCTCCCTCTCCATCTCCCTCTCCATCTCCCTCTCCATCTCCCTCTCCATCTCCTTATCTCCCTCTCTCTCTCCATCTCCATCTCCATCTCCATCTCTATCTCTCTCTATCATCTCTATCTCTATCTCTATCTCTATCTCTATCTCTATCTCTATCTCTATCTCTATCTCTATCTCTCTCTATCCCTATCTTTATACCTATCTCTCCCTCTCCCTCTCCCTCTCCCTCTCCCTCTCCCTCTCCCTCTCCCTCTCCCTCTCCCTCTCCCTCTCCCTCTCCCTCTCCCTCTCCTTATCTCCCTCTCCATCTCCTTATCTCCCTCTCCATCTCCTTATCTCCCTCTCCATCTCCCTCTCTCTCTCCATCTCCATCTCCATCTCCATCATCTCTGTCTCTATCTCTATCTCTATCTCTATCTCTATCTCTATCTCTATCTCTATCTCTATCTCTCTCTATCCCTATCTTTATACCTATCTCTCCCTCTCCCTCTCCCTCTCCCTCTCCCTCTCCCTCTCCCTCTCCCTCTCCCTCTCCCTCTCCCTCTCCCTCTCCCTCTCCCTCTCCCTCTCCCTCTCCCTCTCCCTCTCCCTCTCCCTCTCCCTCTCTCTCCTGTGTGCGTTTGTCACCCATGTTCCTCACAACGCAGACAGGGAGACCTCTAAAGCCGTCCCTGTGCACGCTTCCCAGGGTGGCATTCACCTCTATTCAGTGGGGAGCAGCCAGGCTCATGCAAGCCCACTGAGCTGTGCCACTTGCAGGTGACCCTCGAGCCACTGAGATGCTGGAGCTGACCTGCATGCACACGCTCTTCCTGCGCGAGCACAACCGCCTGGCCACGGAGCTGAAGAGTCTGAATCCCCACTGGGACGGAGAGAAGCTCTACCAGGAGGCAAGGAAGATCGTGGGTGCTATCATCCAGGTACCAGCCACCATGTCCTGTCTCCCGGCTATCCTCTGTCTGGAGGCAGACTGAGGGAGTTGGGGTTGTTCAGTCTGGAGAGGAGAAGGCTCCAAGGAGACCTAATTGTGGCCTGCCAGTGTCTGAAGAGGGCTGCAAGAAAGCTGGGGAGGGACTTTAGAGGGTGTCAGGGAGGGATAGGACTGGGGGGGATGGAGCAAAACTAGAAGAGGGGAGATTGAGATTGGATGTGAGGAAGAAGTTGTTCCCCATGAGGGTGGTGAGACACACAGAGTCACGGAATGTTAGGGGCTGGAAGGGACCTTGGAAGATCAGCTTAGGGTCACCCAGAGCAGCTCACACAGGAACACATCCAGGTGGGGTTGGAATATCTCCAGAGAGGGAGACTCCACAACCCCCCTGGGCAGCCTGCTCCAGGGCTCTGTCACCCTCCCAGGGAAATCATTCTTCCTCCTGTTCCCATGGCACTTCCTCTGCCTCAGCTTCCACCACTGCCCCTGGTGCTGGCATTGGGCATCCCCCAGCAGAGCCTGGCTCCAGCCTCTGGGCACTCCCCCTGCACAGCTTTAGCACCAGCAATGAGCTCACCATCCTTCTTGAACTGAGGGGCCCAGAGCTGGCCACAGTATTTGATGGACACTGCCCTTGGCACCCCCCAGATCATCACCTACAGGGACTACCTGCCCCTGCTGCTGGGGAGCACGTTCCAGAAGTTCATCCCTCCCTACCGGGGCTATGAGGAGGCTGTGGACCCGCGGATCTCCAACGTCTTCACCCTGGCCTTCCGCTTCGCTCACGCCTCCGTCCCCCCGACCATCGACCGCCTGAACGAGGCCTTCCAGTCCATGGGCCCCAAAATCAAGCTCAGCACCTCCTTCTTTGCCCCCTGGAGGATCATTCAAGGAGGTAACAGAGCCTTGCTTGCACCTCTCCAGCGGGAGTTTCTTTCCCTCAGCCTTTTCTGCCCCCTCTCTGGGTGAGCTCCTGCGCCAGCCCAGCTTCGAAGCAGTTTGCTGTGAGTGCATTGACTGACCTCTGCTCACAGCCAGGGGTTTGCCCAACCCAGCTGCCCTCTGCAGTCAGAGGTGACCCCATCTTGCCAGCACAGAAATATTCAGGTTGGTTGGAAAAGGCCCTCAGGATCACCAAGCCCATGCTATATGAAGCACAGGGATCAGTGCTGGGCCCCAGCCTGTTCAATATCTTTATTGATGATCTGGAGGAGGGCATTGAGTCCATCAGCAGTAAGTTTGCAGATGACAGCAAGCTGGGGGCAGGAGTTGAGCTGTTAGAGGGCTGGAGAGCTCTGCAGAGGCTCTTGCCAGGCTGGACAGATGGGCAGAGGCCAACAGGATGGCATTCAACAAGTCCAAGTGCCAGGGGCTGCACTTTGGCCACAACAACCCCAGGCAGAGCTACAGGCTGGGGGCAGAGTGGCTGAGAGCTGCCAACAGAGAGGGACCTGGGGGTGCTGGTTGACAGCAGCTGAACATGAGCCAGCAGTGTGCCCAGGTGGCCAAGAAGGCCAAGGGCATCCTGGCCTGCATCAGGAGCAGTGTGGCCAGCAGGAGCAGGTAGGTCATTGTGCCCTGTGCTCAGCACTGCTTAGGCCACACCTTGAGTCCTGTGTCCAGTTCTGGGCCCCTCAGTTTAAGAAGGACACTGAGAGACTTGAAGGTGTCCAGAGAAGGGCAAGAAAGCTGGGGAGGGGTCTGGAGCACAGCCCTGTGAGGAGAGGCTGAGGGAGCTGGGGTTGCTTAGAATGGAATAGAATAGAATAGAATAGAATAGAATAGAATAGAATAGAATAGAATAGAATAGAATAGAATAGAATAGAATAGAATAGAATAGAATAGAATAGAATAGAATTAACCAGCTTGGAAGAGACCTTTGAGATCATTGAGCCCAACCTATCATCCAACACTATCTAATCAACTAAACCATGGCACCAAGCACCCCATCTTAGCCTGGAGAAGAGGAGGCTCAGGGGAGACCTTCTTGCTCTCTCCAACTCCCTGAAGGGAGGTTGGAGCCAGGTGGGGGTTGGGCCCTTCTCCCAGGTAGGCAACCAGCAAGAGGACACAGTCTCAAGCTGTGCCAGGGGAGGTTCAGGCTGGATGTTAGGAAGAAATTCTTCCCAGCAAGAGAGATTGGCCACTGGAATGTAGCCCAGGGAGGTGGTGGAGTCCCCATCCCTGGAAGTGCTCAAGAGGGGATTGGATGTGGCACTTGGAGCCATGGTTTAGTTGTCAGGAGGTGTTGGGTGACAGGTTGGACTTGATGCTCTCTGAGGTCTTTTCCAGCCTTCTTGACTCTATGATTCCATGATCTTGATGCACCCCAGGATGCCATTGCCCTTCTTGGCCATGGGGGCACATTGCCTGTTGTCCCCCAGGACTCCCAGTTCCTTGCCCATGGAGCTGCTTCCCAGCTGTACTCCTGCAGAGCAGGGAAGCTGATTCTCTTGCAGTAGAAGCTGGCAATTCAATCTGAGCTCTCTTAGCCCTGCTGAGGCCCCTGGGGACACGCTCACCACCCCAGCACTGCTCACCAGTCCCTCTGTACCCCTTGCAGGTGGTATTGACCCCTTCCTGAGGAGCCTGATGGCTAACCAGGCCAAGCTGATGACCCAGAAGCAGATGGTGGTGGATGACCTCCGGAACCACCTGTTTGAGCAGGTGGAGAAGATTGGCTCAGATCTGCCCTCACTCAACATGCAGCGGGGCCGAGACCACGGCCTCCCAGGTGAGCTGGCCCCGGGGCCAGGGCTGCCAAAGAAGAGCAGGTGGAGGTCAGGCACTCTCCTGACTGAACACTGAGTCATCAAGTCATGCAATGGGGGGGGTGGGGTGGGTGTGGTCTACCTGGACTTCAGCAAGGCCTTTGACACCATCCCCCACAGCAAACTCCTGGCCAAGCTGTCAGCCCCTGGCTGGGACAGCAGCACTCTGAGCTGGGTGAGGAACTGGCTGGAGGCTGAGCCCAGAGAGTGGTGGTGAATGGTGCCACAGCCAGCTGGCAGCCAGGCACCAGTGGTGTGCCCCAGGGATCAGTGCTGGGCCCCAGCCTGTTCAATATCTTCATTGATGATGTGGATGAGGGCATTGAGTCCATCAGCAGTAAATTTGCAGATGACAGCAAGCTGGGGGCAGGAGTTGATCTGCTGGAGGGTTGGAGAGCTCTGCAGAGGGACCTCCACAGGCTGGACAGATGGGCAGAGTCCAAGGGCAGGAGATTGAACACATCCAAGTGCCAGGTGCTGCACATTGGCCACAACAACCCCAGGCAGTGCTACAGGCTGGGGGCAGAGTGGCTGAGAGCAGCCAGGCAGAGAGGGACCTGGGGGTGCTGGTTGATGGTAGGCTGAACATGAGCCAGCAGTGTGCCCAGGCAGCCAAGAAGGCCAAGGGCATCCTGGCCTGCATCAGGAAGAGTGTGGCCAGCAGGAGCAGGGAAGTCATTTTGCCCCTGTACACTGCACTGGTTAGGCCACACCTTGAGTCCTGTGTCCAGTTCTGGGCCCCTCAGTTTAGGAAGGAGGTTGACTTGCTGGAAGGTGTCCAGAGAAAGGCAACAAAGTTGGTGAGGGGTCTGGAGCACAGCCCTGTGAGGAGAGGCTGAGGGAGCTGGGGTTGCTTAGCCTGGAGAAGAGGAGGCTCAGGGGAGACCTTATTGCTCTCTACAGCTCCCTGAAGGGAGGTTGTAGACAGGCAGATGTTGGTCTCTTCTCCCATGCAGCACCAGAACAAGAGGACACAGTCTCAGGCTGCGCCAGGGGAGGTTCATGCTGGAGGTCAGGAGGAAGTTTTACACAGAGAGAGTGATTGCCCATTGGAATGGGCTGCCTGGGGAGGTGGTGGAGTCCCCATCCCTGGAGGTGTTCAGGAGGAGTCTTGACAGGGTGCTTGGTGCCATGGGTTAGTTGGTTGGGTGGTGTTGGATGATAGGTTGGACTCCATGATCTTGAAGGTCTCTTCCAACCTGGTTTATTCTATTCTAAAGGCTCATCCCATTCCAAACCCCCAACAATGGCAGGGACACCTTCCACTAGCCCAGGCTCTTCATGGCCTCATCCTACCTGGCCTTGAACATCTCCAAGCAGATGGCAGCCACAGCCTCCCTGGGAAGCCTCTTCCAGCCTCACTCTAAAGAATTTCTTCCCAGTCTCCAGTCTCAGGCTCCTCTCTTCCAGCTCAAAGCCATTGCCCCTTGTCCTGTCACTCCCAGCCCTTGTCACAAGTCCCTCCCCAGCTTTCTTGCAGCCTTCTTCAGGCACTGGAAGGCTGCTCTAAGGTCTCCCTGGAGCCTTCTCCTTTCCAGGCTGAACAGCCCCAACGTTCCCAGCCTGTCCCCATGGGGAAGGCTGCTCCAGCCCTAAGAGCTAAGGTGTCTCTGGGCTCTTCTCCAGCCTGAACAGCCCCCAAACTTGCAACCTGCCCCCAGGCTGAAAAACATCTCCAGCCCATGCTTGGTGAAAGGATTCTTTCCCAGACCTTCTCATTGTTTCTGTCCAACCACAGGTAAATGGAGAGGAGGTTGAGCAATGAAATCAAAGCCTGGCTGGAGCTGGAGGAGACAGGGTAGAGGCAGCCATGGGGCACTGCATGGAGCAGAGCCAAGGGCTCAGCAATTGCCTCATTTCTCTTGTTGTTCAAAGGACAAACTTGGGAAAGCAGTTGAGCAACCAGTTTGCAGGGGTGGAATTAGGGCCAGGCAGTCCCCTGTGGCTTCTCTCCAAGCAGCTGCAGTGGTCCAGCCCATCCCACACGATGGGAGGAGCAGTGTGCAATATCTGAGGCTGCTCTCATGGCAGTTTCTCTGCACAGGCTGTGCCCTAGCAAGAAGCAGCATGTCAGAGCCACTCTCTCAGGGCTCTGCAGGGGGAAAAACCAGTGTAATGGCATTGCAAGATGGGCTTGAGAAAGAGGTTGTTGGTGGGACTCCATAGCTGGCTGGTGGGTGTGCTGTTGGCCAACAGGGGTGGCAGGCTGAGGGAAGTGCCTGGGGCTGCTGTGGGAGCTGGTGGAGTCCTGGAGATGCAGTGCAGCTTACTGTGGAAACCCTGCTGGAAACCCTGCTGGATTCATAGCATGGCTTGAGCTGGATCATCTAGATCCAGGGAGACCTTCTGGTGGCCTTCCAGTGCTTAAATACAGCATACAGAAGTAACCAGGTTGGAAGAGACCTTTGAGATCACCAAGTCCAACCTATCATCCAACAGCATCTGATCAACTAAACCATGGCACCAAGTGCCACATCCAGGCTCTTCCTAAACACCTCCAGGGATGGGGACTCCACCACCTCCCTGGGCAGCACATCCCAATGGCCAATCTCCCTCTCTGGCAAGAACTTTCTCCTCACCTCCAGCCTAAACCTCCCCTGGCACAGCTTGAGACTGTGTCCTCTTGTTCTGCTGCTGCTTGCATGGGAGAAGAGACCAACCCCCACCTGGCTAGAACCTCCTTTCAGGGAGTTGGAGAGAGCAAGAAGGTCTCCCCTGAGCCTCCTCTTCTCCAGGCTAAGCAACCCCAGCTCCCTCAGCCTCTCCTCACAGGGCTGTGCTCCAGACCCCTCCCCAGCTTTCTTGCCCTTCTCTGGACACATTCAAGTCTCTCAATGTCCTTCTTAATCTGAGGAGCCCAGAACTGGACACAGGACTCAAGGTGTGGCCTAAGCAGTGCTGAGCACAGGGCACAAGGACTTCCCTGCTCCTGCTGGCCACATTCTTCCTGATGCAGGCCAGGATGCCCTTGGCCTCCTTGGCCACCTGGGCACACTGCTGGCTCATGTTCAGCTGCTGTCAACCACTACCCCCAGGTCCCTTTCTGCCTGGCTGCTCTCAGCCACTCTGACCCCTCTCAAGCTCCTCTTCTCCAGGCTACAGAGCCCTCAGCTCCCTCAGGCTCTCCTCACAAGAAAGATTTTTCCCCTCTTTCCCCATTCTCCTGGCTCTGTGCTGGCCTCTCTCATGCAGCTCACTGTCTTTCTTGAACTGAGGGGCCCAGAGCTGGCCACAGTATTCCATTGACACTGCCCTTGGCTCCCCCCAGATCATCCCCTCCAGGGAGCCTCCACCTCTGGAGTCATCCAGACCCCACCTGGCTGCCATCCTGTGCAACCTGCTGTAGGTGAACCTGCCCTGGCAGGGGAGTGAGGGCAGAGGATCCCCACAGGTGCCTTCCAACCTCTCTCATCTGTGAGTCTGTGAAGCTGGTGGCACTGACAGCAACAGGGGGGAAAAGATTAGGGACATATTGTAAAGCTATTTGGAGCCCACCTGTGCCCTGGCTTTGGGAAAGTGAGGGGGGGAGGGGGAAAGATCTTTCCAGGAGGAGCAAACACATTGCTGATCCATCTGCCCTGCTCCCCAACTCCCTGCAGGTTACAACTCCTGGAGAAGATTCTGTGGCCTCTCACAGCCTTCTGACCTGAGGACTCTTACTCAAGTGTTGGGGAATTATGAGCTGGCAAAGAAGTTCCTGCAGCTGTATGGGACCCCAAAGAACATTGACATTTGGATTGGGGCACTTGCAGAGCCCTTTGTGAGTGGGGGCAGAGTTGGACCTCTCATGGCCTGTCTCATTGGCACCCAGTTCAGGCACATCCGTGATGGGGACAGGTGAGAGCAGTGCTGGGGGTTCAGAGCCCCAGGGGCAGAGGGAGCCTGCAGCTCAGGGGGGGCTTCCCTGGGCAGCTTTGGAAACTCTTCCAGCTGCTTGCTGCCTTTCTTTTTGGGCATTACTCCTCCAAAGGTTTGTTTCTTCTTCTGGTTATATTCCTTGGATATGATGATTGAGATCCTAGGCCCAAGATCCCTTCCCAGCCCAAGATCCCTTCCCAGCCCAAGATCCCTTCCCAGCCCAAGTGGTTTCACTCCCTGGCTGCTCACTGCCAGGCACTGCTGCTGCAAACTGGGTTTCCCTCCTCCATGGTTGAGGGAGGGGATTCTGCCCCTCTGCTCCACTCTGCTGAGACTCCACCTGGAGCTCTGCAGCCAGTTCTGGAGCCTCTGTGCCAGGAAGGATCTGGAGGTGCTGGAAGGTGTCCAGAGAAGGGCCAGGAGGAGGAGCAGAGGGCTGGAGCTGCTCTGCTGTGAGGACAGACTGAGGGAGCTGGGGATTTTCCAGTCTGGAGAAGAGAAGGCTCTGAGGAGACCTCATTGTGGCATTCCAGGATCTGCAGGGGGCTGCAAGAAAGCTGGGGAGGGACTTTAGAGGCTGTCAGGGAGGGATAGGACTGGGGGGAATGGAGCAAAACTATAACTGGGGAGATTGAGCTTGGCTGTGAGGAAGAAGTTGTTCCCCATGAGGGTGGTGAGAGCCTGGCACAGGTTGCCCAGGGAGGTGGTGGAAGCCTCCTGCCTGGAGGTGTTTGCAGCCAGGCTGGATGTGGCTGTGAGCAGCCTGCTGCAGTGTGAGGTGTCCCTGCCCATGGCAGGGGGTTGGGACTGGCTGAGCCTTGAGCTCCTTTCCAACCCTGACAATTCTCTGATTCTCTATCTCCCAGCCCTGGGGCTGTTTAGTCTGGACAAGAGAAGGCTGAGAGGGGATCTGATCAATGTCTATCAATATCTGAGGGGTGGGGGCCAAGTGGAGGGGGCCAAGCTCTTTTTGGTGGTGCACAGTAATTAAACAAGGGCCAATGGATGCAGACTTGAACAGAGAAGGTTTCATCTCAACATGAGGAGAAACTTCTGTGCAGTGAGGCTGCCAGAGCCCTGGAGCAGGCTGCCCAGAGAGGTTGTGGAGTCTCCTTCTCTGGGGGCTTTCAAAACCCACCTGGATGCATTCCCTGGGTGATCCTGCTTTTGTCAGAGGGGTTGGACTGGGGGATCTCTGGAGGTCCCTTCCAACCTCTAACATCCTGGGAGCCTGGGATTGGCCTATTTGCCTTTGCCTGACTGGAGGGGAGCACAGGGCAAGGCTTTCCTTCAGTTGCATCTTTCCTTTATGGCAGAAAAGCAAGAGACATTGTCCCAACTAACAGCGATTCAAGTTGGTTCTTGGCAAAAGAAATGTGTCACTGGTGTTCATGAGGAAGATGACACCAAGTTAGGAGCAGATGTTAGTCAGTTAGAGGGTAGAAAGGCTCTGCAGAGGGACCTTGCCAGGCTGGGCAGATGGGCAGAGGCCAACAGGATGGCATTCAACAAGTCCAAGTGCCAGGGGCTGCACTTTGACCACAACAACCCCAGGCAGTGCTACAGGCTGGGGGCAGAGTGGCTGAGAGCAGCCAGGCAGAAAGGGACCTGGGGGTGCTGATTGACAGCAGCTGAACATGAGCCAGCAGTGTGCCCAGAGGGCCAAGAAGGCCAATGGCATCCTGGCCTGCATCAGGAAGAGTGTGGCCAGCAGGAGCAGGGAAGTCATTGTGCCCTGTGCTCAGCACTGCTTAGGCCACACCTTGAGTCCTGTGTCCAGTTCTGGGCTCCTCAGTTTAAGAAGGACATTGAGACACTGGAAGGTGTCCAGAGAAGGGCAAGGAGGCTGGGGAGGGGTCTGGAGCACAGCCCTGTGAGGAGAGGCTGAGGGAGCTGGGGTTGCTTAGCCTGGAGAAGAGGAGGCTCAGGGGAGACCTTCTTGCTCTCTCCAACTCCCTGCAGGGAGGCTGTAGCCAGGTGGGGGTTGGTCTCTTCTCCCAGGCAAGCAGCACCAGAACAAGAGGACACAGTCTCAAGCTGTGCCAGGGGAGGTTTAGGCTGGAAGTGAGGAGAAGGTTCTTCACAGAGAGAGTTGTTAGCCATTAGAATGTGCTGCCCAGGGAGGTGGTGGAGTCCTGTGCCTGGAGGTGTTCAGGAGGGGATTGGATGTGGCACTTGGAGCCATGGTCTAGTCATGAGGTCTGTGGACTCGATGATCCTTGAGGCCCCTTCCAGCCTTGGTGATCCTGTGATCCTGTGAATCAGAGAGGCATTTAGGATAGAAAATGCCTTTAAGGTCATCAGGTTCACCCATCAGCCCAGCACTGCCAGGGCACCACTGACCCACGTCCCTCAGCACCACATCTCCTTGGCTTTGAGACCCCTGCAGGGATGCAGACTCCACCACTGCCCTGGGCAGCCTGGGCCAGGCCTTGACAACCCTTTTGGGGAAGAGATGTTGCAGGATTCTTGAATATGAAGAAGCCCAAAGGCAACCCCCCCTTTTTTGTGTCATCTTCTCTCCCCTGCAGGTTTTGGTGGAGCCACAAAGGGGTCTTCACGAGGAGGCAGCGCTCTGCACTGTCCCAGATCTCCCTGTCAAGAGTAATATGTGACAACACCAACATCTCTGAAGTGCCCAGAAACATCCTAAGGGCTAACACATACCCTCAGGACTTTGTGAGCTGCAGCAAGATCCCAAAGCTGGACCTTGGAGCCTGGAAGTCAGAGATGACTGAGGAAGGTGCAGAGCAAGGTATGAGCCTCCCAGAGAGTGGTGGTGAATGGTGCCACAGCCAGCTGGCAGCCAGGCACCAGTGGTGTGCCCCAGGGAGCAGTGCTGGGCCCCAGCCTGTTCAATATCTTCATTGATGATCTGGAGGAGGGGATTGAGTCCATCAGCAGTAAGTTTGCAGATGACAGCAAGCTGGGGGCAGGAGTTGATCTGTTAGAGGGTTGGAGAGCTCTGCAGAGGGACCTTGTCAGGCTGGGCAGATGGGCAGAGGCCAAGGGCAGGAGATTGAACACATCCAAGTGCCAGGTTCTGCACATTGGCCACAACAACCCCAGGCAGAGCTACAGGCTGGGGGCAGAGTGGCTGAGAGCAGCCAGGCAGAGAGGGACCTGGGGGGAGTGGTTGACAGCAGCTGAACATGAGCCAGCAGTGTGCCTAGGTGGCCAAGAAGGCCAAGGGCATCCTGGCCTGCATCAGGAAGAGTGTGGCCAGCAGGAGCAGGGAAGGCATTCTGCCCTGTGCTCAGCACTGCTTAGGCCACACCTTGAGTCCTGTGTCCAGTTCTGGGCTCCTCAGTTTAAGAAGGACATTGAGAGACTTGAAGGTGTCCAGAGAAGGGCAAGAAAGCTGGGGAGGGGTCTGGAGCACAGCCCTGTGAGGAGAGGCTGAGGGAGCTGGGGTTGCTTAGCCTGGAGAAGAGGAGGCTCAGGGGAGACCTTCTTGCTCTCTCCAACTCCCTGAAGGGAGGTAGTAGCCTGCTGGGGGTTGGTCTCTTCTCCCAGACAAGCAGCACCAGAACAAGAGGACACAGTCTCAAGCTGTGCCAGGGGAGGTTTAGGCTGGAGGGGAGGAGAAAGTTCTTCCTAGAAAGAGTAATTTGCCACTGGAATGTGGGAGGTGGTGGAGTCCCCATCCCTGGAGGTGTTCAAGAGGGGATTGGATGTGGCACTTGAAGCCATGGTTTAGTTGCCAGGAGGTTTTGGGTGAGAGGTTGGACTTGATGATCTCTGAGGTCTTTTCTCACCTGGTTTGTTCCATGATTCTCTCTGTTAACACATTGCTCTTTTTCATGCCCTGTAGAAAAATCCTCTGCTGACCTTTGATGCTGACCACTGAGGATCCCCCCCAGAAGACCCTGCTTGGCAAGCTGCTGAGATGCATCAATCTTCTCCCTGTGTTTCATGCTTTTCCTGCCTGAAATATGTGTGCCATTTGCTCAGTTTAGTTGGCATGAAACCTTTTCAGTGAGAGAGAGTCCAGCCAGGAAAGGACATCATGGAAGTGATGTCCCTGCCCTGTGCAACATCACAGAGCAGCAGGAGTTAGCCAGAGGCTGGCTCCCAGTCCCACCAGCTGCTGGCTTGTCACACACTCTGTGCTCCAGCAAGCTTTGCTGGGTCAAACATGGCTTGGGGCCTCCTTTCAAAGGGCCTGGAGGCTGGGGCAGCGGCATGGCTGCTTGCTCTGGCTCTCCAGAGTTGTTGTTTTGTTCATGAGAAGCCTGTGATTCAACTTCCAGGGAAAATCAGCTTGGAGTGGGGCAGCCAGAGCTCTCACACCTCCCAGACTGGCTGCTTTCCAGTGCCCTCTTTCAGGCTGGGCTTGCACATGGGGTGAAGACATTGCCCATGTGGCAGGAAGTTGTTTTGTCACCGTTTCCCCCCTCTCTACTTCAGCTGGAAGCATCACCTAGTGTGACAAAAATCCACAGCAGCTTCTTCCTGCAGCCTGGCTTGAGCCAGAGTGCCTCCCCCCTGGGCTGAGGAGATGTGTCCTGGCTGAGCCAAGAACTGTCTGCAGCTACAAGAAAGTAAACCTTGTTGCATTCCAACTTTGTCCCCTCAGTATCTCCTCTTGAGAGGGATCAAAGCCCTTTTCTCCTTCCTCTCTAGCCTGCTGTGCTTGCTGTTATCCACCAATAAACTGCAATTCTGAGCTGAGGTCAGAATGTTCCTTGCACTTGGTAACAGCTGCGTGAGCCACATCTGCCTGCATCAGGAAGAGTGTGGCCAGCAGGGGCAGGGAGCTCATCCTGCCCTGTGCTCAGCACTGCTCAGGCCACACCTTGAGTCCTGTGTCCAGTTCTGGGCTCCTCAGGTTAGGAAAGATGTTGAGCTGCTGGAAGGTGTCCAGAGAAGGGCAACAAAGCTGGGGAGGGGTCTGGAGCACAGCTCTGTGAGGAGAGGCTGAGGGAGCTGGGGTTGCTTAGCCTGGAGAAGAGGAGGCTCAGGGGAGACCTTCTTGCTCTCTCCAACTCCCTGAAGGGAGGTTGGAGCCAGGAGGAGGTTGGTCTCTTCTCCCAGGCAAGCAGCACCAGAACAAGAGGACACAGTCTCAAACTCTGCCAGGGGAGGTTTAGGCTGGAGGTGAGGAGAAAGTCCTTCCCTGGGAGAGTTGTTAGCCATTGGGGTATGCTGCCCAGGGTGGTGGTGGAGTCCCCATCCCTGGAGGTGTTCAAGAGGGGATTGGATGAGGCACTTGGTGCCATGGTTTAGTTGATCAGATGGTGTTGGGTGGCAGGTTGGACTTGATGCTATCTGAGGTCTTTTCCAACCTTATTGATTCCATGATTAAACCATGGCCTGAAGGGCCATGTCCACATGCTTCTTGAACACCTCCAGAGGAGCCAGTGTGACTCTATGCTTCTATGAGGATGGCTGTGGGTTTGGTGTGGCAACATTGGACACAAGTCAATAGAGGAATCTTTGTACCTGGAATGCTAGGGAAGATGCTGCTGAGCTCCCTGACCCGTGCTCCTGTGTCACATAGCGCAATCAGATATCATAGAAGAGGGTGGAGTGGAAAGAACCTTTAAAGGTCATCTAGCCCAGCTCCCAGTTATAGCACCAGAAAGGTTGGGAAAGGCTTTTAAGGTCCTCAAGTCCAACCATCAACCCAAGACCACCATGCACCACTCAACCCAAGTGCCATGGCCACGGCTTTCTTGAACACCTCCAGGGATGAGGACTCCACCACTGTCCTGGGCAGCCTGTTCCACATGAAATCAACCTCCATCCAGTGGCAGAAAGCCAAAACTGATGCTGAGGAGATGTTAGGAAGGTTAATAGGCATTTGGAAGGTGTTTGCTGGATTGGAGCTCAGATAAGCACATAGCAGCCAAGGCTTAGTGAGCCCAGCAGGGTGAGGGAGGTTCTTCTCCATCTCTGCTTTGCCCTGGCAAATCACATCTGGAATCTGTGTCCAGTTTGGGGCTCCCCAAGTCAAGAGAGACAGAGACCTGCTGGAGAGAGTCCAGGGGAGAGCTATGAGGATGATTAGGGGACTTGAACATCTCTCCTATGAAGAGAGACTGAGCCCCCTGGGGCTGTTTAGTCTGGAGAAGAGAAGGCTGAGAGGGGATCTGATCAATGCCTATCAATACCTGAGGGGTGGGGGTCAGGATGAAGGAGCCAGGCTCTGATGGCTGGTGCCCAAGGAGCAACAGGTACAAGCTGGAACCCAGGAGGTTCCATCTCAACAGGAGGAGAAAATTATCTGCTGTGAGGGTGCCAGAGCCCTGGAGCAGGCTGCCCAGAGAGGTTGTGGAGTCTCCTTCTCTGGAGGCTTTCAAAACCCACCTGGATGTGCTCCTCTGTGGCCTGTCCTAGATGATCCTGCTTTGGCAGGGGGTTGGACTGGGTGAGCTCTGGAGGTCCTTTCCTGTCTATGGTTCTAGGATTCTATATGAACCTGCTCCAGGAGGAAACTGGATCCTGCAGCCCCAGAAAGCCAGGGGAAGAAGAGTCCCTGGCTCAGGCAGGAGAAGAGGGAACCCAAGCTGTGCCTTCATGATCATGCTTTGCTTCAGTCTCTTCATGGAGCATTACTGAGCCTTGCCCACCTCTGTGTTCTCAGGGGTTTGCTCTTTGGCTTGCAGGTGCCACTCAAGGTGGCTTTATTGCTCCTTGGAATGTTCCCTTTTGCAATCCTGGCTGGAGTTCAATCCTTTAAAGTGAGAGCTGCTTGAGCAAGGTGCTCACTGTGCAGATGATGAATCATGAAGCTTCTGTCTTCCAGCCCAGGCATTGTAGTGGTGGCAAAGAGCCTTCTGGGGCAGGGCTTTCAGAGGAGCACTCCCAGGCTGTGCTCACGTTTTCCTGCTCTGCCTCTTCCATGTGCAGGTGTTTCAACATGTGCCTGCCTCTGGCCGAGAAACCATCAGGAGGAGCTGCTCTGGCTTTGTTTATCCTTCTGTGGCACTTTTACCACTTTGCTCTCTCTCTCTCTCTCTGCATGAGGAATGTGCAGTTGCTCAGCTTGGTCCCTCCAATGCCTGGCTGCATGGGGCAGCAGCTGGCTGCCAGGGTCCCTGGTTTCCCCTTACTCCCCTCCATGATGCTCATTTCTGATTTTCATGGCCACCTTGCAGCCAGCTCACTTGGTGGAGTTCACTGCTGAGGCAGCCTGGTGTGTCTGTGCTGCCCAACAGCACATCCTGCTCCCTCCCATCAATCACATCCTGGGCTGAGCCCTGGCAGCAGGGGCAGGGAGGGGATTCTGTCCCTCTGCTGTTCACTCCTGAGACCTCCCCTGCAGTGCTGGGGCAGCTCTGGAGTCCTCAGCACAGACAGGGATCTGTTGGAGCTGGACCAGAGGAAGCCAGCTGGAAGCCCTCTGCTGTGAGACCAGGCTGAGAGAGTTGGGCTTGGGCAGCCTGGAGAGGAGAAGGCTCCAGGGAGACCTTCTGGTGGCCTTTCAATGCTTAAAGAGACCAATCAGAAAGCTGGGGGCAGGCCTTTGAGCAGGCCCTACTGTAACAGGACAAGGGGAGATGGTTTGAAACTAAAAGAGGGAGTTTCAGACTGGAGAGAAGGGAGAAATGTTTGACACTGAGGGTGGTGAGACCCTGTCCTGAGCTGCCCCATCGCTGGCACCACCACAGGTCAGGTTCTGAGCAACCTGCTTGGAATAGAATAGAATAGAATAAAATAGAATAGAATAGAATAGAATAGAATAGAATAGACCAGACCTGAAGAGACCTTCAAGATCATCATGTCCAACCCATCAACCAATCCAACCCACTTAAACAACTAACCCATGGCACCAAGCACCCCATCAAGTCTCCTCCTGAACACCTCCAATGATGGTGACTCCACCACCTCCCCAGGCAGCCCATTCCAATGGGCAATCACTCTCTCTGTATAGAACTTCTTCCTAACCTCCAGCCTAAACCTCCCCTGGCGCAGCCTGAGACTGTGTCCTCTTGTTCTGGTGCTGGCTGCCTGGGAGAAGAGACCAACCCCCACCTGGCTCCAACCTCCCTTCAGGGAGTTGGAGAGAGCAAGAAGGTCACCCCTGAGTCTCCTCTTCTCCAGGCTAAGCAACCCCAGCTCCCTCAGCCTCTCCTCACAGGGCTGTGCTCCAGACCCCTCCCCAGCTTTCTTGTCCTTCTCTGGGCTCGTTCCAGCAAGTCAACCTCCTTCCTAAACTGAGGAGCCCAGAACTGGACACAGGACTCAAGGTGTGGCCTAAGCAGTGCAGTGTACAGGGGCAGAATGACCTCCCTGCTCCTGCTGGCCACACTCTTCCTGATGCAGGCCAGGATGCCATTTGGCCTCCTGGCTACCTGGGCACACTGCAGGCTCATGTTCAGCCTGCCATCAACCAGCATCCCCAGGTCCCTCTCTGCCTGGCTGCTCTCAGCCACTCTGACCCCAGCCTGTAGCACTGCCTGGGGTTGTTGTGGCCGATGTGCAGCACCTGGCACTTGGATGTGTTCAATCTCCTGCCCTTGGCCTCTGCCCATCTGCCCAGCCTGACAAGGTCCCTCTGCAGAGCTCTCCAACCCTCTAACAGATCAACTCCTGCCCCCAGCTTGGTGTCATCTGCAAATTTACTGCTGATGGACTCAATGCCCTCATCCAGATCACCAGCTGTCCCTGCTGACAGAGGGGGGTTGGACTGGATCACCTTTAAAGGTCTCTTCCAGGCCAAACCAGTCTGCGATCTCTGCCTTCCCGCTTCCCTCTGCACAAGGTCCCTGTGCAGGGAGCTCCCTGCCGAAGAGCTGCGTCCGAGCAGCCCCGGGCCGGCCGCGCCCTGCGTGCCGGCAGTGCGCCCACGGCTGCGCGCCCACGGCTGCGCGCCCACGGCTGCGCGCCCACGGCTGCGCGCAATGCTCGCGGCCGCCTCCGGCTCCCACACGCCGTGCCCTGGGCAGCCCTCGCTGAACCGGCTCCCAGCAGCTCCCAGCCACAGCCTCTGCGGAGCTCCCGGAGCTTTGCACCACCCACCTGTGCCTGAGGAAGGGAATCCGAGCTCTGCCGCGCAGCCTCAGCCGCTCCTGACTCCGTGCAAGGCTGCCCTGCTCGACGCCGGGCTGCAGGGATGGAGCTTTTGCTCCTCCACTACCCCTTCACCTGTCTGTTCATCGCTCTGCTGGTCCTCTACCAGGTGAAGCCTGCCTTCAGGTACTTCTGCAAGATGACCTTTTATAAGCTGTGGCTCTTCTCCTTCAGCATTCTGGTTATTCTGCTCAGCATCCCCCGTGGGCGCAGCCTGGAAAACATCAAGTAAGTTGTCTGTGGCTTCTGTTTGCCCTGGCTGGGGAAGGAGTCATCTCCTGCCCTGTTCTGGGGGGAGGGTCCTGGGGGTCGTGCTGCAGTGGGGGAGGAACTGGCTGCACGTTGGTGTGGAGAGCTGCCAGGCTCTCTGGGTAATTCAGAGGAGGGATGTGGCTGTCAGCATTGGCTTTGAGTTGATGGAGAGCCTAAGGACTGTTGGAAGGAAGGGGTGCAAAAGGAGACATGAATCTGACCACCTGCATCATGCAGAGCTAAAAGAGTCAGAGAATTGTCAGGGTTGGAAGGGACCTCAAGGATCATCCAGCTCCAACCCCTCTGCCTGCCATGCAGGGACACTTTCCACTAGATCATGTTGCCCAGAGCCACCTCCAGCCTGGGCTTAAAAGCTTCCAGGGAACTTGTTTGGCTTAGTAAATCTCTCCCACATTTCCCTCCTCCATGTGGCTACTCCCTTATCTAAGGTGTGTTGAGACAGCCTCTGTAGGTGCTCTCCTCTTTCTCAACTCCATTGTGACTCAGTGCCAACCTGCACCAGCAGAAGCTGACTTTACCCCAGGGCAGGGCTGGCACTGCCTTGCCACTGGTGTCCCCTTCATGGCAATCAGGTGTCCCCAGGTCTGGCAGTTTCAGAACCCCTGTCCTTGCTGCCCATTCCCTCTCTCCATCTGTCCCTGACCCTGCAGGGAGCTGTCAGACTCAGCTAGAGCCTGGGCAGTGTGTGGTGGGCAGTGTGTGGTGGGCAGTGTGTGGTGGGCAGTGCTGGGCAACAGGAACTGGGGGTGAGGGTTGAGTGAGTGCATGAATGCTCCAGGTTGGGGGGCAGAGTGGCGGGAAAACTGCCTGGTGGTGTTGGTGACAGCAGCTGAACATGAGCCAGCATGTGCCCAGATGGCCAAGAAGGCTACCAGCATCCTGGCCTGGATCAGCAGTGGTGTGGCCAGCAGGAGCAGGGCAGGGATTGTCCTCCTGTGCTGGGCACTGGTGAGGCCACACCGCAGATCCTGGGTTTGATTTGAGGCCTCTCGCTCCAAGGAGGACATTGAGAGGCTGGAGCAGAGCCAGAGGAGGGCATCAAAGCTGGGGAAGGGTCTGGAGAGCAGGGCTGAGGAGAAGCAGCTGAAGGAACTGGAGGTGTTTAGCCTAGAGAGAAGGAGGCTGAGGGGAGAGCTTCTGGCTCTCTACAGCTCCCTGAAAGGAGGCTGGAGCCAGGTGGGGGTTGGTCTCTTCTTCCTAGTAATTGGAAATAGGATGAGTGGAAGCAGGGAGCTGTAGAGAGCAATGAGGTCCTCCCCTCAGCCTCCTTTGCTCCACACCAGGGCTCCTCCCCAGCCCTGTTCTCCAGCCCTGTTGTCCTTCCACGGAAGAGCAACAACGATGATGAAGAACATCTTTGCTGCCCTCCTGTGGACCTGCTCCAGCCCCTCAAAGTCCTTCTTGGAGCGAGGAACTGAACTCACTTCTCCAGCTGTGGCCTCACCAGTGCCCAGATCAGGGGGACAATCCCTGCCCTGGTCTCCCTCCCCAGCTCCAAGCATCCCTTCGGCCACCTTCTGCTTCCCTCTGGCAGGTTCATGCGGATGACATTCCTGCCGCTCAAGCACATCTTCGGGATCGAGATCGTGGTGAAGGGCAAGGAGAACCTCAGGAGTAAGAAACCTTTCGTGCTTGTGTTGAACCACCAGACCTCCCTGGACATCATGGGTATGTGGTGGCGCTGCCTTCTGCTCCTCACACCAGCTGTCGGGGGGAAGGGTAGGATGAAATCCCAGGTCCCCAGGCGGAGGTGGCCCCCGGGACCCCAGGTGGAGAGGGCCCCGGGACCCCAGGCAGAGAGAGCCTCAGGTCCCCAGGCAGGGGTGGCCCCCGGGACCCCAGGCAGAGAGAGCCCCAGCACCCCAGGCAGAGGTGGCCCCAGGACCCCAGGCAGAAGGGGCCCCAGGACCCCAGGCGGAGGAGGCCCCGAGACCCCAGGTGGAGAGGCCCCCGGGACCCCAGGCAGAGGAGGCCCCAGCACCCCAGGTGGAGGTGGTCCCGGGACCCCAGGCGGAGGTGACCCCAGGACCCCAGGCAGAGGGGGCCCCAGGACCCCAGGCAGAGGGGTCCCAGGACCCCAGGCAGAGGGGGCCCCCGGGACCCCAGGCGGTGGAGGCCCCAGGACCCCAGGCAGAGGTGGCCCCAGGACCCCAGGCGGAGGTGGCCCCAGGACCCCAGGCAGAGGAGGCCCCAGGACCCCAGGCAGAGGAGGCCCCGGGACCCCAGGTGGAGGTGGCCCCAGGACCCCAGGCGGAGAGAGCCCCAGGACCCCAGGCAGAGAGAGCCCCAGGACCCCAGGTGGAGAGAGCCCCAGGACCCCAGGCAGAGAGAGCCCCAGGACCCCAGGTGGAGAGAGCCCCAGGACCCCAGGCGGAGAGAGCCCCAGGACCCCAGGTAGAGAGAGCCCCAGGACCCCAGGCAGAGGGGGTCCCAGGACCCTAGGCAGAGGGGGCCCCAAGACCCCAGGCGGAGGTGGCCCCAGGACCCCAGGCGGAGGTGGCCCCAGGACCCCAGGCAGAGGTGGCCCCAGGACCCCAGGCGGAGGAGGCCCCCGGGACCCCAAGTGGAGGTGGCCCCCGGGACCCCCAGGCAGAGAGAGCCCCAGGCGAAGATGGCCCCAGGACCCCAGGCGGAGGAGGCCCCCGGGACCCCAGGCGGAGATGGCCCCAGGACCCCAGGCGGAGGGGCACGTGTGGTTGCTACATAATCTGTTACCAGCTAGCCCCAAGCCAGGGCTGATCGCCAGGGTGTTAGAGCCAGGGTTGCTCTCCAGGGTGCTAGAGGTATCTGCAAACCAAACCAGCTTCGTCCTGCCCAAGGGAATTACAGAATCATAGAATGGTTTGGGTTTGAAGGAGCCTTAAACAGCATCTAGTGCCAACCCCCTGCCATGTGCAGGGACACCTCCTACTAGCCCAGGTTGCTCAAAGCCTCATTCAGCCTGGCTGTGAGCGCCTGAAGGGAGGGAGCATCCTTCCTCTTCCAGGGTCTCACCATCCTCACTGTCAAGAATTTCTTCCTAATCTCCAGCCTAAATCTGCCCTCTTCCAGCTTAAAGCCATTGCCCCTTGTCCTGTCACTGCAAGCCCCAGCCACAAGGATGGGGATGAGAGTGGCAGCTGACCACAGCCATGGCATGGCTGCTGAGGCTGAGTGCCAGCAATGGAGTCATAGAATGGTCCAGGCTGGAAGGGACCTCCCAAGGTCATCCAGTCTGACCTCCCTGCAGGGACATCCTCAGCTAGAGCAGGTTGCCCAGCCTCACCTTGAACATCTCCAGGGCTGGGACCTCAACCTGTTCCAGTGTTCCACCCCCTCATGGTAAAGTCCTCCTCCAAGTGGCTTCTTGGTCTGGAGGCTCCCAGGATGCCTTCCCCAGCATCTTTCTGACCCCATGAAGCCAGATGGGCACCGCAGCCTGAGGGAGGGCTGTGGCCTAGAAACTGGAGGCAGCAGCACAGCTGGCAACTTGTCCTGCCCTTCTCCTCCCCCTGCAGTGATGATGGACATCCTGCCCAGCCGCTGTGTGCCCATTGCCAAGAAGGAGATCCTCTACATGGGCACCTTCGGCCTGGCCTGCTGGCTCTCGGGGGTCATCTTCATCGACCGCAAGAGGAGAGAAGAGTCCATCACCACCCTGACACAGGTGGCAGACTCCCTGCACAAGGAAAATGTGAGTGGGGAGGTTGCTGCTGAGGAGCCACTGGAAAACGTGAGCCTCAAGGTGGCTGGGAAGAGATCTTGGTGTCTGGGCTGGCTGCTGAGCAGAGCAAAGCCATAGAATCAATAAGGTTGGAAAAGATCTCAGAGATCATCAAATCCAGCCTGTCACCCAGCACCTCCTGACAACTAAACCATGGCTCCCAGTGCCACATCCAATCCCCTCTTGAACACCTCCAGGGATGGGGACTTCACCACCTCCCTGGGCAGCACATCCCAATGGCTAACAACTCTATCTGGGAAGAACTTTCTCCTCACCTCCAGCCTAAACCTCCCCTGGCACAGCTTGAGACTGTGTCCTCTTGTTCTGCTGCTGGGTGCCTGGGAGAAGAGACCAAACCCCACCTGGCTACAACCTCCCTTCAGGGAGCTGGAGAGAGCAAGGTCTCCCCTGAGCCTCCTCTTCTCTAGGCTAAGCAACCCCAGCTCCCTCAGCCTCTCCTCCCAGGGCTGTGCTCCAGACCCCTCCCCAGCCTTGTTGCCCTTCTCTGGACACCTTCAAGTCTCTCAATGTCCTTCTTAAACTGAGGAGCCCAGAACTGGACACAGGACTCAAGGTGTGGCCTAAGCAGTGCTGAGCACAGGGCACAAGGACTTCCCTGCTCCTGCTGGCCACACTGCTCCTGATGCAGGCCAGGATGGCATTGGCCTTCTTGGCTGCCTGGGCACACTGCTGGGTCATGTTCAGCTGCTGTCATCCAGTACCCCCAGGTCCCTCTCTGCCTGGCTGCTCTCAGCCACTCTGACCCCAGCCTGTAGCACTGCCTGGGGTTGCTGTGGCCAAAGTGCAGCCCCTGGCACTTGGACTTGTTGAATGTCATCCTGTTGGCCTCTGCCCATCTGTCCAGTCTGGCAAGGTCCCTCTGCAGAGCTCTCCCACCTTCTAACAGCTCAACTCCTGTCCCCAGCTTGCTGTCCTCTGCAAACTTACTGCTGATGGACTCAATCCCCTCCTCCAGATCATCAATACAGACATTTAACAGGAGTTGGAGCAGCTCTGGTGCGCTCCGTGTGTGGCATGCCTGCACAGTGCATGAAGAGGAGGAAGGCTGCCTCTGTGTGGTCAGGAGCAGGGAGAGCAGTGGAATGTGCCTGTGCAGAGGCTTAGAACAGTGGCTGGAGGTCCTCTCATCTGAATCTCTTCTCCCCCTGGCAGTTCCGTGTCCTGATCTTCCCCGAAGGAACTCGCAATCACAGCGGCTCCCTGCTGCCCTTCAAGCGTGGAGCCTTCCAGCTGGCTGTCAAAGCCCAGGTGAGAACACCTTCCTCCTCACCCCCCAGGGGCAGCTCACAGGATGTTAGGGGTTGCAAGGGACCTCTGGAGATCATCGAGTCCAACCCCCCTGCCAGAGCAGGAGCAGAGAACCCAGCACAGGAACACATCCAGAGAAGGAGACTCCACAACCTCTCTGGGCAGCCTGCTCCAGGGCTCTGGGAGCCTCACAGGGAAGAAGTTCCTCCTCATGTTGAGGTGGAACCTCCTGTGCTGTAGCTTACATCCATTGCCCCTTGTCCTCCCCCAGGGTGCAGCTGAGCAGAGCCTGTCCCCTCCCTCCTGCCCCCCAGCCCTCAGATGTTTATAGACATTTCTTTGCCTACCAAGGTGCACCAGCAGCCAAGTTTATGCCCCTCCTGCTCCTTGGCTTCCTGTGATTCAGAGTCACAGGATGGCTCAGCTTGGAAGGGACCTCAGAGATCATCTGCTCCAACCTCCCTGCCATGGGCAGGGACACGTCCTGTGCTAGACTCAGCTGCTCAGGACCATCATCCAACTTGGCCTTGGATGCCCCCAGGGAGGAGGCATCCACAACCTCCCCGGGCAACCTCCAGGGGCCCACAGCAGCTTGCCATGAGGAGGGGCTGTTTCTGGGGACAAGTGGAAGTCCTTTCATGACTGAGCTTGGGAAAGCAGTGGGGGAGCACTGACAGCAGCCCTGGAGCTGTCCAGGGAGAGTTTCTGCTGAGCAGGTCTCCATCCATCCAAATTCCATCAGGTCATGAAGTGTTGGCCTACATACAGAGGTGAAAAGGCAAAACCCCAAGAGTGAGGACCCAACAGCTGGAGGATCTAAACATCCCCAGACCTTTCTGAGTGCCCTCGTGGGGCTGACTGGGAGAATCACCAGCAAGGTTGAGGAGTCACCAAAGGAAGCCACTTCTGGGTTGGGTTTTTTCTGGGGGGGAAGGGGAGTGGAGGGAATGGGGAAATGTGTAGATTGCCATTTATCTCCCCTCCAGGTCCCTGTTATTCCTGTGGTGATCTCTTCCTACTGTGACTTCTACAGCCAGAAGGAGAAGAGATTCACACCAGGTAAGGATGACCTGGGGCTAAGAATGGGCTGGGTGCTGGTGTGAGCCATGAGGTGGGGGCAGGAGTGCCTGGGACGTGGGGATAGCAGCCACGGGCTTGAAAGCCTCCAGAGATGGAGATTCCACAACCCCTCTGGGCAGCCTGCTCCAGGGCTCTCTGAACCTCACAGGGAAGAAGTTCCTCCTCATGGTGAGGTGGAACCTCCTGTGCTGGAGTTGAGATCCATTGCCCCTCGTCCTGTCACAAGGTGCAGAGCCTGTCCCCTCCCTCCTGACCCCCAGCCCTCAGCAGGGCAGAGGAAGGAACAGGAAAGTTCAGGCACTATGTTTGCCTCGGGTTTTTCTCACAGCTTTTCCATCATCCATGTGATGGAACCTGGAAAAGCAGCAAGATCCTGGGTCAGGTCCTGCCCCTGCCCCCCCACCCCACCTCCTCCTTGGATCTGCAGGTGCTTGGAGAGTTAGGCAACAAAAGCAAGCATGAACCTCCCAGCAAAAGCCACCCTGAGACTGTACCTCCCCCCCCTCCCCAGCTCTCATCTCTCTGTGCTGCTGGCTCACTGCTAACGTCTTACGGGGAGTAAATGACACAGCCTAGGGTTCAAGGAGGGAAAGGCAGGGGGAAAAATGTCTCTCAAATTCCAGCAGGGAAAAGCAACCCATCCTGTTCCGTCCCTGCCCCCCCTCCCCCCTCTCTTCCACCCCTTTCCTCCACCGCCCTGCCGCTCCTTCCCCTTCCCTCCCCGCTCCGCCGCCGCTCCTTCCCCTCCGCCGCTTCTTCCCCTCTCCGCCGCTCCTTCCCCTCTCCCTCCACCACTCCTCCCCTCCCCCTCTGCCACTCCTTCCCCTCACCCCCGCCACTCCTTTTCCCCCTTCCCCTACGCCTTTCCCCCCTTCCCCTCCGCCACTCCTTCCCCACCCCTCGCCCCGCCGCTCCTTCCCCCCTCCGCTACCGCTTCTTCCCCCCCACGCCCTGCCCCTCCTTCCCTGCTCCGCTGCCACACCTTCCCCCCGCCCTGCCGCTCCTTCCCCTTCCCTCCCCGCTCCGCCGCCACTCCTTCCCCTCTCCGCTGCCACTCCTTCCCCTCTCCGCTGCCACTCCTTCCCTCCCCCTCTGTCACTCCTTCCCTCCCCCTCCGCCACTCCTTCTCCCCCCTCGCCCCTCCGCTCCTTCCCTCCTCCGCTGCTACTCCTTCCCCTCTCCCCTCCCCGCCGCTCCTTCCCTGCTCTGATGCCCCACCTTCCCCTCGCTCTGCCACTCCTTCCCCCCTCTGCTGCTACTCCTTCCTCCCTCCCCGCCCTGCCCCTCCTTCCCCGCTCCACTGCCACACCTGCCCCCCCACCCTGCCACACCTGCCCCCCGCCCTGCCGCTCCCCACGCTCCCCAGGCCAGCCCTGCTGTTTCCCAAGGGCAGCTCCCACTCCTCCCCGTGTCTGTGGCTGAGCGTAGGCATTCCCTGGCAGGCAGACGGCTGGAGGAGAGAGTTGTGCAGATGTGAGATGCTGCATTCCCTCTTTCAGCTGCTGAGGGGGTTTGTCCTGCCTCTGCTTGGCCACACGCAGAAGTCTTTTGGGTCCTGGAAGCATCCTTCCACCCTGACAGGAGCTGTCCTGCTCCCTCCCCATCACAGCCCTGCTCAGCTGGGCAGCCAAGGCTGGGAAATCTGCTCCCTGCCCTGGGAGATCTGAGTGGAGACCAGTGCCTGCCAGAGCCCTGCCCCTGCTGCCCCTGCTGCCCCCCGCTGCTCCCCATCCAGGCCAGGCTGCTGCTGGCCTTTTTGGCCACCTGGGCTCACACTCTGGCTCCTCTGGAGGTGTTCAAGAAAGGTGTGGACATGGCACTTCAGGCCATGATTTAATCATTCAATCAATAAGGTTGGAAAAGACCTCAGAGAGCATCAAGTCCAACCTCTCACTCAACACCATCTCATCAGCTAAACCATGGCTCCGTGCCACATCCAATCCCTTTTTGAACCTCTCCAGGGATGGGGACTCCACCACCTCCCTGGGCAGCACATTCAAGTGGTGAATGACTCTCTTAGTGAAGAACTTTCTCCTCACCTCCAGCCTGAACCTCCCCTGGCACAGCTTGAGACTGTGTCCTCTTGTTCTGGTGCTGCTTGCCTGGGAGAAGAGACCAACCCCCAGCTGGCTACAACCTCCCTTCAGGGAGTTGGAGAGAGCAAGAAGGTCTCCCCTGAGCCTCCTCTTCTCCAGGCTAAGCAACCCCAGCTCCCTCAGCCTCTCCTCACAGGGCTGTGCTCCAGACCCCTCCCCAGCTTTGTTGCTTTGTTGAGACAAGAGGGTCGGGGAGGGGGGAGAAAGTATGTGAGTGGGGCAGAAGAGCAAGAGAAAATAGATAGGGTTGGATGATTGGTTGGACTTGATGATCTCTGAGGTCTCTTCCAACCTGGTTTATCCTATCCTATTCTATTCTATTCTATTCTATTCTATTCTATTCTATTCTATTCTATTCTATTCTATTCTATTCTATTCTATCCCTATCCTATCCTATTTCTATCCTATCCTATCCCTATCCTATCTCTATCCTATCCTATCTCTATCCTATCTCTATCCTATCCCTATCCTATCCCATCCCTATCCTATCCTATTTCTATCCTATCCCTATCCTATCCTTTCCCTATCCTATTTCTATCCTATCCCTATCCCTACCCCTATCCTATCCTATCCTATCCTATCCTATCCTATCCTATCCTATCCTATCCTATCCTATCCTATCCTATCCTATCCCTATCCTATCCCTATCCTATCCTCATTTCTCCAGGCAAAAGCATCATCCAGGTGCTGCCAGAAGTGGAGACCACTGGCCTTGGCCCAGATGATGTTCCCAAGCTCACCGAGCAGGTCCGTGACTCCATGCTCGCCACCTACCAGAGGATATCAGGAATGACCAACGGGGCTCCCCACCAGGAATCCTAACTGCCAGCCCCAGCTGTGTGTGTAGCAGCTGAGGGGGAGAGGATGGCAGCCACAAGCAGGTCTGGCAGCAGAGTCAGCCCTGGATTGCCAATCCTGACGCACCAGAGACAAGGAAAACATCCACAGGAGAAGGAAAGCTTTCTTCTCTTGGACCTCTGCTGTAAGTGGAGGTGGTGCAATGGTTGCCATGTTCCTTCCAGAAACTGCCCCCTGCATGGACAGACACAGGGTGGGCAGCTGGACAGTTCTTTGTCATCATAACAGTGAGACCACCTCTCCAGCCGGACCCCAGGCAGCGCTGGACCCATCCTGTGATCATGCTGAGTGCTCACAATCAGCACCTCAGACTCAAACCCAACAAGGCAGAGGCATTTATCCCAAGCTTCTGAGCAGGGCTTTGCCCCAGGCCCCTGGAAGCACACTCAGGAGAAGGCAGCACTGCCTCCTACCTCTTTCCCTGGGGAGAACTTGGGAGAGAGCTCTGCCACCTGAGGAGGAAGCCAAGACAGCTCTGGGAGAGGGGAATTAAAGACCTTAGGTGTGGTGGTTTGTTGTTCTTGGCCTTCCTTTAAAAGCAGAGCAAGGTTTTGCTGTCAGTCATGGGGCACATCTTGAAAGGGGGAGGGGATCAGGGCTGGAGACTCAGCAACCAGCGATAGCAGAAGTGGATTGCTTCACACCCTTGCCAGGCCTTGATGACTTCACCCTTTTCAACACAAAGTATTGTTTGCCACCTCAAACACACTCTGGGAGCTGCAGCTCCTGCTCTCTGCTTCCTCTTTGGGTTTGCCCTGTCTTCTGTGTGGCAGAGGATGACATCTTCTGGCCTTCCTCTGCCCAAGGTCACCATGGCCTTTCCCCCCCTCCCCCTGTGCTGAAGGCTCAGGGAGCAGCATGATCCCCAAGCCCCATTGCTCACCCAGGGCACTGACTACCACTGGGGCTCCTGCAGCCCCCCAGGCCAAGGGTGGGCATCATGGGGCAGAGGGCTGAGGTGGGAAGGAGTTGTTAGCACAGCCCTCATGGCAAGGCCAAGATGCTGATGCTGTAGCTATGGCATTTTACCAAAGACCTCCTTTATTAGTCCTCAGCTGAGGCACCTCCTCCACCCCCAAGCTTCACTCATGAGTCCATCTCAGGCTGATCATAGAATCATACAGCTGTTAGGATTGGAAGGGACCTCAAGGCTCAGCCAGTTCCAACCCCCCTGCCATGGCCAGGGACACCTCACACCACAGCAGGTTGCTCACAGCCACCTCCAGCCTGGCTGCAAACACCTCCAGGCAGGAGGCTTCCACCACCTCCCTGGGCAGCCTGTGCCAGGCTCTCACCACCCTCCTGGGGAACAACTTCTTCCTCACATCCAATCTCAATCTCCCCATTTCTAGTTTTGCTCCATCCCCCCCAGTCCTATCCCTCCCTGACACCCTCTAAAGTCCCTCCCCAGCTTTCTTGGAGCCCCCTGCAGATCCTGGAAGGCCACAATGAGGTCTCCTCAGAGCCTTCTCTTCTCCAGACTGAACAGCCTGATGCCAGTCATAAAATAACAGAATGGTTTGAGTTGGAAGAGACCTTAAAGATCATCCAGTTCCAACCCCCCTGCCATGGGCAGGGGCACCTCAGGTTGCTCAAAGGCTCATCCAGCCTGGCTGCAAACACCTCCAGGGCTGAGGCATCCACAACCTCTCTGGCCAACCTGTTCCAGTCTCTCACCGCCCTCAGAGTAAAGAATCTCTTCCTAATGCCCCACCTAAACCTACCCTGCTCCAGTTTCAAACCCTTGCCCCCTGTGCTACGTGCACTTGAAGGTGTCCCTAACAGCAGTCCCCTGATCCTTGTGCCTTCTGTGGTCTCTTTCTCTCAGTGCAGGTTTGTCTGATCTGAGACTTCATGTTTTTACAGACACCAGGAGGGGGGTGGTGGTGGTGGTTGGGGGTGGGGAGCAGGGGAGAGGGGGCAGCCCTCTGTGTTTTAACTTCACAGAGCCGAGGTCAGGGCTGGTTTAAACAGGAGAGGTTTAATAAGCCCTAGGGATACAGAGGAACCTCAAAGTCTCTCTGCTTCTTTACGATCTTCCTCGATGTAGAAAGATGTCAGGAAGAAGAAACCTCCTCCACAGACCCCCAGGAAAGCACAGAGGATGAAGCTGTACTGCATGCTCCAGAAGCTCCACTGCACCGAGGGAGCGTGCCTGGCCTGGATGGCACTGGAGATCTAGGGAGGGAAGGAAGCAGGCATTAAGCTGGGGTACCAGCCTCATCCTCTCTAGGCCTCATCTAGTGATCACCTTGCTCAAGCAGCTCCCACTTCAAAGGAGTAATAAGATGGAATTCCAGCCAGGATTGCAAAAGGGAACATTCCAAGGAGCAATAAAGCCACCTTGAGTGGCACCTGCAAGCCACAGAGCAAGAGCAAACCCCTGAGAACAGAGAGGTGGGCAAGGCTCAGTGATACTCCAGGAAGAGACTGAGGTGGAATGGAATGGAGTGGAATGGTATGGAGTGAGAGACTCGAGGAGAGGAGAGGAGACTCGAGGAGAGGAGAGGAGACTCGAGGAGAGGAGATTCGAGGAGAGGAGAGGAGTGGAGAGGAGAGGAGAGGAGACTCGAGGAGAGGAAACTCGAGGAGAGGAGAAGAGAAGAGAATTAACCAGGTTGGAAGAGACCTTTAAGATCATCAAGTCCAACCTCTCACCCAACACCATCTGATCAAATAAACCATGGCATCAGGCACCCCATCCAGGCTCTTCCTAATCACCTCCAGGGATGGGGACTCCATCACCTCCCTGGGCAGCACATCCCAATGGCTAACAACTCTCTCTGGGAAGAACTTTCTCCTCACCTCCAGCCTAAACCTCCCCTGGCACAGCTTGAGACTGTGTCCTCTTGTTCTGGTGCTGCTTGCCTGGGAGAAGAGCCCAACCCCCACCTGGCTCCAACCTCCCTTCAGGCAGTTGGAGAGAGCTGGCACTCAAAGATGCATAGAGAAGCCTCTCTGCAGTCCAGGGCCAATGCCATGGACCTGAGGAGTTCCTGATGTGGGGCCAGGAAGTGTTTACAATCCTGTGAGTGACCGGGGGGAGTGTCTGTCTGTCTGTCTGGGGTGAAGGAGTGTCTGTCTGTTCATCTGTCTGGGGTGAGTGAGTGTGAGTCTGTCTGTCCAGGATGAGTGTTGGGTGAGTGTCTGTCTGTCCATCTGTCCAGGGTGAATGAGTGTCTGTCCGTCTGTCTTGCTGAGTGTCTATCCGTCTGCCCAGGGTGAGTGAGTGTGAGTCTGTCTGTCTGTTCGGCGTGAGTGTCTGTCTGTCTGCCCGGAGTGAGTGAGTGCAAGTCTGTCTGTCTGGGGTGGGTGAGTGAGAGTCCATCTGTCCAGCATGAATCACCATCTGTCTGTCTGCCTGGGGTGAGTGAGTGAGAGTCAATCTGTCCGGGGTGAGTCAGTGTCTGTCAGCCTGCCCAGGGTGAGTGTCTGTCTGTCTGCCTGCCCGGGGTGAGTGTCTGCCTGCCTGGGGTGAGTGTCTGTCTGTCTGCCTGCCCGGGGTGAGTGTCTGCCTGCCCGGGGTGAGTGTCTGTCTGTCTGCCTGCCCGGGGTGAGTGTCTGTCTGCCCGCCTGGGGTGAGTGTCTGCCTGCCTGCCTGCCCGGGGTGAGTGTCTGTCTGTCTGCCTGCCCGGGGTGAGTGTCTGCCTGCCTGGGGTGAGTGTCTGTCTGCCCGCCTGGGGTGAGTGTCTGCCTACCTGCCTGCCCGGGGTGAGTGTCTGTCTGTCTGCCTGCCCGGGGTGAGTGTCTGCCTGCCTGGGGTGAGTGTCTGCCTGCCTGGGGTGAGTGTCTGCCCGCCTGGGGTGAGTGTCTGCCTGCCTGCCTGCCCGGGGCGAGTGTCTGTCTGCCTGCCTGCCCGGGGCGAGTGTCTGTCTGTCTGCCTGCCCGGGGTGAGTGTGTGCCTCTCACCTGCAGGAGCTCACCCCGCGGAGCAGGCACTTACCGTCCCGATGAGGTAGGGGCTGCCTGCATCCCCCAGCAGGTGGCTCACCAGGATCTGCAGGGCAATAGCTGTTGACTGCCGCCTCGGTGTCACAACATACTGAAACAGAACACAGCCAGGAGAGCCTGGATGTCACCAGAGGAGCCTCATCAGTGGGCAGCTGCTTGTACAACATCCAGGGGAGAGGAACATGTTCACTGTTTACAGAGTCCCAGCACGGGGGGGTTGGAGGGGACCTCTGCAGCTCACTCAAGTCCAACCCCGACCCCCCCCTGCCAAAGCAGGGCACCCCCAGCAGCTTGCCCAGGATCACAACAGCCAGCTGGGTTGAGAAGCTCTCCACACAAGGAGACTCCACAACCTCTCTGGGCAGCCTGCTCCAGGGCTCCAGCACCCTCACAACATAGAAGTTTCCCCTCACATTCAGGTGGAACCTCCTGGGCTCCAGTTTGTGCCCATTGCCCCTTGTCCTGTCCCTGGGCACCACTGACAAGCATCTGGCCCCAGCCTCTTGCCCCCCAGCCTTTATCTCTTGCTGGGCATTGCTCAGAGCCCCTCTGGGGCTGCTCTTCTCCAGCCTCAACGTCCCCAGGCTTTTGCTCCTCTCAGAGCTGCTCTAGGTCCCTCAGCAGCTTTGCAGCCTCCCCTGGACTCCCTGTCCCTTCCTTCCTGACCCCCATCCCTCAGCTATTGATAGCCATTGATCAGATCCCTCTCAGTCTTCTCCTCTCCAGCCTGAACAGCCCCAGGGCTCTCAGCCTCTCCTCCCCAGGCAGTGCTGCAGTCCCTTCAGCATCCTTGCAGCCCTCCCTTGGACTCTCTCCAGCAGATCCCTGTCCCTCCTGAACTGGGGAGCCCAGAACTGGCTCCAGGATTCCAGTTGTGGCCTGACCAGAGCAGAGTGGAGAGGGAGGAGGACCTCCTGTGTTACAGGAGTGCCTGGCACTGTTTTATGCACATATTATCTCTATTATATTCATTGTCAGAGGCAGCCTCACACAGCAGTGAGCTCTGGCACACAGTTTCATCCCTGCCACTAGCAGGGTGCCAAGAGGGCCATTCTCAGTAAGCTTCTAGAAGGTGAAGATCCTTCTGGCCACCAAGACACAGCTTCTGAAGAATATTATGTTGAAAACACAAAGCTGAACCTCCCCAGATCAGGAAACATTTCCCCAAGCACTTACCAGCAGGATGTCTGTCACAACAGCCCAGTTGACAGACAAAAACAGCTCCCCAAATGCAAGAAAGATCTGCAAAAGAGAAGCAAGCAGAGACTAGAGGCCACTGCCCCAACCTTCCTCACCTTGCAATCATAGATTCAATCAGGTTGGAAAAGACCTCAGAGCTCATCAAGTCCAAGCTGTCACCCAACACCTCCTGACAGCTAAGCCATGGCTCCAAGTGCCACATCCAATCCCCTCTTGAACACCTCCAGGGATGGGGACTCCAACACCTCCCTGGGCAGCACATCCCAATGGCTAACAACTCTCTCTGGGAAGAACTTTCTCCTCACCTCCAGCCTAAACCTCCCCTGGCACAGCTTGAGACTGTGTCCTCTTGTTCTGGTGCTGCTTGCCTGGGAGAAGAGACCAACCCCCACCTGGCTGGGCTGAGCCTAGGTTTGGGCTACCTCCAGGAGAAAGGAAGGGAGAGACACACTTGTGGAGCCACTGGTAAGGAGTCAGTAGCCAGCAGTGTCCCAGTGCTGAGTGGCATTGGCAGCAGCCATGAAAACTCCAGAGGCTTGCTCTCCTCTTGAGTGTGGCTGCAATATCACAGTATCACAGTATCAGTCAGGGTTGGAAGGGACCACAAGGATCAGCCAGTTCCAACCCCCCTGCCATGGGCAGGGACACCCCACACTAGATCAGCCTGGCCAGAGCCTCATCCAGCCTGGCCTTAAACACCTCCAGGGACAGGGCCCCAACCACCTCCCTGCACAACCCATTCCAGGGCTTCACCACTCTCCTGGGGAAGAACTTCCTCCTCGCCTCCAGCCTGAATCTCCCCACCTCCAGCTTCATTCCATTCCCCCTAGTCCTATCACTCCCTGACATCCTGAGCAGTCCCTCCCCAGCCTTCCTGTAGCCCCTTTCAGATCCTGGAAGGCCACAATGAGGTCACCTGGGAGCCTTCTCTTCTCCAGACTGAACAGCCCCAACTCCTTCAGTCCTGAGGTCCAGTGTGTAGTGTTCTGACCCTGCTTACTGGACCAGGGCAAGCACAACACAGCACTCTCAGGACATATACCAGGGGCTGGCAGCATGCTCAGTGCTTGGCTTTCAGGCCAGCCCATTCCAAGCCACTGCAAGCCCTCAAGTGGTCCAGGAGATGGCAGAGAACTCCACAAAGCCACCTATCTCCTCCCCTTTCCCAGCCTCCCCAGCAGACACTTGCTGGCACTTACAAAAGTGGACAGGATGCTTCTCTGGGCCACCATCAGAGCTATGTAGAGGCAGAGAGCAGAAATGAACATGCTTGCAGCACAGATCAGAGGATCAGCCTTCTTGTTGACCTTTCTTAATCTCCTGGCAGCTTCTGCCCCAGCAATGACTCCCAAGATTCCTGTCCCAATGGTGATGCCTCCAAATATTAGGCTGGTGACAGAGCAAAGGATTCAGTTTAGCACAGTGAAGACTATACCAAGGACAAGAAAAAAAATAGCATTAGCCAACACCTTTAGTTTCAGAGGAATCTTAAATGAGGAACTGGCTTGAGCTAACCCTCCCAGCCCCTCTAGATGTGTTTAATCCCAAGCCTCACTTGAAGCTGTGTCCAGTTCTGGGCCCCTCAACTTAAGAAGGACATTGAGAGACTTGAAGGTGTCCAGAGAAGGGCAAGAAAGCTGGGGAGGGGTCTGGAGCACAGCCCTGTGAGGAGAGGCTGAGGGAGCTGGGGTTGCTTAGCCTGGAGAAGAGGAGGCTCAGGGGAGACCTTCTTGCTCTCTCCAACTCCCTGCAGGGAGGTTGCAGTCAGGTGGGGATTGGTCTCTTCTGCCAGGCAAGCAGCACCAGAACAAGAGGACACAGTCTCAAGCTGTGCCAGGGGAGGTTTAGGCTGGAGGTGAGGAGAAAGTTCTTCCCAGAGAGAGTTGTTGCCCTTGGGATGTGCTGCCCAGGGAGGTGGTGGAGTCCCCATCCCTGGAGGTGTTCAAGAGGGGATTGGATGTGGCACTTGGAGCCACGGTTTAGTTGCCAGGAGGTGTTGGGTGACAGCTTGGACTTGATGATCTCTGAGGTCTTTTCCAATCTTATTGATTCTATGATTCTAAGCTATCCCTCTGCCACTGAGGCTCTACAGCAGGTGGTGTGCAGCCAAGCTTAAAGAGGACTCAGGTGGGTTTGGAATCTCTCTAGAGGAGACTCCACAGCCTCTCTGGGCAGCTTGCTCCAGGGCTCCAGCACCCTCACAGAAAAGAGTCCAACCCCCTGCCAGAGCAGGAGCAGAGAATCCAGCACAGGTCACACAGGAACACATCCAGACAGGGCTGGAAAGGCTCCAGGGAAGGAGACTCCACAACCTCTCTGGGCAGCCTGCTCCAGGGCTCTGGGAGCCTCACAGGGAAGAAGTTCCTCCTCATGCTGAGCTGGAACCTCCTGTGCTGTAGTTTCTATCCATTGCTCCTTGTCCTATCCCAGGGTGCAGCTGAGCAGAGCCTGTCCCCTCCCTCTTGACTTTCAGCCCTCAGATATTTATAGACATTTATTAAATCCCCTCTCAGAGCTGCTCCAGGTCCCTCAGCAGCTTTGCAAGCCTCCCCTGGACTCCCTGTCCCTTCCTTCCTGACACTCAAACCTCAGATATTGATAGACATTGATCAGATCCCTCTCAGCCTTCTCCTCTCCACACTGAACAGCCCCAGGGCTCTCAGCCTCTCCTCCCCAGGCACTGCTGCAGTCCCTTCAGCATCCTTGCAGCCCTCCCTTGGACTCTCCCCAGCAGATCCCTGTCCCTCCTGAACTGGGGAGCCCAGAGCTGGATGCAGTATTCCCCCTTTGGAAAGAAACTGTGCCTTGGCACCCTGCCAGTGTTTCCAGGTGTGCTTCCAGCCTCCTGTGCACCTCACCTGTTAGATGAATTGCATGTTTCTTCGAGACATGGTGATACAAGGCCCTGGACCACCTGAGCCCTGTAAAGAAAGAGTGGCACCCCACATTCCCAGGGCTCCAGTAACAAAGGCCATGGCAGTCAGACCCAGTGAGGACCAGACAAAACTCCAGCTGGAAGAGAAGGAAATGAGAGACACTGGGAAGAACAGGGTGTGAGGGGAAAGGGAAAGGCTCCTGCAGCACCACACAATGGCTCAGGCTGGAAGGGACCTCAGAGATCATCCACTTCAGGCTCCCCACCACGGGCAGGAGCACATCTCCACTAGGCTTTGTTGCCCTCTGAATCTGGCCTTGAACCCCTCCAGGGAGGGAGCACCCACAGCCTCTCTGGGCAACCTGTTCCAGAGCCTCACCACCTTCATGCTGAAGGTACTGACTCCAGTCTAACCCTGCTGGGCCTCAGCTTCAAACCATTCCCCCCCTGCCCTGCCCCTAAACACCCTTATGAAAGTCCCCTCTGCAGCCCTCCTGCAGGCTCCCTTCAGCTATTGGAAGGCAGCTCTAAGGTTCCCCTGGAGCCCTCTCTTCTCCAGGCTGAGCACCCCCCAGCTCCCTCAGCCTGGCCTCATAGCAGAGGTGCTGCAAAACTTTGGATCACTCTTTGTGGCCTCCTCTGGACTCACTCCAGCAGCTCTGTGTCCTTCTTTTGCTGAGAAGCCCAGAACTGGAGGCAGTGTTCTAGGTGGGGTCTCAGCAGAGCAGAGGAAAGGGCCAGAGTCCCCTCTCGTTGCCCTGCTGGCCACACTCCTCTGGATGCAGCCCAGGACCCTGCTTGGGCAGAGGGATTGGACTAGATGCTCTCAGAGGTCCCTTCCAACCCCTAACACCCCTGTGACCCTGCTTGGGCAGAGGGATTGGACTAGATGATCTCAGAGGTCCCTTTCAATCCTTAACACCCTGAACCCCTGCTTGGGCAGAGGGATTGGACTAGATGATCTCAGAGGTCCCTTTCAATCCTTAACACCCTGAACTCTGCTTGGGCAGAGGGATTGGTCTAGATGATCTCAGAAGTCTCTTTCAACCCCTAACATCCTGTGATCTGTGATCCTGTGACCCTGCTTGGGCAGAGGGATTGGACTAGATGCTCTCAGAGGTCCCTTCCAAGCCCCACCATGCTGGGACTATCTGCCAGCCATCAGCTCAGCTGCTCAAATCACACATACAATTACTTCGTGAACCACACTGGGGCCCTACAGACCTGACCTCTTGTATCAGAGCCACGGCAGGCTCACAAATACCAGCTGCTGACCCCCAGCCTTGCTCAGGCACTAAGAATGCCAGGGAAAGCTGCACCTGCAATGTGCTCTCTCACCCATCCTGCCTGAAACACGAGGGAAGCAGAGCAGGGTTTGGACAGGAGCACACTGCTGTCACATCTGGGCCTCCTTCCCCCTCCTCAAAAGGGGAAGAGAGAAGCAGGAAGGCCATTTTTAACCTCTTGTGGAGCATTGCTGTGAAAGGTTTTCATTTGTGGGGGAGGGGAAGGGAAGGGAGAAGGGAAGGAAGGGAGAAGGGAGAAGGGACAGGGAGAAGGGAAGGGAAGGGAGAAGGTGAAGAGGGAAGGAGGGGGAAGGGAAGGGAGGAAGGGAAGGGAAGGGAAAGGGA